>NW_026623019.1:4784471-5087055 GCF_023065955.2 Ursus arctos | reverse complement strand
TGGCTATTGTGGACATTGCTGCTATAAACATTGGGGTACAGGTACCCCTTTGGATCACTACATTTGTATCTTTGGGGTAAATACCTAGTAGATGCTGTTTTTAATTTAAATGTTTATACTTTTTATTACTGAAAATTTCAACCATATGGAAAAGGAGAGCAAGTAACACAATGAACTCCCAAGTACCCATCACTTAGCTTCCAAGATGATCAACTCATGGCCAACCTTGTTTCATATATAATTCCACCTTCTCCACTCACCCCAGGCTACTCTGAAGCAAAACTCAGACATCATATCTCTTGTGCTCAATATTCATTACCCATCTTCCAAGCAGGATAAGTGATAATCAAGAGTCCAGCCCAGAAGCAAATATATCAATGGCACATAATGAGAGTGTAATAAAGATGAATGTTAAAAGCATATTAAAGAGTCATAAACTAAAGCACATTATCTTCAGTGAATATTTTCATCATCTTTTATGGAGGTCCCAAACATTCGGAGTGGTGTGCTCACAACCCAGATCCGTCCTGGTTCTGTGCCATTTGTCACAGGTCTGTGATCGTGTGAAGCCCACAGGGCCTACTTTTGGTCTGGTGACGCACAGTGCCTTTCCTCCTAACCCTCCTTTGACTAGTCTTGGGACCGTGTCTGACACTCCACGTTATTGCATTTACTCCCTTTGACCTGCCACCATTGCGGGCCCCACCGAAAGCAGGACAAATGGGATTTTATCAATCACTATCAATTTAACTCTGTTTCACATAACTTTTTTTTTTCATTACAAAAGTAATATGAGTTCATGGTAGACAATATAGAAAATATAAAAAAGCCCAAAAGAGAACATAAACAGCACCCATAATCAGGGGTAAACATCAGTATGTTAGTGCTCGCCTTCCTTTTTTTTTTTTTTCTAGGCACACATACATTTTTCCTCCCATGAACATAGGATATTTTACATTTTGTCTTTAATTTGCTTTCATTACTTGATATTGTAAATATATTTCTCTATGATTAAATATTCTTCCCCAACATAATTTTTTATTTTTACAAACTATTCCATTCTAAGAAAGTACTGTAATTACTGTCCTTTTGGGGACATTTAGATTATTTGCTCTTCATGACACTTTTGGGGGGGTACTTTTTTTTTTTTTTTTTTTTTAGAGAGATTGAGAGTGCACACATGAGGCTGGGGGGAATGAGGGGAAGGGCAGAGGGAGAGGGAAAGAGAGAATCTTAAGCAGTCTCCACGCCCAGCGTAGAGCTGAATGCAGGGCTCAATCTCATGACCCTGAGATCATAATCTGAGCTGAAATCAAGAGTTGGACACTTAACCATCTGAGCCACCCAGGCACCCCTGTGGGGTACATTCTTCTTCTTTTTTTAAAAAAAAAATTTATTTATTCATTTGAGAGAGAGAGCACAAGCAGGGGGAGTGGCAGGCAAAGGGAGCAGACCCCCATTGAGCTAGGAGCCCAACATGGGGTTCGATCCCAGGACCTGGAGATTGTGACCTGAGCTGAGGTCAGGCGCTTAACCATCTGAGTCACCCAGGTGCCCCTGTGGGGTACATTCTTAAAGCTAAACTCTGTGCATACCAGTGTTTGTTTCCTTAGAAAATAATCATTGGATAGAAATAATTGGGGCCAAGGGTATGCGTAAAGATCTCTTCATTTTTAAATGTGATTCCAACTACATTTTAGAAAAACTGTACCAAATTATACTCCTGCTAACAGTTTATAAATGTACTTCTGTTTCTGTACACCCTTACCAACATTATTTCTTATAAGAAAGAAAAGTCTGTTAGTTTGAAAACACACACCTGTTAGTTTTCATTGACCAGCTTAGTCTTAGGTCAGATAGAGTTCCGTAAGTTTGACTAACTAGTGATAGTGCTGGGATAGGAGGAGGAGAGGAAGAAACAGGGCATGGAATTGCTAGTATACTTTAAAAGTAAGGTTAGAATACGATATTTGAAAGCTGGAAAAGTCAGTCCATAAATTTCTACCACAATGTGGAACTCTTAAGGGCAGTGGAGAGTCAAATATGGCACTAACCCCACCCCAGCCCCTCACTGCCTCAGCCACTAGCAGAGTTCAATTCAGTCGAGTCTCAAGATAAGTGGGTCTGGGGGCGCCCGGGTGGCACAGCGGTTAAGCGTCTGCCTTCGGCTCAGGGCATGATCCCAGCGTTATGGGATCGAGCCCCACATCAGGCTCCTCCGCTACGAGCCTGCTTCTTCCTCTCCCACTCCCCCTGCTTGTGTTCCCTGTCTCGTTGGCTGTCTCTATCTCTGTCGAATAAATAAATAAAATCTTAAAAAAAAAAAAAAAGATAAGTGGGTCTGCAGGAAGAAGGAGCACTTCTCTCCAGGCTCCTCCACCATGCTGGTACTGTTTCCTCATTAAGAAAGTGAGAATACACATCACACCAATATTATCCACATTGAAGGTTTACTGTGGAATTAAATCAGGTCATGTATTTGAAAATATTTTGTAAACCTGAAATGCCACAAGAGTGTAGCAAGGGAATTCGATTCTTAAAGTCAGCAAGTAGGGGCACCTGAGTGGTTCAGCCGGTTAAATGTCCGACTTGTATTTCCGCTCAGGTCGTGATTTCAGGGTTGTGAGATCGAGCCCCACATTGGGCTCTGCGCTGGGCGGGGAGCCTACTTAAGATTCTCTCTCTCCTTCTGCCCCTCCCTCCTCTCTTAAATAAATAAACTCAGCAAGTGAAGTTAAAACTGAGTGCAAAAAAAAAAAAATACTTTGAAGTTCCTTAAATTAAGCATGTGTGCTGTAAGATGCTTTCACTTAGAAGGCACATGAGAATAAAGTCCCTGTGAAGGGGAGCTGGGACAAATACATTCTCAGTAAAATTGCCAGAGGAATTGCTGCACTGTAACTGATTTTCATTTTCTCTCTCTTTCTGCCAAGTGCATAACTGAATCTGAGTAAGTCAGATGAAAGTATGATGCAACACTGTTTTTGTTCTATTTTGAAGTCAAGAAGCCTCCCTGGGTCTCTTTATTTGTCTAATGGTGTACTTCAGCTGGATCAGGGTTCATCCAATTTTCATTTGACACATATTTTCTGAGTTTACTATTCTCACTGTGTTCCAGGCTGGGGCGGGGGGCGGGGGGGGGGGGGAGGAAACAGCAGGAAGGAGACACTGTCTGACCACAAGGGGCCAGTGAGTGGTGAGGCCGTTTCAGCTTTGATTCGAGGAATCCTGGGTTCTTTGATCACCTTCTGGGGAATGCAGTGAATGTTTAAAAAACTATGGAAAAGTTACATACTTTGTTATGAATACCAGCTGCAACGCTACATCTGATACGTATTAAGTTACTTTGTTTCCTCTTTTGCTGTTTGTGTTGCTACTTTTTAATGTAACATTTGCTTTAAACCTGGGTTAACCCAACTATTTTTTTAATTTTAAAAAAAGTGGAAAAATGCAAACAAAAAGAGCAGACAATGAGAAGCAAGTCTTTTAATCTAGACCTCCCCCTTCCCCCTCTCTACATACACTCCATCCCCATTCACACCGTCCTCCTATTCAGAGGTAATCGCTGGGTCAATACTTAAAAAGAAACAGTTGTTAAGGTGATCTCTGGGGTCCAGAAGTTAAACAACCAACTACAGAGACTCTAAAATCCGTTCCAACTCTAAAATTATGTCCAAGTCTCGCAGCGTATACTCTACTGAGGGTGCAAAAAAGAGACAGCCTTGTCTTGTCTAACACTGTGGTTGATAAAGGGACAGATGAATACAAATTGAAATCAGAAACATGAAGGAAAGAGGACAGGGCTCAGACTCTTTCACGTAAGTGGTTTATTTACGGATCGAATAAAAGCCCCCTCTGGGCTGTAAACTCCACGAGGGCAGGAACTCCATCGCGAGCTTTCACTGCAGACCTTGGCACACAACAGGGGCTCAGTGGGCAAAGGACCCCACAACCCAGCCCCGGGGGGGATGGGGGGGAGCTGGCAAGCCGGGAAAGTCACGTGACTCGAGCTCCCCGGCAAAACCGCCCCCTCTACCCCCGTGTTGCAGCGCCAGGCCCGGCCCACAGGCCTCACCAATCGGCGAAGGAAGTCAAATTTGGCTAGGCCGGGCGACAGGCGTGTTCCACGGGTCCAGTCAGTCCGCAGCTGCGTCTCGCTGCGTTCAGCCCACTTTCCTGTAAGTCTCAGGCGGTTGCCCCGCCCCCGCCCCCGCCCCCCCCCAAACAATATGCTCCAGATTGCAAGTGGGAGGTACAGAGGGGCAAGAAGGGGACAAAAGCGCATGCGTATTGACGCAGCGCGACGGTCGCTCGCGAAGATTGGGGCGGAGCTTCAGAAAGCCGAGCGAGGGGGAGGGGAGAAGCCTCCAGTTCGCGTGCGCGCGGCAGCCCTCCCCGGCCCGACCCACGCGGCGCGGCGTGGTGACGCCCGTGCGGCCCGAGGAAGGGGTGGGGCCGGGCCGGGGCGGGCCTCCACGCTCCTCCCGCCCCCTCTCCATCCCGACTCTCCCTCCCCCTACCTCCCCCACACTGGGCCCCGTCAATCCGAGGGTTCCTTCGTCGCCCAGCTTCGCGTCGGCCCGGCCCGGCCAGCGGGCAGATGCCCCGAGCTGCCGCTGCCGACGCTGACGACTCGGCCGGTGGAGGTGTGGGAGGCGGGCGTCCGGCCCCCGGCCGCTGAGTGTGACGGACGGGGCCGGGGGCCGCCGGGCGCCGCGGCGTCGGCGGCTCCGCGCGGACCATGTATTTCCTGAGCGGCTGGCCCAAGAGGCTGCTGTGCCCTCTGGGGAGCCCGGCCGAGGCGCCTTTCCACGTTCAGTCCGACCCCCAGAGGACTTTCTTCGCCGTGCTGGCCCCGGTCCGCCTCAGCATCTGGTACAGCCGAGTAAGTAGAGCCGCCCGCAGCCTCTCGCCGCTCCCTCCCCGGAGCCCTGGCACGGTCCCGCCCTCAACTTCCACCCATAGTCCCGCGCCCCTGCCCCTTGGCGCCGACCGGCGGGTCCTCGCCGGCCGCGTGCCCGTTCGGCCGGGGCTCGGGGGCAGATGCGGCGGCAGCTGCCGAAAATCCGTGCGCCTCCCCGCGTCGGAGCGGCGGCCGCGCACCGCGCACACCCCGCGCGCCCCCTTGGCCGAGCCCAGACTTGCCCTCCGCTCCCTTCCCCCATTCCCGGAGGAGCAAATTTGTTTAAACTTTCCACAAATAGAAATCTGGGCGCTGTGAGTTCCCAGCCCTCCCCTGCTGAAGGCCGTGGTTCTGGAGTTGGGGAAAGCCTATTGGGCTTCACCCAGTGCCAGACTTCCTAGGCCTGCGAGAACTTAGTTCTAGCAGCCGCAGCCAGGATTTTTTAATTTTTACGAAAGGTCTGCTTGTCCTGCTACTCGCTTCACCCCCAAACATCTCCTGCCCACTTTCGGGCTAGTCCCCTTCTCCGCAGCTTTCGGTCTCTTCGTTAGAGAATTGTAGGGGGCTTCGGAGGAGCGGAAGTTGAACTCAAATCTGTCCCCGCTGCTCCCAGGTATTTAACACCTGGAAATAACAAGATTTGGGAAAAGCCTGTAACTGAGTTCTGTGTTTGCTTTCTGCGAGTTTTGGTTTTTCATTCTTGTATCTAATTACCAAGTACTTAAGAGAAAAAAAAAACACTTCAAAAATAATTGGTGGATGAGATACACCCCATTTTCTGCGAACGCTTCTCTAGGTCAGTCTATAAAAGCGACAGAATAAAAAAAAATGTTCTTGGTTTGGGTTTTTTTTTCCCCCTCCCCAAAGAAGGCAGTACTAATCGACGTCAGAGCGAAGTTTTTCTCTTTTTATAGCTAACTTGTCCGCGTGGAAATAGGTTGTGACCTTGGCTCTATTACATCTATGTGGCACACTGGCTTTACTGGCTTGAGTTAAATTAGTGAAAACCCTCAACTGTCTTTACTGACCATTTGAATACTTACATAAAGTCCTTGACTATTCTCACACACAGCCCTGGTAAAAGTGATGGTGGGATTTAGATATTTCTGTTATCTTTTTTTATGTGACTGTCATAGTTAGGCTGTAAATCAGACTATTTGCCGTTGTTTGGGTCGCTTTAAGTTTTAAATATATATCAAAACAAAAGAGGTTGTTATATAACCAGCAGTGTGACTGTTGTGTCTGGTGTTTGATTTCATTTTTGAATATGTATATTGTATATCATTTGGTTTTTAAATGAGATACTATTTCATTTACATTGTGTAGCCAGTAGAATTTTTGATTGCTTGGGCGTATATAACTATTATCTTTAAAGTACATGCAGAAAAAAATAATTAGAACTTGAATTTAAATTGTCTTCTGAATTGAGTATGAATTTCACTCTAACAACCTAAAATTTATCTCTAAAAAGGTAGACCTAATTTAAGTTTAGGCAGAACTAACTTATATGAGGGGTGAATAGACCAGAAGCCTGTAGGTTACTTTATTGCTCTATAAAAGAAACAAAAATGTACCTCAACTTTCTTCGGTATATTGTGAGTATTAAAAATCTGTTTTTGCTTTTGCAGTTGGATACTATGTAAATTAGGCAGTCATGGAATTTAAAACAATTCGTACTCCTTCCTTTAAACTTACATCCTACACGTAGATACCTACTTTCTACGGAAGTCCTGGGGTCACTACCATTAAGACCCAATGTGCAAAGTTAGGTCTAGGGAATCGGGGGGGTTCACAAGTATAAGGTGAATTGAAATGCAAGAATACCTTAGGGAAGGTTGCATGTTACTGTAGGCTTTATGAATGGTTAACCTTGATCTCTGGCATCAGCTTCATCACTTTAAAAATCAAGTATTGGATCAGATGATTTTAAGGTCTGTGATTATATAGTTGGGATGATGGGAAACAGGTGCCAGACTCCAGCTTTGAGTCTCTTCTGCCTGGAATATGCCTGTTTTCACTCTCTGAAAGGTGTGTGTGTGTGTGTGAATTTCTAAACTTACTGAAACTATGTAAGTTAAAATCAATTTCAGTTAGCAAACTTCTTTTAAAAGTGAAAACACCTTTAGCTAAATTGAAAAGCTGTCAGTTACTACACAATTTTGAGTGAATTGGTTTAAAATGTTCACATGAGAACACGAAAGCCTTGCTTTTGGAGAGATATTGTACATACAAGTAATTTTATAGAATAAAGTGGATATTGAAGATCTAAAGGGTTTTATGGAGTTGAAGTCTTAAAAGCTGTTTGAGGGCATTTGGAGACAAGGAGAGACATGCACAAAGAGGTGAGGATATAATATGAAATGCTTACTTGAAATTTTGTTGGGTCTCTCTTAGTAAGTTAAAGTTACTTAGGGATGAAAGAGAAAACGTGCATTTAATAGTCTAAGCTGTTGTTCTG
This sequence comes from Ursus arctos, assembly GCF_023065955.2. Lineage (NCBI taxonomy): Eukaryota > Metazoa > Chordata > Mammalia > Carnivora > Ursidae > Ursus > Ursus arctos. The sequence continues at coordinate 5,079,694 of NW_026623019.1, read as the reverse complement.
TGGTTTTTAAAAAAATGTCCAAAAGAATTGCTGTGTTTAAAATGTTGATTAGTCATGACAGTATAAAAACACTAAAGTAAAATCTCTAAGAATAACTTGTATACATTTTATGGGTCTTTTAGTGAACTTTTTTGTACCTCTTATAGTTACTATGTTGTTTAGATATGTGTTCTTTTTTTTTTTTTTTTTTTTAAGATTTTATATTTTAGAGAGAGCGCGTGCAGGGGTGTGCGTGTGGGGAGGGGCAGAAGGAGAGAGAGAATTCCAAGCAGACTCCCTGCTCAGTTGCGCGGAGTCACCCATGGGGCTCGATTCCGCGACCCTGAGACCATGATCTGTGCCAAAATCAGGAGTCTGATGCTTAACCAACTGAGCCATCCAGGTGTCCCTGTATGAGGTTATGAACAAAAGACTTCTACAGATACTCACTTTGCTTTTTTATTAGTGTGAAGGTGTAACTTTTTTTTAGTGTAACATCTTGATGTAAATTTGTTTTCTCTACTTCTTGATTCTACTTAGAAGTTCTAAAACGCTCAGGAATTTACAGCAGGGATCAATCATCCATATATTTTGGAACCCAAAAAAAGGTGCTCAAAAAATGGTTTTAGCACATGTATGTTAGATTGGGGTGGTAGAGATATTTCTTAATTGATGGAGCAATTGACTGTATTTCTGCTAAGGGTATTGTAAAAGGACTAGTTTCAGCTTTGTGATTGAAGTTGCGGTTTAAGTCATGTTATGGTTTATGACTGACCCATTTATGAGTGTTGTGGGAGATGGTGTTTTGTATTGTGCTAGAGAGCCTAGAATTATTTCTCTAATACACTGTTGAACTATGAATATTAAAGTCCACATATGTGAAACACAAAATGTTACCTTAGAATTTTGTGATTCTAAATTAGTCTTATCTCAATTTTCAGGTCATTATTTCATATATATAAATTACCCTTAGTAGTATTTTTGAACACCTTCTGTGAAAGACAGGGTAGATAGGTAAATATGAAAGGAATGAAGGGGCATGTTACACGTAACAGAACAGTCTATCCAAAGATGTTAGTGTATTAATATGATAAATGAAAATTTTGTGAGTTACCACTGTGAAGGTTGCTAATAAAAAGCTGAAATAGGCACATAATTACTGAGCTTATGAAATGAATTATGTGTCTTTGAGTAACCCTGACTAGAAACTTATGTTCTCATTGGTGTATGCTAATAATAGAGAACAAGGAGATAGATGTTCAAAGAGGCTACGTTGTAGAATTAGGTATATGGTTAACTGTGAATCCTCAGGAAGGTCATTCAATTTGTTACCTACATTTTCCCTCTCCCCTTTCTTACCTTCTCAACTCTGTTCTATTGCTGACTGCCTCCAGAGAGCCTTCTGTGTAAACTCACTGCTCAGAAGTCCTTTAAGGTTCACTGTTGGTTGAAGAATGAAGTTCAGACTCCTTAGTTTGCTATCAGAGACACTCCCCTCTTGGGATGATCACTTGCCCCATCTCTGCCTATCAGAATATTATCCATCCTTTAGTTTCTGTTGAAATCCTGCTTTCTCTGTGAGTTATTATTTATCATAACCAGAAAGGTTCATTTTTTTTGATGAACTAATGTTTGTATTGTAAGCTTTGCACACATGATTTTTTTTAAAAAAAGATTTTATTTATTTGAGAGACAGCCAGCGAGAAAGGGAACACAAGCAGGGGGAGTGGGAGGGGAAGAAGCAGGCTCATAGCGGAGGAGCCCGATGCGGGGCCCAGTCCCAGAACGCCTGGATCACACCCTGAGCCGAAGGCAGACGCTTAACAACTGAGCCACCCAGGTGCCCCTGCACACATGATTTAATTCTCCAATTAGATTTTAAGTTTCTGGAGGGCAGAGATGATCTTCTTTTGTACTATCCATAATGCTTTGTACAAAAGCTTATGTTTAATAAGTATTTTAAAAAATAATGAATTTAGGGTATCCTATGCATAGCAGAGAACTTTTTAAAGGTTTAATAAATAGAAGGTTTTTAAATGTTGACGTAATAAAAACAAACATGGTAGTACTAAATTACAAGTTAAATTCAGAAAAAGTTAGGGGCGCCTGGGTGGCACAGCGGTGGAATATAAAAAAGCCAAATGCATAGAAAGACAGACTAGAATGGTGGTTACCGGAGGCTAGGAGGCATGGCCAATAGAGAGTTGTTTAAAGCGTACAGACTTCAGCTGTAAAGTGAGTAAGTTCTGGGGATGTACTTAAAAGTTGCCAGGATAGTAGATCTTCAATGTTCTCACTATGGAAAAGAAAGGATAAACATGGTGCAGGTATTGGCCAACACTGTAGTGGCAATCATTTTGCAAGATATGAGTGCATCAGACAACATGTTGTACATCTTAAACATATGCAGTGTTGTATGCCACTTATAACTCAATAAAGCTAAGGGGAAAAAGTGGTACATGGTAAAGAGTCCTCTACCAAAACTTAAACTGTTGTACAGTTTTATAACCACCAGTTGAACTCCTGGTTCCCAGTCTGTGTTTATATTGAAGTGATCTGTGGAAAGGGTGGTCCCACCAAAAAAAAGCAGTATAAACATTTAAATAAAGACATTTCACCCATCTTCTTCAGGTGCTTGTGAATCATTGATGTGACCCATAGTACAGGTAAACATTCATTCTGAGTTTACTGTGGACTAGGTGCTTTACATCATGGGAAGCAGTGGTTCTTGAATTTCGGTCCTTCACATGCCTCATTCATGATTTTTGCCCTATCCTTTGATAGTACTTCTCCAATCTAACTTTTTTTTTTTTTTTAAGATTTTATTTATTTATTCGACAGGACAGAGACAGCCAGTGAGAAAGGGAACACAAGCAGGGGGAGTGGGAGAGGAAGAAGCAGGCTCCTAGCGGAGGAGCCTGATGTGGGGCTCGATCCCGTAACGCTGGGATCACACCCTGAGCCGGAGGCAGACACTCAACCTCTGTGCCACCCAGGCGCCCCTCCAATCTAACTTTTAAACTTGAAATTCTTTTTCAAAATAATTTTTGTCTTTGCAATAAATGGAAAGCTAGCACCACTTGGATGAATACAGGGTTACTGTGTGAGGAAATAAAATGAAAACAATGTTACGAAAATCTAGGTTCCTGCCAAAGGCTCTTTCCTTTGTCTTAAAAGGAGCAGTTAGCAGATACATGAGAAGTGTTCAGAGGTAAACTAGCACCTCTGACAGATTTCCTCTTTACCTAAATCAAAAAGATTGAAGAAGAATTGGAGAAATTATTTTCTCACTGTATGATTAAATAGTATAGTGACTGTCACCTGAAATGGTGGTATAGGAAATACTGTGTTAAGGCATTGTATTTACTGCTAAATATGCAATTTATCAAATCAGAATAAATTCACAATTTAAAAGCATTTAAAAATAATCTAGAATTCAAACTTGCCACAAAGTGAGAGAATTAATTAAAAACACTTTATTGACTATCAAGCATCAGTTGTTTGGGATCAGGGTATGTTACCTTTCTTTTAAATTTGTCATAATTGCTTTGAGTTGCTATCCCAAACCTGTCTCACCCAGTGATTTGCCTTATATCCATAATAAATCATACATAAATTTACATATGAGATTTTGAATATTACTGTGGATATACAGTAGAATTTGCTGTGGTTTAATTTTTTAACAGCTTTATTGAGGTGTATAAAATAAACATTATAAATGTACACTGATTTTTAATAAATTTATAGAGTTGCACAACCATCATCACAGTCTAGTTTTATGACATTTATAGTAACCCAAAAAGTATCATGCTCATTTGCATTTAACTTCTCCCGCTCCAGCCCCAGGAAACCATTGGCCTTTTTTTGTCCCTTTAGATTTGGCTTTTCTAGAAATGTCTTAGAAAGGTAATCCTATAATGTGTGGTCTCTTGTGTCTGGCTTTTATTTAGCATACTGTTTTTGTGGTACTCCTTTTCATAGCTGAGTATTATTCCATTGTGTGGCTGTACCACATCTTAAAAATCCATTTACCAGTTGATAGATATTTGGTTGTTTATGTTATGGGGTCATTGTGGGTAATGCTGTTGTAAACAACTGTATGTATGTCTTTGCAAAGATGTATGGTATTACTTCTTGTGGGGAGATACTGAGGAATGGAACTATTGGGTCATCTAGTAAGTTGATGTTTAGCTTTTAGGAAACTGCCAAACTATTGCAAAGTAGTGGTAGCATTTACAGTCCTACCGGCAAAGGATGAAAGGTTCTGTTTCTCCACATCCTTCTCAACACTTGTGTTTTAAGTCTTTTTTATTACAGTCAATTTAGTGGGTTTGTACTGGTATCTCATTGTGACTTTAATTTGTACTTTTCTAATAACTGAGAATGTTTACCATCTTTCCATGAGCTCATTAGTCATTTGTATGCCTTATTTGATGACATGTCTATTCAGATCCTTGCACCCCCCTTTTTTTAATTGGAGTGTTTTTGCATTAGTGAGTTGTAAGGGTTCTGGATTTTCAGGTTCTTAGTGTCTTTTGGAGAGTAAAAGCTTAATTTTGATGAAGTCTAGCCTTTTTTTTTTCTTCTTTTATGAATCATGCTTTTTGTGTGCTGAAAAAGCTTTTGGCCAATGCAAGGTCATAACATCTTATGTTTTCTTTTATAAGTTTTATAATCTAAGCTCTTATACATAGGTCTGTCATCCATTTTGAGTTGACTTTTTTGTTTGTAAAGATCTAAGTTCAGTGTTTTTTGTTTTTGTTTTAGTGTTTTTAACCTGTAGATCCAGCTGTCTTAGCACAATTTCGGAAAGACTCTTCACTATTCAATTGCATTGGTACCTTTTTCAAACATCGATTGACTGTAACAATAAAGGGTTATTTTTGAATTTCCTATTATGTTTTATTCATCAATATGTCTGTTATGCAAGCATCACACTGTAGCTTTGTAGCAAGTTTAGAAAAAGTCCTATTTTGTTTCCAAAATTATTTTGCCCATTCTAGATCGTTTGCATTTCTGTATAAATTTTAGGATTACCTTGTCAGTTTCTACCAAAAACAAAACAAAAAAAACCCCAAAACAAAAATCGGGATTTTGAGGGGATTGCACTAGATCAGTAGAGAGAATTGGTATCTTAATGGTATAGAATATGCCAGTCTGTGAACATGCTATGCAGTGTTTTTTCATTTATTTAGATTAAAAATTTTTTTTTCTTAGCGTTATTTTGTAGTTTTCAGCGCACAGGTCTTCACTTTTGTTAAATTTATTCCCAGGTAATTTTATTTATCTTTTGTGATGCTCTCATGATGTAATTGTTAATTTCATTTTCAGATTGTTATATGTATATAGATGCAAAATTGATTTTTGTATATTGCTGTTTTGGAGCCTTGCCAAAACTTAATTCTCATAGGTTTTTTTGTTGTTGTTGTTGTTGTTTTCTTAAAGATTTATTTAAGAGAGAGCACGAGTGTGCATGTGCAAGTCGGGGAAAGGGCAGAGGGAGAGGGAAAGAGAATCTCAAGCCGACTCTGTGCTGAGCACAAAGCCCTACACGGGGCTGATCTCACAACCCTGAGATCATGGCCTGAGCCAAAACCCAACAGTTGGATGCTCAACCAACTGAGCCACCTGGGTGCCCCTCAGCTTTTGTTGTTGTTGTTGTTGTTAGAACTAATAAACAAGTTCAGCAGAATTGCAAAGCACAAAATCAACATGCAGAAATCAGTTGCATATCTGTACAATAACAATGAACATCCAAAAATGAAGTTCAGAAAACAATTTACAATAGCATCAAAAAGAATTAAATACTTAGGATTAAACTTAACTAAGGAGGTGAAAGACTTGTATGCTGAAAACTATAAAACCGTTGCTGAAAGAAATTAGAGATGTAAATAAATGGAAAGAAATCCTATATTCACAGATTATTAAGATGCCAGTACTACCCAAAGCAGTTTAGAGATTACTGTGATCCGGGGCTTTCTTTTTGATAGAAATATAAAAATCCATCCTAAAATTAATGTGGAATCTCAGGCATTTCCTCTCATCAGTTTTGGTAAAATTTTAGCAATTTTGTACATCTTTTCAGAGAGCCAACTTTTGGTTTTACTGATCTTTTACTGATCTATTTTGTGTTTTCTGTTTTTTTCTGCATTGATTTTTAAATTATTTTCTTTGGGTTTGGTGTTGTATGTTCAGTGGGTTTGGACAAATGTATAATGACCTGTATCTGTCATTGTAATATCGTGTAGAATATTTTCCTTGCCCTTGCAATCCCTTGTGCTCTGCCTATTCATCTCTCCCCCACCAAACATTTGATATGCACTAATTTTATTTTCACTTCAGTTTTTAAAATTTAATCATTTCTTTGAATCATTACATGTGTTATTTACAAGTATGTGGTTTAATTTCCAAATATTTGAGGATTTCCCAAATTTTTTGTTATTGATTCCTAACTTAATTCCATTGTGGCTTGGGACTATGCATTGAATGATTTTATTCCTTTAAGGTTATTAAGACCTGTTTTATGGATTAGCATATGCCTTGTGTTGGAAAATGTTTGATGTGCACTTATAAGGAATATTCTGCTATTGGCAGAGTGTTCTCTAAATGGTAGGTTAAATTGGTTGACATGGTTCAAGTCTTCTATATCCTTATTAATGTTCAGTCTAGCTCTGTCAGTTAATGGATAAACAAAATATGTACACACAATGGAATATTACTCAGCCTTAAAAAGAAAGCAAATCTTGGTACATACTAGAACATAAAAGAATCCTGAAAACATGCCAAACGAAATAAATTTATCACTAAAGGACAAATATTGTGTTTCCACAACAGTGAAATTCATAGAGACAGAAAATAGAGCAGTGATTGCCAGGTAACAGGACAAGGGAGAATTAGAGTATTATTATTTACTGGGTATGGAGTTTCAATTTGGGAAGATGAAAAACATTCTGGGAATGGATGGTGATGGCTTTACAACAATGTGAATGTACTTAAATCCACAGCACTATACATTTAAGGATTAAAAAGGTAAATTTGTTATGCATATTTTACCACTTTAAAAAAATGAAAAGTAGAGGCGCCTGGTTGGCTCAGTTGGTTAAGTGTGTGCCTTTGGCTCAGGTCATGATCCCTGGGTCCTGGGATCAAGTCCCACATCGGGCTCCCTGGTCGGTGGAGAGCCTGTTTTTGTTTATCCATTCATTCATTGATGGACACTTGGGTTGCTTGCATCTTTTGGCTGTTGTGAGTAATGCTGCTGGAACGTTTGTGTTCGAGCCCTTGCATTTGGTTCTTTGGTGTATATATCCCAAAGTGGAATATGTGGAGTATATGGTAATTCTATGTTTAATTTTTTGAGAAATTGCCATACTGTTTTTCTCAGTGGCTGCACCATTTTACATTCCCACTGGCAATGCACAAGGGTTCCAGTTTCTCCACTTTCTCACCAATACTGTATGTATTCTTTTCTGGGTTTTTTTTTTTTTTTTTTTTTTTTGTTCTTTTCTGTTTTTTTTTTTTTTTTTCTTGTTCTTTTCATTTTTCACCATTGAATGTAACATTGGCTGTAGATTTTTCCTATATGGCTTTTGTTATGTTTAGGTGGTTTCCTTCTGTTGGCAGCTTGTTGAATGTTTTGATCGTGAAAAGGTGTCGAGTTTTGGCAAATGCTTTTTCTGAATCCATTGAAATGGTCGTGTGTTTTTTTCTTCATTCTGTTAATGTGGTGTATTACATTGATTTTCATGTGTTGAATCATCCTTGCGTTCTAGGAATAAATGACACACAGGTCATAGTTTATAATTCTTATGCGATTGAATTTGGTTTGCTAGTGTTTTGTTGAGGAATTTTGTGTCTGTATTCTTTAGGGATATTGACCTGTACGTAGTTTTCTTTTCTTGTAGTTTCTTTTTCTTTAGTATCAGGGTAATGTTGCCTCATAGAATAAGTTAGTAAATGTTCCGGCCTCAATTTTTTAGAAGAGTTTGAGAGAAGAATTGGTGATAATTTTCCTTTAAATGTTGGTAGAATCCACTAACCAAATGGTCATGGGCTTTTCTTCATTGGGAGGTTTTTGATCACTGATTCAGGATTCTTACTAGTTATAAGTTTATTCAGGTTTCTATTTTTTTTTTTTTTATGATTGAGTCTTGGTTGTTTTTAAGAATTTATCCATTTCACCTAAAGTTATGTAATTTGTTAGCATATTGTTCATAGTAGTGTCTTCTTGCTCATTTCTGAGTTTAGTTTTTTGAGTCTTTCTTTTTTCTTTAGCTAAGGTTTCATAATTTTGTTGATCTTTTTGAAGAACCAACTCCTGGTTTCTTTGATTCTCTCTCTCTTTTTTAAAAAAGATTTTATTTATTCATTTGAGAGAGAACACGAGAGAGAGCGAGTGTGGGCGCGCGCAAGTATGATTGGGAAGCAGAGGGAGAAGCAGATTCCCCGCTGAGCAGGGAGCCTGACTTGGGGCTCGATCCCAGAGCCCCAGGATCCTGACCTGAGCTGAAGGCAGACACTTAACTGACTTGAGCTACCCACACACCCCGATTTTCTCTATTTTTTAATTTATTTTATTTGTCTCTTCTTTAATCTTTATTATTTCCTTATTCTAGCTTTGGGTTAAATTGTTCTTTTTGTGTTCTCATAAGATGTAAGGTAAGATTGATTTGAGACTTTTCTTTTTTAATATAACCATTTACAATAGTACATTTTCCATTTTGCACTGCTTTTGTTGCATCCCGTACATTTTGGTTATGTTGTGTTTTCATTTATCACAAGGTATTTTCTGATTTCCCTTGTGATTTTTTTTTCCTTTCCCATTGGTTTAAGAATTTGTTGCTTAATTTCCACATGATTTGTGAGTTTCCAGGTTTATTTTTGCTGTTGATCTTTAGTTTCATTCTATTGTGATCAGAAGAAATACTTTTGATTGTTTCAGTCTTTATAAGTTTATTAAGACTTGTGGCCTAATTTATGGTCTGTCTTGGAGAATATTCCATGTGCACTTGGCAAAAATGTATATTTTTCTGTTGTTGCATGGAGTAATATGTGTGTCTTTTAGGTCTAGTTAGTTTATAATGCTGTTTTGGTTCTCTGTTACCTTATTTTCTGTCTGATTGTTCTATTTCCCATCACCTTCTTTGAGGTATTACTGTGTAGTATGTTACTTCTGTGTATGTTGTAAGCATACATAAATACAGTGTATTATGTAATTGTTCCTGAACAACACAAGGATTAGGGGCGCTGATCCCCTGCACAGTCACAAATCCATGTATAACTTTTGATTCTCCCCAAACTTAACTAATAATAGGTTACCGTTGACTGAAAACCTTAGTAATAACAGTTGGTTAATGCATATTTTGTAGGTCGTATGTATTATATATTGTATTCTTACAATAAGATAAGATAGAGAAAATAATATGTTAAGAAAATTATAAGTAACAAAACATGCATTACTGTATTATTGAGAAAAGTCTGCATATAAGTGGACTTTCATAGGTCAAACCTGTTTTATTCAAGGTTCAACTATATTTTTAAAAACTATTGTTTTATAAACTCTGATATTTTTTAGAGAAAAGCAGAAAAGATAAAAGTGTGTATTTATATTTATGTGTATATTTAGCATTGCTTTCGCTCTGTGTTTCTTCCTTTGGATTTGAGTTACCATCTGTGTTAGTGTTCCCCCAACCCCCACCTGGTTCAGTGATTTGCTAGGAATGCTCCTAGTACTCAGCAAATAGTCCTACTCATGTATATAATTTGTTACAATAAAAGGATACAAAGCAAATTTGCCAAAGGTAAGTCTTATTCGGGATAATCTCTTGGAACCAGGTGCAAGCTTTCAATAGTTCTTTTTCAGTACAGTCATGTAAGATGTGCTTATTTCTTCCAGTATCAGATTTTTGTGACAGCGTATGTGCAGTGTTGACTACCTGGGAAGCTCATTATAGACTTATTCCCCAAGGCTTTCTAGTAGGCCATACCCTGAAGGAAAACAGGTGTTTCAGCATAAATCATGTGTTTTGTAGAGTTTAGACGCATTTAGCGTTTTGTATCAGTTAAGCAGTGGTGAGAGCCCTCCCCAAATCCAAGTTCCCAGATGCCAGCCTAGGATCAACCTTACATGCAGACTTTTTTTAGTATAGCAATCTCAGGCTTGTTAACTTTTTTCTGCATGCCATTTGATGTCATTTCTTGTTTTCTGAGAGATCTCTTAGTATTTTTGTAAGGCAGGTTTGCTAGCAACAAATTTTCAATCTGTTTATCTGGAAATACCTTTCCTTTGAAGTTTTGAAGAATAATTCTGTTGGATATAGAATTCATGGTTGACAGGTTGGTGGGTTTGTTTCAGCTTTTAAATATTTTGTTTCATTGCCTTCTGGCCTCCATTGTTTCTGGTGAGAAGTCGGCTGTTAATCATATTTTTGTCCTTTGTGATCAGTCATTTTATTTTTGTTCTCACAACATTTTCTTGTTGGCTTCCAGTAGTTTGTGTGTGGTGTATGTACATAGGTACGTATGTAGGAATTTATCCCACTTAGGTTTTGTCAAGCGTTGTGACTCTGGGGCTTAATGTCTTTTATCGAACTTGGGGCATTCACAGCTAGTATTTCTTCAAAAAAAAATTTTTTTTAATGCTTTGTAACATTTCCTGGAACTTCCCATTATACGTATGTTGCTTCACTTGTTGATCCACAGCCTCTGTTGCTCCCTTCACTTCAGACTGTTTTCTGTTTTTTAGATTGGATAATTTTATTGAACTATTTTCGTGTTTATCAATTTTTGTCCTCTCAGATCTGCTGAGTGTATATAATGAAGTTTTCATTTTAGTTATTACACTTTTAAATTTTAGAATTTCTAGAATTGGTTCTTTTTTATTGCTCTTTATTGAGATTCTCCACTTGTTGAGGTATTTTCATATTTTCCTTTATTACTTTAATGTAGTTACCATGACTGTTGTGAATTTTTGTCTGCTATTCGAGGCCCACTCAGAGATAGTTTCTTTTTCCATCAGTCTTGGTCACACTTTTCTGGTTTTTTTGTAGGTTTTCTAGTTTTTTGCTTATAATTGGGTATTTTAGATAATTTATGTTCCTGAGGGTCATTGTTGCTGATTTTGTGTTTTAGTGTCGTTTTTTAGTAACTCATCTGATTTAATTTGTAAAATTTATCTCCCCTGCAGTGTACAGCCACTGACTGACTTCTCTGCTTTATTTTTTCTAATTTTTATCATGGCTTCCTAGGGGTTGCCTCTATGTTTGCAAAAACATCTTGAGCTAGTAAAGCATCTGTTCTCTGTTGATTAATCTGTATGTGTGTTGGGAAGTGCTTGCAAAGTTCAGGACTGTGTGTGTGTGTGTGTGTGTGTGTGTGTGTGTGTGTGTGTGTGTTGGTTCCAGCTTTACTTGACTTTCTTGGGAACAGCCTTCTAGTGCGCCAGTGATGATGGGAGGGGGCAGGGCTTGGCCTTTCTTTGCTATTCTCTGTGCATTTACCCAGCCTCTCTGTTAGATAGGGATGAGTTAGAGCTTGGGTCCTTTAGGGTTTTCCTCTTCATAAGTAAGAAAAACTGTCTAAAAGTGCACTGAGGATATGTGGTGGGCTTTTCTATTCCCTCTCTGGCTTTCTCATTTCCAGGGTCTCCCTGTTAACATTTCTGGATGGTTGAAGGATGTGCTGCTTGCCCAAACCAGGTCTGCAACCTCTGGCTAGCAGCACTGTCAGCTTTCCAAGGAATTTGCTATTTTTACTGACAGTGCTAAAGAGTGCATTGCCCTCTGCTTCATGCCAAGGCAGCCCACCTCGGGCAGCAGAATTGCTGCTTTTTCATGGACAGCCCCATCCTGGTGGCACTACTACATATCAGTAAAGCTTTGGGGAGAGAATAGGAACAGTCCTGGAAGGAAGATCATCTATTCCCGTCGTTGTTATCTGAAGTTCAACAGTTTTTCATGAATAAACATTTCTTGATTTTTTATTTGCCTTTCCCAAATATTTGAAGTGGTTGTTTTGACAGTTGTATGGCTATTTTGGGGGGATAAGATTTACCAGCATCTTACACTGTGCCATTGTTGGAAGTCCTTGTGTTTGAAATTTTGCTAGGCAATTTTGTTTTCTTGACTTAATGGGGTAAAACTGATCAAATTGGTTGTTTGTGTCAATTTTCAGTTATATATTTAGAAAAAATAATTTTAGTTTTTTTCTGCAGGCAGATGTAATTGTGTTGTCTTCTTGCCATTTGGGAAACTGAGCTGTTTAGTTCCCTTTTGTGTGTATGTGTATGTGCGCGTGCGTGCACGCGTATGCGCGCACACACACAGGGAGGGTGGTAAAGAGAGAGTATATTCAAATCTGGTTATTTACAGCACAGTATTCAATAGCTTTTAGGTCTCATTTATCTGCCATTGCCATGATTGTCAGTTCTTCATTTAAGATCCAGATCCACTACCATCATCTCTGCTGCCATCATCAGTGTTTTTGAAGCACAAAGATGATAAAATTTTTGCTTATTCTTGTTCAGTCTCAGTCACATGAAATGTAAATCCGATTGACCTTGAACTAAAAGAGAACAAATTAGCAAGTATTAAGTGTATATTGTATGTCAGTCTTTGAGTGTTTTTTTTTTCCTTTGTCTCTCTGATTTATTTCACTTAGCGTAATGCCCTCATTAACATATAGTTACCATGCTGTACATTATATCCCCGTAACTTATTTATTTCATAACTGGAAACTTGTACCTTTTTTTAATAATAATATTTTTTTATTATGTTAGTTACCGTACAGTACATCCCTGGTTTTTGATGTAAAGTTCCATGATTCATTAGTTGCATATAACACCCAGTGCACCATGCAATATGTGCCCTCATTACTACCCATCACCAGCCTATCCCATTCCCCCACCCCCCCCCCTGAAGCCCTCAGTTTGTTTCTCAGAGTCCATAGTCTCTCATGCTTCATTCCCCCTTCTGATTACCCCCCTTTCTTTATCCCTTTCTTCTACCAATCTTCATACTTCTTAGGTTCCATAGATGAGTAAAACCGTATGACAATTGTCTTTCTCTGGTTGACTTATTTCACTTAGCATTATCTCTCCAGTGCCGTCCATGTTGCAGCAAATGTTGAGAACTCGTTCTTTCTGATAGCTGAGTAATATTCCATTGTATATATGGACCACGTCTTCTTAATCCAGTCATCTGTTGAAGGGCATCTCGGCTCCTTCCATGATTTAGCTATTGTGGACAATGCTGCTATGAACATTGGGGTGCATATGGCCCTTCTCTTCACTACGTCTGTATCATTGGGGTAAATACCCAGTAGTGCAATGGCTGGATCATAGGGAAGCTCTATTTTTAACTTTTTAAGGGAACTCCACACTGTTTTCCAGAGTGGCTGTACCAACTTGCATTCCCACCAACAGTGTAAGAGGGATCCCCTTTCTCCACATCCTCTCCAACATTTGTTGTTTCTTTCCTTGTCCATTTTTGCCATTCTAACTGGCGTAAGGTGGTATCTCAAGGTGGTTTTGATTTGAATTTCCCTGATGGCTAAAGATTTTGAGCATTTCTTCATGTGTCTGTTAGCCATTTGTGTCTTCATTGGAAAAGTGTCTGTTCATATCTTCTGCCCATTTTTTGATTTGTTTCTTGTGTATTGAGTTTCAGAAGTTCTTTGTAGATCTTGGATACCAGTCTTTTATCTGTAGTGTCATTTGCAAATATCTTCTCTCATTCCGTGGGCTGCCTCTTAGTTTTTTTGACAGTTTCCTTGGCTGTGCAGAAGCTTTTTATCTTGATCAAATCCCACAAGTTCGTTTTTTCTTTTGTTTCTCTTGCCTTTGGAGATGTGTCATGAAAAAGGTTGCTTTGGCAGATGTCGTAGAGGTTGCAGCCTATGTTCTCCTCTGTGATTTTGATGGATTCCTGTCTCACATCGAGGTCTTTCATCCATTTGGAGTTTATCTTTGTGTATGGTGTGAGAGAGTGGTCAACTTTCATTCTTTTGCATGTAGCTGACCAATTTTCCCGGCACCATTTATTGAAGAGACTGTCTTTTTTTGCACTGGATGTTTTTTCCTGCGTTGTCAAAGATTAGTTGCCCAAAGAGCCGAGGGTCCATTTCTGGGTTCTCTGTTCTGTTCCATTGGTCTATATGTCTGTTTTTGTGCCAGTACCATGCTGTCTTTGTGATCACAGCTTTGTAGTATAGCTTGAAATCCGGCTTTGTGATGCCCCCAGCTTTGTTTTTCCTTTTCAACAATTCCTTGTCAATTCGGGGCCTTTTCTGGTTCCACACAAATTTAAGGGCTGTTTGTTCCAGTTCTTTGAAAAATGTCACTGGTATTTTGATCAGGATAGCACTGAAAGTGTAGATTGCTCTGGGTAGCATGGACATTTTAACTATGTTAATTCTTCCAATCCATGAGCATGGAATATTTTTCCATCTTTTTGTGTCTTCTTCAATGTCTTTTAAGAGTGATTTGTAGTTTCTAGAATATAGATCCTTTACGTCTCTGGTTAATTCCGAGATAATGTATGATTTTTGGTGCTATTGTAAATGGAATGGATTCCCTAATTTCTCTTTCTTCAGTCTCATTGTTCCTGTATAGAAATGCCACTGATTTCTGAGCATTGATTTTGTATCCCGCCACATTACTGAATTGCTCTATAACTTCTAGTAGTTTGGGGTGGAGTCTTTTGGGTTTTCCATATAGAGTATCATGTCATTTGCGAAGAGAGACAGTTTGACTTCTTCTTTGCCGATTTGGATACCTTTGATCCCTTTTTGTCGTCTGATTGCTGTTGCAAGGACTTCTCGTACTGTGTTGAATAATAATGGCGAGAGTGGACATCCTTGTCGTGTTCCTGATCTTAACGGAAAGGCTTCCAGCTTTTCTCCATTGAGAATAATATTTGCAGTAGGCTTTTCATAGATGGTTCTTACGAGATTGAGGAACGTACCCTCTATCCCTACACTCTGAAGTGTTTTAATCAGGAAAGGATGCTGTATTTTCTCAAATGCTTTTTCTGCAACTATTGAGAGGATCATATGATTCTTCACTATTTTCTTGTTGATATAATCTATCATACTGATAGATTTGCGAATGTTGAACCACCCTTGCATCCCAGGGATGAATCCCACTTGGTCATGATGGATAATCCTTTTAGTGTACTGTTGAGTCCTATTAGCTAGGATCTTGTTGAGACTTTTGGCGTCCATATTCATCAGGGATATCGGCCTGTAATTCTCCTTTTTGATGGGGTCTTTGCCTGGTTTGGGGATCAAGGTAATATTGGCCTCATAGAATGAGTTTGGTAGTTTTCCTTCTGTTTCTATTTTTTGAAACAGCTTCAGGAGAATAGGTATTATTTCTTCTTTGAATGTTTGGTAGAATTCCCCAGGGAATCTGTCAGGCCCTGGACTCTTGTTTTTGGGGGAGGTTTTTGATCATTGCTTCAGTCTCTTCATAATTAAACGGTCTGTTTAAAACATCAATTTCTTCTTGTTTCAGTCTTCGTAGTTTGTAGGTTTCCAGGAAGGCATCCATTTCTTCCAGGTTGTTTCATTTATTGGCATAAAGCTGTTGATAAAAGTTTCTAATGATCCTTCCTATTTCATTGGTGTTGGTCTTAATCTCTCCTCTTTCATTCATAATTTTATTAATTTCAGTCCTTTCTCTATTCTTTTGAATAAGTCTGGCCAGTGGCTTATCAATCTTATTTATTCTTTCAAAGAACCAGCTTCTAGTTCTGTTGATCTGCTCTACTGTGTTCCTGGTTTCTAATTCATTGATCTCTGCTCTAATCTTGATCAGCTGCCTTCTCGTGCATGGGTTAGGCCTGTTCTTCTATTCCAGCTTCTTGAGGTGAGAATATAAAAACTGCATTTTAGATTTTTCTGTTCTTTTGAGTGAGGCTTGGATGGGTATGTATTTTCCCCTTAGGATTGCCTTTGCAGTGCCCATAGGTTTTGGACTGATGTGTTTTCATTTTTGTTGGTCTCCAAAAATTGTTTGATCTCCTTCTTTATTACAGGGTTTACCCAATCATTCTTGAGCAGGATGGTTCTTAGTTTCCAAGTGTTTGAGTCTTCCAAATTTTTCCTTGTGATTGAGTTCCAGTTTCAAAGCGTTGTGGTCTGAGAATGTGCAGGGAATAATCTCAGTCTTTTGGTATCGGTTGAGACCTGTTTTGTGACCCAGTATATGGTCTATTCTGGAGAAAGTTCCACGTGCATTCAAAAAGAATGAGTATTCTTTTGTTCTGGGGTGTAGTGTTCTGTATATATCTATGAGGTCCATCTGGTCCAGTATGTCATTCAAAGCTCTTGTTTCTTTGTTGATTTTCTGCTTAGGTGATCTATCTATTGCTGATAGTGGAGCGTTGAGGTCCCTTACTTTTACATATTATTATCTATATGTCTCTTTATTCTGGTTAAGAGTTGGCTTTTGTATCTAGCTGCTCCCCTGTTGGGGGCATAGATATTTATAATTGTCATATCCACTTGTTGGATACATCCTTTAAGAATAATATAGTGTCCTTCTCTATCTCTAACTACAGTCTTTAGTTTTAAATCTAATCTGTCTGATATGAGAATTGCTACCCCAGCTTTCTTTTAAGGTCCATTGGCTTGAAAAATGGTTTTCCATCCCTTCACTTTCAGTCTGGATGTATCTTTAGTTTCAAAATGAGTCCCTTGTAGACAGCAAATGGATGGGTCATATTTTTTTTTTATCCAGTCTGCAACCCTGTAGCGTTTTATGGGAGCATTTAGGCCATTCACATTCAGAGTGATTATTGAGAGATTTTATTTTATTTTATTTTATTTTATTTTATTTTATTTTATTTTATTTTTTAATGATTTTTTATTATGTTAGTCACCATACAGTACATCCCTGGTTTTTTATGTAAAGTTTGATGATTCATTAGTTGCGTATAACACCCAGTGCACCATGCAATTCGTGCCCTTCTTAATATTTCACTGTTGGCTATGATTTAGCTGTAGGTCTAATGGCCTTTTTTATGTTGAAGTACTTTGCTTTTGCTTGTAGTTTAAAAGTTTTTCTTCTGAAAGGGTGTTGAATATAGTCATATACTTTTTCATCTGTTTAGATTATTATGTGACTTTAATCTTTACCCTGATAACACAGTGTATCACATTAGTTGATTTTTGTATGTTGACCCATAGTTGTATCCCAAGAATATAAATCAAATTTGGTTGTGGTGTATGATTTTTTTTTTAATGTGCTGTTGAATTCAGTTTTCTAGTAATTCATTGAGGATTTTTGCATCTGTATTCAGAGATAGTGACCTATGATTTTCTTTTCTAGTAGTGCCTTTATCTGGCTTTTTATCAGTGTACTGCAGGCCTCATATAATGAGTTTGAAAGTGTTCCTGCTGCTTCAATATTTTGGTAGAGTTTGAGAAGAATTGGCATTAATTCTTCATTAAACGTTTGGTAGAATTTACCAGTGAAGCCATCTGCTCTTGGGCTTTTCTTGTTGGGGGGTTTTTGATCACAGATTCAATCTGCATACTAGTTATGGGTCTTTTCAGATTTTCTGTTTCTTCATGATTCAGTCTTGATAGGTTGTGTGGTCTAGGAATTTTCCTATTTCTTTGGTGTTGTCCAGTTTGCTGGCGTAGAGTTATCTGTAGTTACCTTTGTGATCTTTTGTATTTTTGTGGTGTCATTTGTAATGTCTCCTTTTATATTTCTTTGAGTTGGTTTTGAGGCTTTTCTTTTTTTTTTTTTTTTTTTTGGTAAGTCTAGCTGAAGTTTTGTCAGTTTTATCTTTTTAAAAAACTTTTATTTTTCTGTTGTTTTACTCTCCTTTATTTCACTTATTTCTCCTTTTATCTTTACTATTTTCTTCCTTTCTTCCTTTCTTTTGATTTTGGACTTTGTTCTTTTTCTAGTTCCTTGAGGTATATAAAATTAGGTTGATTCTAGATCTTCTGTTTTAATGTAGACATTTATTGCTTGTAAACTCCCTTATTTGTACTGCTTTTGCTTTATTCCATAATGTTTGGTATGTTGTATTTTGGTTTTGTTTCAAGGTATTTTCTAATTTGCCTTTTGATTTCTTCTTTGACCTGTTTGTTGTTGTTCAAGGGTGTGTTAATTTCCACATATTCGTGAGCTTTCTTTCTTTCTTCCTTCCACCCTCCCTCCTTTCCTTCCCTTTTTTCTGCCCTGTTGATTTTTAGTTTCATTCCATTGTGGTCAGAAAAGATAGTTGATATGATTTCAGTCTTAAATTTAAGACTTGTTTTGTGACCTAACACGTGATCTGTCCTGGTGAATGTTCCATGTATGCTTGAGAAGAATGTGTATTCTGCTGTTTGCGGAAAGTTCTGTACATATGTGTTAGCTTCATTTGATCTATAATGTTGTTCAAGTCTTCAGTTTCTTCATAGATTTTGTCTCCATGTTCTGTCCATTATTGGAAGCAGGTTATTGAAGAGCCCTACTGTTGTATTGCTGTTTACTTTATTCAGTTCTGCACGTATTTGCTTTATTTATTTAGATGCTCTGATGTTACACATAATATATTACTCTTTCTATGTATTTATAATTGTTAGGTCTTCTTGGTGAATTTACCCTTTTATTATTATGTAATGTCTTTTTCCTCTTCTGACACTTTCTGACTTAAAGTCAGTTTTGTCTGATATAACCTTCTCTGCCTTCCTTTGGTTACTATTTGCATGGAGTATCTTTTTCTATCCTGTCACTTTCAGCCTATGTATGTTCTTAAATCTAATGTGATTTCTGGTAAGCAAGTCTAGTGGTGATGAACTCCCTCAGCTTTTGTGTAGGAAAGACTATGTTGCCTTTATTTTTGAAGGACACTACTACTGGATATTGTATTGGCAGCTTTGTTGGCAGCTTTTTTCTTTCAGCTCTTCATCTCACACCCTTCTGGCCTGCAAGGTTTCTCCTAAGAAACTCACTTTTAGTCTAATGGAGGTTCCTTTGTAAATGACAATTTGCCTTTTCCTTATGCTTTCAAAATTCTCACTGCTTTAACTTTTGACAGTTTGATTATAATTTTTCTCAGTGTATAATTTTGAGTTTCCTTCTTTAGGTTTCTTTGGACTTCCTGGAACTGTATGGCCATTTCCTTCCCCAGAATTAGGAATTTTTCAGACATTGTTTTTTTTAAATAAGCTCTCAGGGGCGCCTGAGTGGCTCAGTCGTTGGGCATCTGCCTTCAGCTCAGGGCGCGATCCTGGTGTTCTGGGATCGAGCCCCACATCAGGCTCCTCTGCTGGGAGTGTGCTTCTTCCTTTCCTGCTCCCCCTGCTTGTGTTCCCTCTCTCACTGCCTGTCTCTCTCTGTTGAATAAATAAATAAAATCTTAAAAAAAAAAAAAAGCTTTCAGGTCTGTTTTCCTGCTATGCATGTATTGGTCTGCTTTTTGGTGTCCCATAAGTTTCTTAAGCTTTCTGTGGTTTTTTTTTTCATGTTTTTCTTATTGGTCTTGTGATTGAATGATTTCCAGTGACCTTTCTTAGAGGTTGCTGATCCTTTTTTCTGCTTGATACGGTCTTCCATTGAACCTCTCTATTGAATTTTTTATTTCAGTTATATTCTTCAGCTTTATAATTTGATACTATGGTATATTTTCTGTCTCTTTGTTGAAATTCTCTTTGTTCATCCATTGTTCTTCCAGTCTCAGTGAACATTTTTATGGTGGTTATTTTGAATTATTTTTCTGGTAAGTCGTATAGGTGTGTTTCATTTGGGTCTATTTCTGGAGATTTTTTTTCTTTCCTTTGTTTAGAACACAATTGACCTGTTTCTTCATCTTCCATGATTCTCTGTTGGTGTCTGTGCATTAGACAGAACAGTCACCAATCCCACTCTCCATAGACTGGTCTCATATATTAGAAGACACCCTCCCTCCCCCCACAGGCCCTTCCCCCACCTCCGCCCTACCCCCACCAGTCTGGCCAGAGATTCTGGTGACCTCTCAGACCTTCATGCTAGTCCAACACACTTCCTTTGTTTTTTGTGGCATCCAAGTGTCTAAGGTATTCTGAATCCCCTCAGTGCACTGTAACAAATGAACTGAAGCCATTCCCCAGGTGTCCTTCAGAAAAGTTGGATTGTTCTATGCTCCATTAACTCTTTCTCTCTCTAGGGAGAAGGTGGAAGCTGTTCTTTTTTCCCCCTATCCACTAGCTCTGTGCTGAGTCAGGGGAGGGGCTATGGCAACTGCTAGCCTGTACTCTGTTTCTGCTCTCACAACCTCCCTGGTGACTAGATTATGCCAGGTCTTATCAATGCCTCATGAAAGGCAAGACAGACCCTCTTCCCTCCCTTTGGACAGCCCCCAGAAAAGTTCGGGCATTGGACTTGTGGGCTCTTCTTCCCAAGAAGAAGTTGGAGGGTGGAGGGTTTTGTCCTGTGTTGGGGGTGGAGGTTCTGGCAGGAGGGTGTTCCCACATCTCCCATGCAGCTTTGATGAGTCTGATTTTGTGTTCGTACAGCCTTCAGGTGCCTTTCAGTTATTAATTTCTAGATTTCTCGCCAAAGGGAATTTTTCTGTGAATTGTTCCTGAATTTATGTATTTGTTGGGGGGAGGGGTAGAGAGTCCAGAGTTTCCTGATCTCCCATCTTGCTGATGTCATTCCTGCCAAGATACTGATTTTTAATTTTTAATTGATATTTTTAGTACAAATAGCTGATTTCTAACCATTTTAATGTGTTTGGAATTGCTAGCTTCTTAGAAACTTTTGTATTTTGTTTTTAGAGATTTTAAGGGAATGGCTTATGCAACACTTCCAAATGCTAATGTAAAAGAAGCTAGCCATAAAAACAGAATATTCTAGTTGGTAAATTTGTCTACTATAGGAATATACTTAGCAGTTCCAAACTAGTCTGTGCATATAGTAGAGTTGAACAAAGAGCTAAATTAATTCTATGAAATGGTAACAAAGAAAAAGTTACAAGTAAGGGAGAAAGGCTAGAACAAACCACATTGTGCTTGATTATTCTCCAGTGTTTCTCTATGTAAATATATACATATGTATATATGGAAAGAAATATAGAAAGATAATGTGGTCATGAATGGTTTAGTATAAGTTTGTATGTTTCCTACTGTGTTTGCTGAGAGGATCTAGAAACAATGACACTGCATTAGCAATACACATCTTGTTTCCGGATCTTGTTTTTTATTTTATTTTTATTTTATTTTTTAAGATTTTATTTGTTTGACAGAGAGAGCACAAGCAGGAGGAGTGTCAGGCAGAGGGAGAAGCAGGCTCCCGGCTGAGCGGGGAGCCCAGTACGGGACTCCATCCCAGGACCCTGGAGTCATGACCTGAGCTAAAGGCAGATGCTTAACTGACTGAGCCACCCAGGTGCCCTCAGATATTTTTAAAATACCATTCTGTAATATAAAATGGAACACTGGTCCCTGGAAAAATGGCTGCTTCTAGGACAATGGCAGCGAAAGTACAAGATGACCCTTTGGAACTTCTTATATTACCAGAAAGTGGATGTCCAGTTGTTTCAGCACCATTTGATGAAAACACCATGCGTCTCCATTGTATTACCTTTGCTCTTTTGTTGAAGGTCACTTGACTGTATTTATGTGGGTCTATTTTTGGTGCTCTGTGTTCTATTGATCTGTTTTCTGTTCTTTTGCCAATACCACATTGTCTTCATTACTGTATCTTTATAGTAAGTCTTGAAGTAGCATCAAGTCCTTCAACTTCGTTCTTCTTCAATATTGAGTTGGCCATTCTGGGTCTTTTGCCTCTCCATATAAACTTTAGAGTCAGCCTGTTGGTAATCTCTAAAATAACATGCTGTGGTTTTGATTTGGATTGTGTTGAATCTGTAGTTCAAGTTGTAAGAACTAACGTCTTGATTATATTAGATCTTCCCATCCATGAACTTGGACTATCCCTCCATTTATTTAGTTCATTTTAAATTTTGTTCATCAATGTTTTATAGTTTTGATCTTATACATATCCTGTTGGATTTATGCCTAAATATTTTTTGGTTGCTAATACAAAAGCTATTGTGGTTTTAATTTCGAATTCTGCTTGTTCACTGCTGTTAAATAAAAAAACAGTCGATTTTTATGTGAACATTGCATTCTGTAACCTTATTAATAATTGTTATTACCATGTTATTTTGTTGGTGGTTCCTTTGGATTTCTATATAGGCAGTCGTGTTATATATAAACAAAGAAAGTTGTACTTTTTTTTCTTCTTAATCTGTTATCTTTTATTTCCTTTTCTTAATACATTAGCAAGGACTTCCAGTGTGATTTTGAAAAGGAGTGGTGAGAGGGAGTGTCTTTACCTTGTTCCTGAGTTTAGCAGGAAAGCTTCTAGTTTCTTACCAGTGAGTATGATGTTAGTTACAGGTTCTTTGTAGGTATTCTTTGTCAGATTGAAGAAGTTCCCCTTATTCTTAGTTTACTGAGAGTTTTTATCATGAATGGGTATTGAATTTTGTTAATTTCTTTTTCTGCATCTGTTGATATGATCATGTGGTTTTTCTTCTTTAGTCTACTGATTTGTAATACATGAATTGATTTTTGCATGTTGATCCAGCCTTGCATTCCTGGAGTAGATTCCACTTGGTTGTAGTGTATAATTCTTTTTAAACATTGTTGGATTAGATTTGCTAATATTTTGAGAATTTTTACAGATATGTTTATGAGAGAAATTGGTCTGTTGTTTAATATTCTTATAAAGTTTTTGTCTAGTTTTAGTATTTGACCAATGTTGACCTCAGATAGAGTTAGGAAGTAACCTCTTTGCTTCTGTTTTCTGGAATAGATTGTAGAGAATTTGTATAATTTCTTCCTAAGTATTTGACTAGTGAATTCACTAGTGAACCCATCTAGGCCTGTTTCTGTTTTTGAAGGTTATTAGCTATCAATTTAATAACTTAAATAGATATATTCCTTTTCAGACTATCTTTCCTTTTGGGTCTTGTTAGTTGATTTGTTTGGGCTAATTAGGGCTGATGGCTTATATTGTTATCTTCTATACACATTTAGAATTATTAAAAGATTTTCAGATTACTCCATGATAAATTATCTTAAACTTGTTTTGTATATATCTTTATGGCATACTAATAAACCTCTTTCCTTCCAGCCCAGTGTGTTAATTGTAACCTACAAGGAACCTGAAAAATCATCTTCTCAGTTTGGATCCTACAAACAAGCTGAATGGAGGCCAGATAGTACCATGATAGCTGTGTCAGTAAGTAGCATTTTCAATTTTAATAGTGTTTTTTCTTATGAAATCATTACATTGCATTTAAATTTGATTCTTTTAGATGACTTCATTTCAGTCTTTCCCACCCATTAGCATTTATCTTCTGTGATAGGAATTGCTGTACTGATTCTTTTCTTGGTACTCTTATTGTATCTTTTTGTGATTGTGCTGTTTCTTTGCTTCCCTAATACAGTGTCTGTGTCCTTTTCTCTTTATTCTTCTCAGTTTCTTGTTTTGTCCTAATACAAAATTGTAAAGCTTTCATCTCTACTCACATGGGGTACTCCCAAATTTATGTTTTAAGGCCTGCCTTCCATCCTTAAGGATGTCTCACAAAAATCATAACATTTATGTTTTTATGTCACAATAAATTCTCATATCCCTTTGGGTCTATTTCTGCATTTCTCCTCTGTTCCATTAATGTGCTTAGATGTGGTCCATTTTACCTTTTCAGCCCGTGTTTTGTCACTGTCATTTTTTTGGACTGTCACTAATTTAAATAGCAATCGTATATGGTTAATATTTGTTGAGCATCTTCTATGTAAGTACTAGTATAATCACTACACGTGGATCATCTCATTTAAATTTTAAATTGACACTTTGAAGTTCATACTGTTATCTTTCATAATAGATGAAGTAATATTGAAGAGTTGAGGAAGTAAGTTTTATCCAAAATTATAGAAATGGTGTATATTGGAAAGAAGGGATTAAATGAGGTATTTAGATTCCATTTACTATAAAGGCATAACTTGTAGTATGCTTTGCTTTATTGAACTTTAAAGTTACTGCATATTTTACAAATTGAAAGTTTGGTAATTTTGGTAATTCTCACAATATTTCAGACTTTTTAATTATATTATTTGTTATAGTAATTTGTGGTCAGTGATCTTTGATGTTACTATTGAAATCGTTTTAGGGTGCCATAAACAGTGCCCAAACGAGATAGCAAACTTAACTGATAAATGTTGGGTGTGTTCTGTTCTACTGACCCACTCTTTCCTGTTTTTCTCCTCCTCTGTGGGTCTCCCAATTTCCTGAGAAACAACTATATTGAAATTAGGCCAATTTATAACCCTACAGTATAGTCTCTTAAGTGTTCAACTGAAAGAAAGGGCCACACGCCTCTCACTTTCAGTCAAAAGCTAGACATGATTCAAGCTAGTGAGGAAGGCATGTTGAAAGCGGAGGCCTCTTGTGCCAGTTAGCCACGTCGTGAATGTGAAGGAAAAGCTCCTGAAGGAAATGAGAAGTGCTACCTCCGTGAACACAAGAACAATAGGAAAGTGAAACAGCTTTTCTGCCGATGTGGAGAACGTTTAGTGGATAAAAGGTCAAACCAGCCACGCCATTCCCTTCAGCCAAAGCCTAACCCAGAGCCAGGCCCTGACTCTCTTCCATTCTGGGAAGGCGGGGAGAGAGGAGGAAGCTGCAGAAGACAAGTCTGAAGCTAGCAGAAATCGGTCCGTGAGGTTTAGGAAGGAAGCCGTGTCTGTGGCATTAAGTGCAAGGCGAAGCAGCAGGTGCTGCTGTGGGAGCCACAGCGAGTGATCCAGAAGATCTGGCCGAGCTCATGACCGAAGGCGGCTCCACTGACCAGCAGATTCTCAGTGTGGGTGCGAGAGCCTCCCACAGGAAGAAGATGCCATCTAGGACGTTCCTGGCTGGAGAGGAGAAGTCCGCGCCTGCCTTCAAAGCTTCCAAGGACGGGCCAGTCGTCTGGTCGGGGCTGATGCGGTTGGTGACTTTTTACTTGTAGCAGGTGCGTATTTATCATTTCCCAAGTCCTAGGGCCCTTAGGAATTAGAGTAAATCTACTCTGCCTGTGCTGCGTAAATGGAACAGCAGGGCCTAGAGGACAGCACATCTGTTCACAGCATGGTTTGCTGAATGTTTCAAGCCCACTGTTGAGACCCGCTAAGGAAAAAAAAGATTCCTTTCGCATATCACTTACTCTGTACCTGATCGCACGAGAGTTCTGATGGAGTTGGACAGTGCGATTTGTGTTGTTTTCACGTCTCCTAACACAGCATCCGTTCTGCAGCCCATGGATCAAGGAGTCATTTCAACTGGCAAGTCGTCTTCTTTAAGAAATAACATTTCTTAAGGCTGTAGCTGCCGTAGATAGTGAGTCCTCTGATGGATCTGGGCAAAGTCAATTGAAAACCTCTGGGAAGGATTCGCCATCGTAGATTTCATGAAGAACATTCATGATTCACGGGGAGAGATCAGAATATCAACATTAGTAGGAATTTGGAAGAAGTTGATTCCAGTCTTTACGGATGGCTTCGAGGGGTTCAGGACTTCAGAGGAAGAGGTCACTGCAGAAACGGTGGAAATAGCAAGAGAACTAGAAGTAGAAGTGGAGTCTGAAGATGGGACGGAACTGCTGCGATCTTTAGGATACAACTGGAACAGAAGAATTGCTGCTGATGAATGAGCAGAGAAAGTGGTTTCTTGAAGTGGGAATCTACTCCTGGTGAAGGTGCTGTGAAGACCGTTGAAATGACGTCAAAGGACTTAGAATATCGGGTCAACTTAGTTCCTAGAGCAGTGACCGGGTTTGAGAGGGTCGACTCCAGTTTTGAAAGTTCTGTGGGTAAAAGCTATCAAACAGCATTGCAGGCTGCAGAGAAAGTTTTGTGAAAGAGAGAGTCAGTTGATGCACTGGACTTCATTGTTGTTTTAAGAAGTGGCCACAGCCACCCTGACCTTCAGCAGCCACCACCCTGTTCAGCAGCCATCACCCTCAGAAAGATTTTGAGTTGCAGGAGGCTCAGATGATAGGATTTGTTAGCAATCCGGTATTTTTAAATTAGGGTATGTACATTGTATTTTTAAACATAATGCTGTTGCATACCTAAAAAATGACAGTGTAGTGTAAATACAACTTTCATATGTGCTGGAAGACCAAAAAATTCATCTGACTTGTTTATCATGAAATTCGCTTTAGTGAGATGTTCTGGAACTGAAGCTGCACCATCTCAGAGGTGTGCCTGTATTCCTAACTTCTACATTAACTTCCCCCTCTGCTTTCTGTCCTTTTTTTTTTTAGCCTACGCTATGTAATGCTAACTAGGTTAATCATCAAAAAATGGTCCACATTATGAAAAGTTCCTCACTTCTGCAGACTACCACCTACCTACCAAATCTACCCTTCTGCCTGATTTTGTAAGGATAATGAATTAAGAATAGTTCAGCATATTTAAATTATTAAGAAAAAGTCAAAGGGAAATATTCTTGACATCTGAAAATTATGAATTCTATTTTTTTAACTTATTTTTTAAATTTGGAGTGTAATTAACATACAGTGTTTTATTTTCAGGCTTAAAAAAATTATTCAGCAATTCTGTACATTTCTCAGTGTTCATCAAGATAAGTGTACTCTTAATCCCCTTTATATATTTCACCCATCCTCCCCATACACCTCTTCTGTGGCAGCCACCAGTTTGTTCTCTGTATTTTAGAGTCTGGTTTTTTGTTTTTCTTTTTTTCCTTGTTCATATGTTTTGTTTCTTAAATTCTATATATGAGTGAAAACATATGGTATGTGTCTTTTTCTAACTTACTTTACTTTATACTCTAGCTCCATCCTTGTTGTTAATGGCAAGATTTCAGTCATTTTTATGACTGAGCAATATTCCATTGCATGTGTATGTACACCACTTCTTTATCCTTTCATCCAGGACTGGATACTTGGGTTGTATTTGTAATTTGGTTATTATAAATAGTGCTTCAGTAAACGTAGTGCTGTATATATTTTTTCAAATAAGTGTTCTTGTATTCTTTGGGTAAATATCCAGAAGTGGAATTACTGGAACAGATGGGGTTTCTATTTTTAATTTTTTAAGGAACCTACATACTACTTTCCACAGTGGCTACAACAGTTTCCATTCCCACCAGAAGTGCATGACAGTTCCTTTTTCTCCATGTCCTCACTGACAGTTACTTCTTGTGGTTTTTGTTTGTTTTGCCTGTTTTTGTTTGTATTGGAGGCTCAGGTGGCACATGATAGTTCATAAAATGGCTTCAGAGGTAGGCATGCTTGTGTTTTTGATTCTAGCTATTCTGACAGATGTAAAGTGATATCTCATTGTGATTTTGATTTTCATTTCCCTGATGATGAGTGATGTTTAACATCTTGTCACGTTGTCTGTTGGCCATTTGTATGTCTTCTTGGGAAGAATGTCTATGTAGGTCCTCTGCCCAATTTTAATTGGATTACTTGGGGGTTTTTTGTTGTTGAGTTGTATAAGTTCTTTATATATTTTGGATACTAACCCCTTGTCAGATATATCATTTGCAAATATCTCCCATTCACTAGGTGGCCTTTGTGTTTTGCTGGTTTCCTTCCCTGTGCAAAAAAACTTTTTATTTTGGTTTAGTCTCTATAGTTTAATTTTGTTTTTGTTTCCCTTGTCAAAGGACACAATCTAGAGAAATGATTCTTCGGCCAAACTCAAAGAAATTACTGCCTATGTTCTCTTCTAGGAATTTTATGATTTCAAGTCTCACATGTAGGTGTTTAACCCATTCTGGGTTTAGTTTTGTGTATGGTGTAAGAAAGTGGTTCAGTTTCATTCTTCTGTATGTTGCTGTCCAGTTTTCCCAGCATTATTTGCTGAAGAGACTGCCTTTTCTCCGTTGTATGTGCTTGCCTTTTTTTTTTTTTTTAAGTAAATTGACCATGTAATTGTTGGTTTGTTTCTGGGCTCTTTATTCTTTTATATTGATCTATGTGTTTATGTGCCAGTATCATACTGTTTTGATTACTACAGCTTCAATGTATATCTTGAAGTCTGGGATTGTGATACCTCCAGCTTTGTCCCTATTTTTCAAGATTGCTTTGGCTATTCGGGTTCTTTCACAGTTCCATACAAATCGTGGGATTTTTTTTTTTTTCTAGCTCTGTGAAAAAAATTGTTGATACTTTGATAAGGATTGCATTAAATCTGTAGATTGCTTTGTATAGCATGGGCGTTTTAACAATATTGGGTCTTCCAGTCCATGAGCATGGAATATCTTTCCATTTGTTTGTGTCACCTTCAGGTTCTTTCATCAGTGTTTTATAGTTTTCAGGGTACAAATCTTTCACCTCCTTGGTTAAGTTTATTCTTAGGTATTTTATTCTTTTTAGTGTAATTGTAAATGGGATTGTTTTCTAAATTTCTTTTTCTGCTACTTCATTATTGTATAGAAATGAACCACATTTCTGTATATTAATTTAGTATCATGGCTTTACTGAATTTATCAGTTCTAGTAGTATTTTGGTGGATGGAGTCGTGAGGATTTTGTATATATATATATATGGCATCATGTCATTTGCAAATAGTGAAAGTTTTACTTTACTAATTTGGATTTTTTTTTTTTTTTGGTCTAATTGATGATGACTAGGTCTTTGACTATGTTGAATAAAAGTGGTGAGAATACACATTTTTGTCTTTATTATGTTGAGATATGTTTACTCTAAAATTTCTTTGATGAGAGTTTTTATCCTGAATGGTTGTACTTTGTCAGATGCTTTCTCTGCATCTATTGAGATGATCATATGTTTTTCATCCTTTGTCTTGTTAACGTGATGTATCACACTGATTGATTTGGGCATACCGAACCACCTTTACTTCCCTGGAATAAATCCCACTTGATTGTGGTGAATGATTTTTTTTTTTTTTCTTAATGTACTGTTGTATTCTGTTTGCCAGTACTTTGTTGAACATTTCTGCATCTATATTCATCAGAGATAGTGGCTTGTAATTTTTTCTTTGTGATGTCTTTATCTGGTTTTTATATCAGTGTAATTCTGGCCTGATAGAGTAAGTTTGGAAGCTTTTCTTCCTCTTCTGGTTTTTGGAATAGTTTGAGAAGAATAGGTATTAACTCTTCTTCAGCTGTTTGGTAGAGTTTACCAGAGAAGCTTTCTGGACTTTTGTTTATTGGGAGTTTTTTATTACTGGTTCAGTTTCTTTGCTGGTAATTGATCCGTTCAAATTTTCTATTTTGTCCTTTCATTTTGAAGGGTTATATGTTTCTAGGCATGTATCCATTTCTTCTAGGTCATCCAGTTTGTTAGCATGTAATTTTTTTTTATAATATTCTCCTGAAATCTTTTGTATTTCTGTGGTGTCCCTTGTTAATTCTCTTCGTTCATCTGATTTTAGTTACCTGAGTTCTCTCTCTCTTGTTTTGATGAGTCTGGCTAAAGGTTTATCAATTTTGTTTATGTTTTCAGAGAACCAGCTCCTGGTTTCATTGACCTGTTCGTGTGTGTGTGTGTGTGTGTGTGTGTGTGTGTGTGTGTAGTCTCTCTCATGTATTTCTGCTCTAGTCTTTATTATTTATTTCCTTCCTACTGGTTTTGGGTTTTCTTTGTTCTTTTCCTGTCTCTTGTACCTGTAAGGTAAGTTAAGGATTTTCTTGTTTCTTGAGGTAATCTTGTATTGTTATAATCTTCCCCCTTAGAACAGCTTTTGCTGCATCCCAAAGATTTTGGACTCTTTATCTTCAATTTCATTTGTTTCCACTAGGTTTTCATTTCTTGTTTGGTTTCTTCATTGACCCATTGAATATATAGTATAGTAGCATGTTATTTAGCCTCCGTGTATTTGTGTTCTTTCCAGATTTTTTCTTGTGATTGATTTCTAGTTTCATTCCCTTATGGTCAGAAAAGATGCATGATATGATTTCAATCTTTTTTTATATTTATTGTGATTTGTTTTGTGCCCTAATGTGTAATCTGTTCTGGGGTATATACCACACGTGCATGAAAAGAATGTGTAATCTGTTGTTTTTGGATAGAACATTCTGAGTGTATTTTTTAGGTCTGTATGGTCCAGTGTGTTATTCAAAGCCATTGTTTACTTGTTTATTTTCTGTCTGGGTGATCTGTCTGTTGATGTAAGTGGGGTGTTAAGTCTTCTGCTGTTATTATATTACTATTGATTTCTTCCTTTATGTCTGCTGCTAGTTGATTTATGTATTTAGGTGCTCCTACATTGGTTGCATAAATAGTTATAATTGTTGCATGCTCCTCTTGGATTGTTCCTTTATCATTTTGTAGTCCTTTGTCTCTTGTTACAGTCTTAATTATAAAGTCTATTCTTTTGGATATAAAAGAAGTATTGGTACCGCAGCTTTCTTTTTGCTTCTGTTTGCATGTAAATGTTTTTCCATCCCTTCCCTTTGAGTATGCATGTGTCTTTAGGTCTGAAGTAGGTCTTTAGGCAGCATAAAGATGGGTCTTGCTTTTTTATCCATTCAATCAACCAGTATCTTTTGATTGGAACATTAATCTGTTTACATTTAAAGCAATTATCGATAGATACATACTTATTGGCATTTGTTACTTGTTTTATGGTTGTTTTTATAATTTTTTACTTTTTTCCCTTGCTCTGTTATCTTGTGGTTTGATGTTGTTCTTTAGTGATATGCTTTTATTCTTTTTTCTTTTTGTGTGACTGTTACAGGTTTTTGATTTGTGGTTACTGTTAAGTTCATATATAGCATCTCATGCAGATGACAGTCTATATTAAGTTGTTGGTCAGTTATGTTGTAACCCATTCTAAAAGCACTAAATTTTCACTCCATATCATTTTATTTTGTGTATTCCTTGACTGAGTTTTATGGGTATAATTGATGTTACTGCTTTTGTGCTTTAATCTCTGTACAAGTTTTTTTAAGTGATTAATCTACTTTAATTATGTTTGTATTTAGCTGTGGAAGTTTTTGCTTTCATAATTTTCTTACTGATGATTGCCTTTTCACTCAATCCCTTTAATATTTCTTGTAAAGCCGACTTAATAGTGATGAAATCTTATAATTTTTGTTTGTTTGGGAAACTCCTATTCTGAATGATAACCTTTCTGGGTAGATGTTCTCAGTTCCACGTTTTATTCTCTTCAGTACTTTTAATATATCATGCCACTTTCTTTTAGCTTCCAAAGTTTCTGCTGAAAAACCAGGGAAATTTTCAGCTATTATTTCTTCAGATAAATTTTCTGCCCCTTTTTCTCTCTCTACTCCTTCTGGGATCCTTATAAATTGCATGCTAATATGCTTGATGATGTCCCTGATTTCCCTTTCATATTCTCATTTTTTATTGTTCCTTTTACTTTCTGCTGTTCGGCTGGTTGCTTTCCATTACTCTGAACTCCACGGTCACTGAGGGTTCTTCTGCCTCCTCTAATCTGCTATTCATTCCCTCTAGGTTTGTTTGTTTGTTTGTTTGTTTGTTTTTCCCCGTAAGCCCTCTAGGGTATTTTTAATTTCAGTTACTGTTTCTTCATCTCTGATTGGTTCTTTTTTATATTTCTTGTCCCTTTGTTGAAGATCTCACAGAGATCCTCCGTTGTTTTCTTAAGTACAGTGTTTATGACCATCACTCTGAATTCTTTATCAGGCATATTGCTTATTTGCATTTCACGTAGCTCTTTTGCTATGGTTTTGTCCTGTTCTTTCATTTGGGACATACTTTTTTGTCTCCTCATGTTGTCTGTGTTTGTTTCTCTGTATTAGGGAAGTCATCTATGTCTCCTCATCTTCAAAGCAGTGGCCATAGGAAGTAGTGGTGCCCTGTACCACAGTGTCCCCTATTTACCAGAACCAACAGGCATTTCACAGGAGTTTTCTCTGTGGGTACGCTGGGCAGGGTTTGGTCCCTGTGCTGTTAAAAGGCCATTCTGGGGCTGCCGTGGGCTTGTAGTTGGGTGGTGTTTGCTGTTAGACCAGATACCTGTTCTCAGCCCATCTGCTGTGTCCGCATTCGTACCAAACTGTGGGGTACTCTCCCGGTGTTGTCCCTGAAAGGCTTTCCTTTGTGGGCAGGGCCTGCAGTCAAACCATATGTCTGCCCCAGTCCTGTCTGCTGGGGCTGTAATCCCACCGATGTGTGTGGTTATATTCCCCTCTCTCCAGAGCAGGCCTCACTTTAGAGTGGCGCTGGTCCCTGCTGGATTGTTTCGAGGGCATGTCTTGGCAGGCACTGTGGTGGCGTGGATGGGGCTGGGTGTGTGATATTACCAAGGTAGGTGATGAGTGTTCATGCTTGATTATTGCTAGTGTCAGATTATCTAAGCTTGGGTGGGGGATAGGGAAATGGTGCCCACCAGCTCTTTTGTTCTTGGACAAGTCTCCTGAAGATCCCTGTCCCTTCAGCACATGTTCTGAGATTAGTAAATACATATGTTTCATGTATACCGAAGGCTTTTTTTCAAACTGCTGCTTCTGTGCTGTATCTCCTCCAGCTTGTTTGTTATGCTGGCTCTTTAACGGTGGGGGCTCAGTTTTCTATTGCCCTCCACCTTTTCCAGAGCTAACTCTGCTGATTTTTAAAGTACCTGGAGTTAAGCTGCTGGTTTCCACACCAAATGTTTTGGGGACTCGTCTTCCTTGAACAGCTCTTCTCTGCCTGAGGTTCATGGTGTGCAGTCTGCTTCTCTCCCTTCTCCATGCTTGTGGTGTCCCTCCCATTTGTGGTTAGTCTCCCCAGGAGTTCGGTTCCCAGTGGAGTTTTTGCCCGTCCTACCCTTTTGGATGTGTCCTCTGTATGATTAACTGTGGAAAGTCTGTTCTGCCAGTATGCAGGTGGTTTTCTTTTTTATTTTCCCTTCCCCTTTTCTCTCTTCTTTTCTGAGAGAAAGAGTATGAGCCTGGGTTGGTGTGTTGCGGGGGTGGGGGGGGGGAGAAAGGAGTAGGGAGAGGGAAAGAGAGAGAGGGAGAATCCCAAGCAGGCTCCATGCCCAGTGCGGAGCCTGACGTGGGGGGGGGGGGGCTCAATCCCACGACCCTGAGATCAGGACCTCAGTGAAAATCAAGAGTCGGGCCCTTAATTGGCTGAGCCACCCAGCTGCCCTCTGGTCGTTTTTTGAGTTCGTTTCACTGATGTGGCTGTTATCTAGATGTATCTTCCATTATATGAATTTTAAATTTCGTTGTCCCTAAGTAATGTTGGAGTATGAAAATGCTAATTTATTTAGATCATTTCTATGGCTGCTTTCAAGCTGTAGTAGCGTCAAGTAGTCCTAACAGCAACCATATGTGGCGCTCTGTCTCTTCTCTTTTCTGCTAAGTGCACTGTAAGTTAGAGTTAACACATTTATAGATCAGATGTTTCAAGTGCCACACATACTGTCATACCATAACATTCTGTATACTATTTATTACTAGTGCATACCTATCATGTCAAAAGAACAAAAGGAGAGAAAAACAGGTTTTGAATATATAAAATACATTAGAGTATGAATTAATTTATTATTGGATTGGATGGGAAATTATTGTCTTAATTATGCAGTGACCTTATAGCAGAGCCAAAAGAATATAATAAAAGTTGACATTATCCAACTCAGTATTTATCGCAGTATTCCCAACTCACTGAGATTAATAGAAAAATTAGAATATTTAAAGAATCTCTTCACAAAAATAAAAAATGAAAATACAGCCAAAGTAAGTTTAGCTGTTGTTTGATGAATTGAGGAATGTTACAGTACTGTTCAGTTTATTTGAGTAGTCAGTGTAGAGTATAAAATGACTGAGAACTACTCCCTTTGAATAACATATATGGGGAGAACTTCAGGTGAAAAGATTTTAAGGAAGTTGAGAAAACACTAATCAGTACAACTTGAAGTAGAGTCTGCTGAGGTGTGTTTTAACTGGTAGTGACAAAAATAAACAAGGAGCAGAAATAGGCTTAGTTGGACAGTTTACAAAGCTAATGCACATGGAAGTGTTGAATGCCTCTGGCCATTTTAAGTTGTTAGAAATAGAAGCTGGGTCGCGCAGTCGTTAAGCGTCTGCCTTCGGCTCAGGGCGTGATCCCTGCATTCTGGGATCCAGCCCCACATCAGGCTCCTCTGCTGGGAGCCTGCTTCTTCCTCTCCCACTCCCCCTGCTTGTGTTCCCTCTCTCGCTGGCTGTCTCTCTCTGTCAAATAAATAAATAAAATCTTTAAAAAATAAAAAAAAAGAAATAGAGGGGCGCCTGGGTGGCATAGAGGTTAAGCGTCTGCCTTCGGCTCAGGGCGTGATCCCGGCGTTATGGGATCGAGCCCCACATCAGGCTCCTCTGCTATGAGCCTGCTTCTTCCTCTCCCACTCCCCCTGCTTGTGTTCCCTCTCTCGCTGGCTGTCTCTATCTCTGTTGAATAAATAAATAAAATCTAAAAAAAGAAAAAAAAGAAATAGAAGCTGGAGATCCTGACGTGCCCAATTCTGGGTGTTTGATATCTTAGCAGTCAGCAGTAAAGGTTTATTGTGATTTTTTAAAATATTAAAAACTTTTTTTTTTTTATGTTGGGGCTGATTTTGAAATTTGTTGAACTTGAAGAACCACCTCAACCACACTGAATGATCTGGCAAATAACTTTTGCTGCAGACTTGGTAATGCTTCCACATGAATTCAGTCAAAACTATAAAACAGTGCTTATATAGGAGATATACATGTGGTCAGGTCATTTTGGTGATAGCTACTGTTGTTTGAATCACAAGTAATGTCAGTCTGCTTTTTGTGTTCCCCCTGCTTTGAAAAATTAAAAAGTAAGGTCTCTATTTCCAACAAAAATTAGCAGTAGATAACATTTTCTGAGCTCATACTGATTCCAATAGCATATTTAAGAGCTCGATGGAATTGCAAAGGAGATGTCCGTATTTCATAATCCATTTAATTGTGCAAATGAGGAGTATTTTCACCCAGCCTTCAATTGGAAGTGATTAATGTACCATGTAATGACATGTTAAAAGGCAAACATCAGGAGAAGAATGTAGTAGACTTGTATACTTACTTACCAGTTGATGACTACATTCAGTTAAAATCATTTGCTCATGCATTCTTATCAGTATTTGGCACTACTTCTGTGAAAAGACATTTCAGATAGAATATATAAGATCTCATTACAGGCCAGCATTAATGGAAGAAACTTTACAGTTGATTTCAATGAGAGGGAACACTTAACTTTAAACCCCAGTTAAGCAAAAATGTTACCCCATAAAAAAAAATTTCATCCTATTTAGTGGATATGTATTACAAAGAAAATTTATGCTCAGTTTTCATTACCATTATATTTAGAATTTTTTAACGGTAAAATTTATGAGAATTTGTTTTCTCTTTGTATTAATTATTCCCTTTTATTTTTCTGTATATATTGATGCTTTGGTATCTTGAGGACTTGTGGGCCCTGGAGAGACTGCCCTTCCCAAGCCAGGCATTTTCTAGAGATAGTAAAGGACTCACCTATTAGTGTGACTTTCACACGCAGACCAAACAGGGCTTAACCTGTACCCCCAAACATCATCTTTATGGAGCTCTTACACTCTGGGCCACTATTCCCCTGCCCTCATTACCCCCGGGCCAGGAACAGATAACTAGAGACAGCCCCTATATCCTAGTAAAGAGAAAGTCTGTTAGCTTTATTTTTAGAGAAGAAATAATTTCACATTAGTTTGTTAACCTTTTGCACTGTACTAAGTATTAAGAAAACAAAGAAGTTAGAAGAAATTATTCCTGTCTTCAATTTGGAGAGATAAAATGCATATACAGAAGAGAAGATAAAACCATCTATTTTTTTGGCTATTGAGAATCCAGTTTTTATTTCACATAGTTATTGTTTATAGTCTTTTTTTTTTTAAGATTTTATTTTTAAGTAATCTCTACACCCAGTGTGGGCTTCAAACGCACAACCCCAAGATCGAGAGTTGCATGCTCCACTGACTGAGCCAGCCAGGAGCCCCTTGTTATAGTCTTTATCTACAACTTTGTGGAGATATCATGGTGAATGTAATTTTAACTGTTATAGTCTGGCTTGTATTAAATACACTGAGTAAATGCTGACCTTATCCAAGTGATTTATCATCTCTATTTGTATAATTTAAGACATGAATTAATGTTTTAGCTTATGAATTTTAAAATACATAAAGGATCATAAGTGGAGTTTATGAAAAATAAACTTTATTTTTTAGAGTATTTTTAGGTTCACAACAAAACTGAGGGGAAGGCATAGAGATTTTCTTTATCTCTCCTCCCCTAACACATGCATAACCCTCCCTGTTATCAACATACCCCACCAGAGTGGTACCTTTGTTACAATTGATGAACCTGCATTCATACACCATCATCACTAGAGTGCATAGTGTACCTTATGGTGCATTCTTGGTGGTGTACATTCTGTGGGTTTGGACAAATACAATGACATATCCACCAGTGTATATACAGAGTAGTTGCACTGCTTCAGAAACCCTCTGCTCTACCTGTGATCCCTTTTCCTGCAATCCTTTGCAAGTACTGACCTTTTTCATTGTCTTCCTTAATTTTGCCTTCCCGGAATGTCATATAGTTGGAATCATACAGTATGTAGCCTTTTCAGATTGACTTCTTTCAGTTGGTGATATGCATTTAAAGTTCCTCCATGTCTTCATGGCTGATGGCGCATTTCTTTTTAGCACTGAATATGTTATTGTTTGGATGTACCACAGTTTTTTTAATCCATTCACCTGCTGAAGAACATCTCGTTTGCATCCAAGCTTTGGCAGTTATGAATAAAGCAGCTGTAAACATCTGTTTGCAGGTTTTTGTGTGGATATACGTTTTCAGCTCTTTTGGGTGAATAACAAGAAGTGCGTTTGCTGGATTGTATGGTAAGACTACGTTTAGTTTTGAAAGATACTGCCAAACTGTCCTACATGGTGGCCTTACCATTTTATACTCCTTTCTGCAATGAGCGAGAGTCCCTGTCGCTCCACATCTTTATCAGCATTAGGTGTTATTAATGTTTTGGATTTTGGCTACTTTAATAGGCATATGGTGATATTTCATTGTTTTTAATTTGCTTTTTCCTGATTGACGTTATTATGGGAAGCATCTTTTCATATGCTTATTTGCCATCTGTGTATTTTGATGAGGTGCCTGTTAAGGTGTTTAGCCCAGTTTTTAATTGAGTGATTTTCCTATTCTTGAACTTTTTGAGTTCTTTATTTTGGATACCAGTCCTTTCTCCATATGGCTTTTGTAAGTACTTTCTTCCAGTTTGTGGCTTGTCTTTCTTTTCTTCTGACTGGTTTTTGATAGAGCACACATTTTTAACTTTAATGAAGTCCAGCTTACCTCTTCTTTCTTTTGTATCATGCCTTTGGTGTTGTATCTAAACGTATTGCCAGCCCCAAGGTCATCTGGATTTTTCTGTCATCTTCTAGGAGTTTTATAATTTTAAGAATTGTGTGTTTTTTTTTAAGTTTTAGGTTTTTTAAAAGATTTTATTTATTTGTCCGAGAGGAGAGAGAGAGAGAGGGAGAGGGAGAGGGAGAGGAGTGGCAGGCAGAGGGAGAAGCAGATTCCCCAACCGAGCAAGGGAGCCCAACGTGGGACTCGATCCCAGAACCCTGGGATCTTGACCTGAGCTGAAGGCAGACACTTCGACTGAGCCACCGAGGCGTCCCTAAAGTTTTAATTTTTAAGTTAGAATGTTGATACATGTTTGATGAAGAAAACCTGAGAAACACAAGAAAAGAATCACCAATAATTCTACCATTCACAGATAATCGTTAATTTTTATTTATATCCATGTATCTTCTTATGGATATTTGCAGATACTCCTACTTAATAGCACTTAGAATTTGAAAGCTGTTGAAGTCTTTTTAATTTTTAAATACAAAGTGTTATTACTGTAAGTGACCGCTAATGTCACTTATTGATGAGGACCATATTTGATAAACCTAAGTTTCATGAATAGAGGATTATCTAAAACATTCTTTATACAGAGCAATCATGTAGTTCTGTAATCTGCTTTTTTGACCTACTGTATCAGGAACATTGTCTCACTTCAACATTTTTCTGTAACTTGAGTTTGAATGTCTGCATAAGAT
The DNA here is from genome assembly GCF_023065955.2 of Ursus arctos. NCBI lineage: Eukaryota > Metazoa > Chordata > Mammalia > Carnivora > Ursidae > Ursus > Ursus arctos. The sequence continues at coordinate 5,041,627 of NW_026623019.1, read as the reverse complement.
TGTAACTTATAGATGAGTGGATTTTTAAGTTGATGAATAGGTATAAGACTTTTCATAATTTACACCCAAAATTGGGAACTTAATTTACACATTACTTTGTAATTTGATTTTTTTTCCACTTAGTATATTATGACTGTTCTTCCAGGTTAATATATATACTTTTAACTTACTAATTTTAGTATTTGTGTAATATTTCACAGTGTGGAAGTTTCTTATTTACTTTACTATTCTTTTTTTGATGGATTTTTGGCAACTACAAGCAGTGCTACAGTAAACATTATTATACATACATCCTTTTTGTATTGGTACATTTATTTCTTTAGGGCAATTTTCTCTGTGTAGTAGTATTGCTGGGTCAAAGGATATATCTTTATTCTTTTTAATAAATTTGTCAAGTTATTTTTCAGCAAAATTGTATCCGTTCCAGAGTTACTCCTAAGTGTTCATAAGATTCCTGTTTTCCTGCTTTTATGTCTAAATTGATGAAAAATGGTCTTATCATTTTAATTCCATTTGTTTCATTGCTAATGAGGTTCACCATCTTTTGATGTATGAATTGGCCCTTTGCAGTTCTGTTTCTGCAGGTTGCCTGTGTTTGTCTATTTTTTTAACCTAGCATATTCCATGTCGGTTTGCTTGTTCTCTTCACTAGCTCCAGGATCCAAGAGCGTTTTCTGCACATGGTAGGCATTCAGCAGTTAAATGAAATAAATAATATCTGAACAGTCCACTCTTTAACCGTAATAAAGGATATCCTGTCTAGCTGTAGGTTTCTTAGATTTGGGATTGTTTTTTTCTAGCCATGAATTATTGTTCCAATGTCTTCTGGTTTCTAGTGTTACTGGTGAGAAGTCTAGTGCTAATCTATTCTCCCTCCTTTGTAGGCAACCTAATCATCTTTTACTCTGTATGATTTTTCTCTTTATGATTTAAATTAGCTTGTTTCTGCTTGTTATCTGTAGATATATCCTTTTCCATTAAACTGTCTCTCTCTGCCCCCCTTCCCTCCACCTTCATATTCAACCTGAATCTCAGTGGTAGTGTTTCTACAGCTAGGGAAGTTGTCTTCTATTATTCTCTAAATAAATATCAATTTGAGTTTGTTCTTCACGCCTCTTATAGTGGTGATTTTATCTCTTTATGCTTTGTATCATGAAATTGTTTCTAAACAATTCTTCTGGAGTAAAAGGTTCAGTTCCCATAAAGGATTATTCTTTATCATTTATTCTTTATATTTGTCTGATTTTCCTAGTAGGAAATGTTTAGCTCTGGAAAGTCTCGTTTCTGTTTTCAAAGTACCTCCTGAGAGTCCTTAATGTTTTCGCCATAGTTTGCTTGCATTCTCCTCTCCGATCTGTGTGGCTCATTAGTAGGATCCGTGGACTTCAGCTGTTTCATTTATTACGGAGCTTCCCGTAGAAATGGTACTTTCTTTCTTGTGTTCCATCAGCCACCCACGGAGGTCAGGCTTTCATGTAGGTCTCTCTGACAATGCAGACCAGCAGATGTTGGCTAAAATGGCAGTTTGCAGAGGCAGACAAGCTCATAAACTCTTGTCCTCTGTCAAGGCTTAGGATGAGTCTCCTCTACCTCAGATGGTCTCTGTGTGGGGGGAAAAGGCTTTTCCAGACCAGAGGTGTGGGAGCAGTTCAGTTCACCATTGCAGTCTCTACTGTAAGTCTCCTGAAGTCATCAGGATAATGTGGATAGCCCTGTGTCCACTTCCAGGATCAGTCACATTCAGCCTTTTGGGGGCAGTAACCATGGGGTTCTGCTTTTTAAGTTACTTAGAGAACTTTGAAATCCCGGATCTTTGCCCAGTGCCTCACAGAGTAAAGCAAAGCAAAGCTTTCCCTCTGCCTGGTCCCTTAGCATGTATTCTCTCCCACAAGAACTCAAGAGATCTTGGTGACTTAGACATCTCCAGACTCATCCAGCACATGCTTTGGCAATTGTACTCTGAGAGGAGGAGGAGAGATTAAGAATGTGGGCTCAGTCTTTCTGTCTTAACAGGATCCAGAAGTTAACTTAAACCATTTCTATCTATTGTCCAACATTTTGTTTGCTTCTGCCTGCAAAAGAGATTATTTTTAATTTTCTTTTCTCCCCCTCCCCGTCCTTTTCCTCCCCCTCCCCTTCCTGTCCCTTCTCCTCCTCCTCCCCCTTTTTCCTTCTTTCTTCTTCTTTTTTAGAGAGACAGGAGAGCAAGCTTGGGGGAGGGGGCCAGAGGGAGACAGAGAATCTCAGGCAGGCTTCATGCTGGGCCACCCAAGCGCCCTTTACTTTTCATTTCTCACATTGTAATGTAGGCTAAAACAGATGGAGAACCATCAGTTATATGGTACTAATTTAGAAAGGCCACTGATATTTTTGTTATCTGTTCAGTAAGGCAGTCGTTCTTCTTCGCAAATAACCATTTGTACTAAACGATACTCTATCAAGGTGCATTTGAAAATAATGTTAGGGGCGCCTGGGTGGCTTAGTCAGTTGGTTCAGCATCCAACTCTTGATTTCGGCTCAGGTCATGATCTCAGGGTTGTGGGATTGAGCCCCCACCTCAGGCTCCATGCTCAGCAGAGAGCCTGCTTGAGATTCTGTCCCTCTCCCTCTGTCGCTCACCTTGCATGTGCATGCGTGCTTGATCTCTTTTTCTCTATAAAATAAATTTTTAAAAAATGTTAAAAGAATTGTATACTATCATGGAATGGGTATTGGGTAAGTGAACTTTCTAGGTAACCAGACTTTGATTAGATTCTGAAGCTTTGCTGATTTTGATGGTCCTTTTCCTCAAATGCATTTTCTTAGCCTCTTACATGAAATACATTGATTATAAATTAACTGTTGAAGATTCAGAGTTATTATGGTAGCAAATTTCGGAGGTGTCTAATATTGCTAGGCACTATTATAAGTGCTTTATGTGTATTGAAATTAATTCACAACAGTGCTCTAAAGGTAGATTATTTTTCCCTATCATACAGTTGAGCTGAGAAAGGTTAAGTAACCTGCTCAAGATTACAGAGATATTGTGTACCTAAGATCATATGTCTGATAATGGAATTCTAAGCTATGCAGCCTGGTTCTAGAGTTCCAAAGTCTTAATTCTGCTTTACTGCCTTTCACTATTGGTATGGTTGTTTAATCCTACTAGTTATTGTGGAATGAAGCTGAACCTAGGAGATAATTTGAAACTTGCTTTTATGCGGGGCGCCTGGGTGGCGCAGTCGTTGAGCGTCTGCCTTTGGCTCAGGGCGTGATCACAGCGTTCTTGGATCGAGCCCCACATCAGGCTTCTCCGCTAGGGGCCTGCTTCTTCCTCTCCCACTCCCCCTGCTGTGTTCCCTCTCTTACTGGCTGTCTCTCTGTCAAATAAATAAATAAATTCTAAAAAAAAAAGAAACTTGCTTTTACAAAATGTCATTGATAGAATGTGTAGGGAAGGATATACAATTGCATGATCTGTCGAGCAATATGACATAACTCTCTGCAAATTAAATCAGGGCCAAAGCAGCCACCCTGTGTACTTTTCTTACTGCCTGACCTTCCCCACGCAAGTATTGTTGTTCTGTGCTTTCAGTCATCAGTTAATACAAAATTCTGTTTCTGTATCACCAACAGAACCATAGTCATCATCTTATCAACTGGTACCTTAAAAAGAAATCTGTTTTTTAATGGCGTATGGGAGAGAAAATCCTTTACCATTTTAAGAATTGGTATATAGTGTTTTTGGGGAGAGTGTTTTCTCTGAATTTCAGAAGTAAAATATCATTTTTGTAAACATGATTTCAGGCCATAATTATCCCAAAAATTTTTGTCAGTTTTAGACAATAGGTAGCCAGGCACAAGGAACATTAAAATGAATTTTAAGTACTGCCTCATTTTTAGGACTCTGACAGATAGTAACCCAGTGTCTTTAGGCATATGTCCAAGTATTTTCACTGCAATTTTACTTATAATAGGAAAAAACACTGGAGTCCTTTGATTCTGCGTTCCCATCCAACCACCAGTATGGTGCTGAGTCCTGGCTCTAGTTTACTGTCCTGCTCTTCTGTTCTTCTCACTGCCATGACTCAGTGCAGGTCTTCTTATATCTTGTCTAGATTGCCTACAGCTAAAAACTTTTAGCTTTTCCTTCTTCTCCACTTGAAGTGCATCTTAATTATGTATAGCTATTTCTAAATCAGAGCTCTTACTCTTATTTCAAACCTTTCAGTGGCTTCCCATTGCATTCAAAGTGTGTTCCAAATGCTTAGCCTAGTACTCAGGACCTCCTGTGATCTGGCCCCAACCTGCCATCCCAAGTCTGTTTTCTCCTGCTACCTTGACTACTCCCCTCACACCTGAATGTGTGTGGGCGCCTTCAGCTCAGGATAGCAACCTGAAAGTGAGTGTAACGTGAATTAGAATGTAACTTATTTGTGAATAAGTGAAAGAGAGTTTAATTTAGAATTCCTGTTGTGTTTTGATTTTTTTTCCCCAGCATGTGAATGTCTTGAGTCACCAAATAACAGCTGAAAGCACAGTGTTCTGACAGAGTGGGGTATAGCAATTTGCAGAGGGGCACAGTCCTGTACACAGTCCCCATTCATCTCATTTTTTCCCTTTCATTTTGGTTTGACTAGACTCTGTTTTGGAAGTGATTATTGTGCAATTCTCCTGATCTCTGAATTTTGTTCTCATTTCCATGATTTGATGTTCTTAGCCTTTCTTTACACTATTTTTGTTAGATTATTATTGTTCATACGTAATATTTATTGAACCATTATCACAAGTCTTGGTTTAAAACTACCATTTGTTTACTCTTTTTCTGTGACTTGCTCTGGGTTTGGTCAAGAAGTTCTCCTGGTCTCACCTTTAGTCACTGATACTGCTACTGTTATCTGACAGCTCCCCTGGTGTTTAATGATCCACATGCTTTCAGTCCCTGTCTAGTAGTCGACTTGAGATGTCCACCTTGGTTTTCTTTGGGACCTCTTATTCTCTAGTAGGCTAGATGAGGCTTTTTATGTGATGTTAGAAGCTTTTCCAGAGAGCAAAAGGTGCTGCTGCAAGTCCAACCATCACTTTAATTTCTTTTTCCAAATTAGCTTTATCGAGGTACAATTTATACAGTAAATGCATGTCTGAAGTGTACAATTTGATAACATTTGAAGCCATGACTGCAATCAAGATAGTGAACTATGCGTCATTCCTACACATTTCCTTGTACCTTTTGTAATCTCCCCCCCCCGCCCCGCCCCCACTGTGATCCACCTCCCTTCAACCACTCATTTGCTTTCTGTCACTACAGGTTAGTATTCTGTCTTACTGATGGACTGCAGCTGGTTTGACCATTCATCTCTTGGTGGGCTTTTGAGTTGTGTTCAGTTTTTGGCTATTCCAAGCAAATGCTTATGAGCATTCATATACATACAAAATATTTATATGGACATATATTTCCTCTTATGTTGGGTTAGTACTCAAGAGTGAAACAGCTAAATCATGAGGTAAATAAATGTTTAAGTTTCTAAGGAAATGCCAAGCTTTTTCCTGAAGTAGTTGTATCATTTTATGTTCTTACCAGCAGTGCATGAGAGTTCTCTTTCCCCTTTGCCAACATATGGTATGGTATGGCTTTTTAATTTTAGCCTTTCTAACAGGTGTATAGTTTATCTCATTATAGTTTTAATTTGTATTTCTCTAATGAAAAATGATTTTGAACATTTTTTATTTGCCTTGTATGTCTTTTGTGGTAAAGTGTATGTTCAGATCATTTGCTCATTTTATTGATTGGGTTCTTTGCTTTCTTATTGTCAGAGTCAGAGTTCTGGATGTAAGTCCTGTATTTTATATATACTTTATAAAGAATTTCTTCTAATAGGTGACTTGTCTTTTCATTCTCCTAACATTGTTTTTTGAATGAAGTACTTAATTTTGATGAAGTCCAGTTCATCAGTTTTTTTTTTTTTTATTTTGTGCTTCATATTTTTTTATATCTTCTTCTGGAGGTTTTATTTCATGTGTGTGTGTGTGTGTGTGTGTGTATGTATATATATGTATTTTTTTAAGATTTATTTATTTTTAGAGAAAGTGTGGGGAGGGGCAGAGGGAGAGAGAGAATCCGAAGCAGAGTTGTGCTGAGCACAAAGTCCAATGTGGGTTTTGGTCCGATAACCCTGAGATCATGACCTGAGCTGAAATCGAGTGAGACACTTAACTGAGCTGACCAGGCACCCCATCTTGTAGAGGTTTTATTATTTAGGTTTTTATATTTAGGTCTGTGATATATTTTGAGTTAATTTATGTACATGTTGCAAGGTATGGGTCCAAGTTCAATTTTTGCGGTTTGTTGAAGAGGTTATTGCTTCAACACTATATTTCTTGTCATCTTTGTCAAAAATCAGTTGTCCACGTATATCTGTGTTTTGTCTGTATTTGCTTCTATTCTATGATGTGTTTATTTGCCTGCCTTTATGTTAATACAGCATCAATTTGATTAGCTTTGTAGTAATTTTGAAATCCCAGTGTCAGTTTTCCAACTTTGTTCTTTGTTTTTAAAGTTGCTTTCACTGTCATAGGATGTTTTATTTCCATCTGAATTTTAGAATAACCTTGTTTTTTTTAAACAGGGTTTTTGTTGTTGTTGTTGTTTGGTTTTTTGTTTTTTTAAGATTTTATTCATTCCAGAGAGGGGAAGAGAGAGCAGGGGGAAGAGCAGAGGAAACGAGACAATCAGACTATGCGCTGAGCACAGAGCCTGACATGGGACTTGATCCCAGGACCCCGAGATCATGACCTAAGTGAAACCAAGGGTCAGACACTTAACTGACTGAGCCACCCAGGCACCCTAACCTTGTCAGTTTTGATGAAAGTGCCTGCTGAGATTTGGTTGAGATCGCATTGAATCTGTGGGTCTATTTGGGGAGAGTTAATCATCTTAGCATTATTGAACCTTTTGACCTATTAACAAGATAAATCTTTTCATTTATTTAGATATTTTTAACTTTAGCGTTTTATTGTCAGTGTACAGCTTATTTCATATCTTTTGCTGGATTTCTTCTTTAGTTCTTATTTTTGATCCTATTGAAAACAACATGTTAATTTTCTGGCTCTTTATGTATATAGAAATGCAGTTGATTTTTCTATATTGATCTTGTGTATTGCAGTCATGCTAAACTCACTCTGGTATGTTTTTGGTAGAGTTCATCAGATTTTCTACATAGATGACAATGGCAAAGGACAGTTTTCATTTTTCCTTTCTAACTTAGATACCTTTTATTTCTTTTTCATGCCTGATTTTACTGGTTATATTGTCCACTACAGTGTTGAACAGAAGAAAAGCATTTGGTCTTTCACTAACAAGGATGTTGTTTTCGGTGTTTTGCAGATTCCCTTTATCAGGTTGTGGAAGTTTTTCCTGTCTTGCTAATTTGCTGACAGTTTTTAATCAGGAATGCTTTATAGGATGCTTAATGCTTTTTCTGCATTTATTGAGACTATCATATTATTTTTCTTTTTTGGTTTATTAATATGGTGAAATATTTATTGATTTTTTTTAATGTTAACCCAACTCTGCATTTCTGAATAAACCCCTTTTACTTCTGATGTATTCCTGATATTATATTGTTAAATATTATCTGCTAAAATTTTGTTTAGAAGTTTTACATATATGTTAATAAGAGATGCTGGTCTGTAGTTTATTTTCTTATAATGTCTTTGGTTTTGGTTTGAGGGTAATGCTGGCCTCATAAAATGAGATGGGAAGTGCCCCCTCTTCTTTGGTTTTCTAGAAGTATTTGTGTCAAATTAATATTTCTTTCTTAAATATTTGGTAGAATTCACCAGTGATACCATCTGAGCATAGTGTTTTCTTGTGGAAAGGATTTTAGTTGAAATTTAAGTTTCTTGTAAATAGAAAGTAGGCCTATAAGGTACTTGCATTGGCAATTTCTGTCAAGAAATTTGTCGTTTTAATTCAAGTTGTAAACTTTTTGTCATGGTTCTTCATTATACTCCCTCATTATTCTTTTAATACCTCTAGAATCTGTAGTGATGTCACTGCTCTCATTTCTGATAGTGGTTATCGCACCCACCCGCCCTCCGCCAGTATGAGTAGAGGTGTATCAATTTTAATGATTTTATTAAAAAAACAAAAAATAAGAATTTGGTGTCATTGATTTTTATTTTTGTTTTGTATTTCATTGATTTCCACTCTGATCTCTGGTATTTCTCTTTTTAGTTTGCTTGCTTTGGGTTTCATTTGCTCATCTGCTTGTAGTTTAAGGTGAAAGCTAATGTCATGGATTTGGGATTTTTCTTTTTTTCTAATACAGCTCTCTAAGCTCTAAAATTTCCCCTTAAGTACTGCTGTAGCAACATCCCACAAATTTTATTATACTGTATTTTTTCAATTTCCTTTTGATGTCTTCTTTGATTCATGAATTATTTAGAAGCATATTATCTAGTTTCAAAATATTTGAGAGTTTTCCTGAAGTCTGTCACTGATTTCTAATTTAATTTTACTGAGGTCAAGGAACATATATTGTACCCATTTTATTTTTACATGTGGTAAAATCACAACATACATTGCTCTTATTCTTGTTTGAAAAGTCAATTAACTTTTAAAGAAGTTTAACTGAAACAAATGAAATCTGAATTAAATTTAATACAACTTTTTTCTGATATCTACCTCTACACTTGGGGACCCTGTTTATACTTATAGTAGGCCAGTTGAAGTCCCACAACTCACCAGTTCTCTTTTAGCTTTATTTTGGGTTTTTTTTGAGGGGGGTTTCATTTGGATAATCTTTACTGCTATGCTTTTATGACCAGTGAATTTTTCTCTTGCAGGATTTAATCTGCTGTTAGTCACATCCACTATATTTTGATCTCATATTTTAGTTTTTATCTCTCAAAAATGGTTTGGGTTTTCTACATTTCCTAACGTTTTGAACATACGGAATACGGCTGTAACTGTTTTAATGCCCCTTTGTGTAAGTTCTAACATTTAATTGAGTTCGGGATCGTTCTTGATTGGTTGATTTTTCTCCTCATTGTGTCTCATGTTTTCCTGTTTATCTGCATATGTGGTAATCTTTGATTGGATGCCAGACATTGTTATTTTACTTTTGTTGTGTGCTGGATATTTTTGTGGTCCTATTTATCTTGAGTTTCATTCCAGGATGAAGTGATGATTACTTCCAGATAGTATGATAATGTTCATGTCTTATTTTACTCTTTGTAATGTGGGTTTTGAACAGCACTCAATAAAACTGATTATTCCCCACTACTGAGGCCATACTTTCTAGGATCACCACAGGAACACCTGAGGACTACTTCTCTGAGCATTCTTACTAATTCCCTGTGAATTATGAATTCTTCAGTCTGGCTGTGGGACAGGCACTGTTCTCAGGACTGTTGGAGCACTGTGCTCTTTACTAATCCTTTTAGTTTGACTTCTCTCCTGCCTTGAGTAGTTTCCTCACATGCGTGTGTATGGTCCTCTTGGATTTTTTTCTGTGTGCAGCTCTCCTTTCGCTGTACTTTTTGTATGAATTGTAGCTGTTTTATTCCTCTTGGGCTCTCAGCTTCATCTCCTCAGGTTGGGGAGTCCCCCAGGCTCTGCCTTAGTTCCCCTTTTCAGTGCCATGACCTGGAAACCATCCCAAGGGAGTAAGTTGGGGCAATTATAGGATTCATTCAATGTCTCATCTCTCAGGGATCGCTGGCCTCATTGCTTCACGTTGGTGTTTTGAAAACCATTGTTTCCAGGTTTTTACCCAGGTTTTTGTTTTGGTTTGTTTTGTTTTCAGATGGAAACATAAATTGGCTTCACCTTAATTCATCTTGGTTGGAAACAGAAGCCCCCCCCTTTTTTAAATTAGTGCTGTGGTATAAAAGTGTGGTAGTATTAGAAATGATAATTTTTGAAGAGTATTCATGTCAAAAGATTCATCAGTTATTTTTGAGTGTGTGTGAGATTTATAGCTGTTTTTATCATTTCCCATTTAAATATATTCATGTATCTGAATGTATAGAGTCTAAAAAGTTATACAGAAATGGTAGGTAATTATCTTCATGGATTTCTGTGATTAATTTTATGTATTCAAACATGTATAATAAGAAATAGAGCTAAAAACAGCAAACACCATTTACAAACCAGTGTAAAGAATTAAATAGTGGTAATCTGTTATTTCAGCCTTATCTGAAGCCTAACATGACAATATTTTGGCACAGAAGATGCATGATTCAGGTCATTGGAGCCCAGATGCATGAATCTCCTCTTCTTCATGCTAGAAATGCCACGTGCTACGGAAGAAATCCATAATAACTTGAGTTCTGAAGTATGTGGTGAATTCATGTCCAGTGGGAACCTTGATTGGGTAATGGTAGAGGAGGGTACTGGGATTGCTTCCTACAGGTGAAGCATTAGTTTTATATAACAGTTGATTTGCATCATGACACAACTAGATTTAAATTCTTCTTGTTTACAGAAAATTGCCTTTATATTGTGTCTGTCATGCATCAATCATAAAATAATTTTTAAAATATATTTAATTTTGAGTTTCCAGGGGAAACTTCCCAAATGCCCAACAAGGCAAAATATAAACAAGCAATTAATAGTATTGATGCCATCAACAACCACCACTCTCTCCAGATTTCAAACTCTTCTTTTTAAACGGGATTATCTGAGATAGTTTGCATGGTTTTTCAAATCTCTGTTTGCAATTTGCAGTTGGAAAGAAAAGATACTTCTTTGAGTATTCGTACCTCTGACTGAATTTTTAATGCATTATTAATATCCTTTAAAATTGTTTCTAGAAAGTTCTTTTTCTACTAAGTGGTGTTACTAGAGAGAGACAAGTCTGTTCCATTCTCCATTTAAGTAGTGATTTCTTTTATTCTCTTGATAGCCTTTATTCTTACGTGTCTGTGACCCTTATTCATGGATATACAAAAGAAAGAGATATGAGGACTTGTCATTCAAGTTTCCTACAAAAATTGTAAGGCCTTTGTAATTAAAACCAGAGAATCCAGTAAAATAAGCCTAGAGAAAGAAAAAAAATTGATGTGGGTGAGAAAGAAAAAAAAAATTGAGATATGGTAGGAAAGAGAACTCTGAGGTTCTTTATTTTGTCTTTTCATTTTCTTAGAAAAATTAGGGGTGTGTGTGTGTGTGTGTGTGTGTGTGTTTGTGGGAGAGAGAGAGAGAGAGCAGGAAACAATGGGTATGAGTATTAGAAGAAGGTATTGGGACTGTTGCCTGTAGATTAAGCAGTCGTTGTATGCTTATTTGAAGTATTTTGGTGGTGAGAAGGGAAAAGCGATCATAACACTGCTTAATAACAGTTTTGGTATAGTTAACAACAACGATGCTATTTTTTAAAGATGATCAGTTATTACCAAAACTTTTAAAGTTGTTCAGAGTCAGGACTTTTTAAAGGAAGGATTGTTTAGGAAAAGATCAGTGAGATCTGGACGTATATAGCATTTATATACATACGAAGCTATAGATCTTAGTAAAGATTGATACAAAATACTGAAATAGTAAATCAAGACATTATTTGTAATTTTGTCTAGTATACCATGTATATAAAATTTCTAAATGCTGGTGCAAAATGATGCTGTATTTTCTCTGGCATCATAGTCTTCTAAGCACTTGTTAAAATTACAAGTATATTGTTAGCATCTGATATTCTGAAATGTTGAAATTTTGACCTTGAGTGACTGATCTTCCAGACAGCTTTTGTATGTGATTCATGTAAGTCCTAGGCTATATTATTTTACCTTTCTAGCTCATTTAAGGTAATAATACAGTTTACAAATTTCAAAGTCATTAATCTGTGTAGGGGTTATGATGTCTAATATGGTTCCATTTGAATCTCTTTTCCTTTGATCCCAGATTCTCCACATTTGAAGAAGGTAAAATTGCACCTGAGGAATTAGAATGATGATCTTAGCCTCTTTTCTTTTGTGTCCCAATATCTTGAGCTAGAATTTTGGAATACATATGATTATGAAATAGTAAAGTTTATAGCTTAAACAAAACACCTGACTGCTGAAGAAATGGTTTTTCCTCTGGCATTCCTTTACGTGAAGAACAGAAGCAAGTACTAGAAAGAAATTTGAAACCTTGAATAATTTTTTTCAGTTTTTTTGTTCTACTTTGAGTAAAAGCCCACCTGCTTCATCCACCTGCTTCTAAAATGATAAGAGTTCAGTATTAATACATAGTAGTTGGGGCCAAGAAGTTGTCACTTCACTCAGGCCTGAAAATGTTTGGTTAGAAACAGCTAAATATAGTATTTTATGTGTTTCTATAAATGTGTAAAGTGACTGAGCTTTGCAATTGACAGATATGTGCCATGATTATGTAAGGTTTCAATACAATTTGTATTTTAAAAGTATTTTGTTAACTTTAAAAAAATTAACTGATGTTCGGGTTTGGAAATTGGAGGTTTGCTCTGTTTTTCTTCTGTGTCTCAGTATATCTTATAGTAAACCAGAGTCCAGTTGATTGATTTTGAAATATATAAATGTTATTCTGAAGATATATTGTGTAAACTTTGAGTAGAGTCAAGAACTTATCATAGTATTACTATTTGGTGACATTGTTGCTTTAAAAATTTAGAAAAAAAATTATTTGCCATATTGCAGAGTTCAAAAAGTTATGTATATTTTGTAAAATAATCATCTGCTATTGAATACTGTAACTATTTTAGAGTTATTGTTTATAGTACATTATGAGCTATTGATTTCAATGAGATGAAATATTATCGAAATATAAAAGCTCTTTTTGTTGGTTATATTAAACAAGAAGTTACTTTTTAATTGCATACTTAGAGTATAGCTCTTCAAAAGAAGGTTCCCACGAGTAAAGTGTTTTCAAAGTAAGAATATATAAAAATAAAATTTAAGGTTTTAGTCATAGCCTTACCCTTTAATTTATGGCAAATAAAATTTATCTTTCAGACTGCATATGGCTACATCTTGTTTTTTCATATTACATCTACAAGAGGGGACAAGTACCTTTATGAACCAGTGTATCCCAAGTAAGTTTGTTGTCTTTCATTCTTTTAATAATTGGTTTGCATACTTTGTATTCATAAAAACATTCCAGTTTTGCATTGTCTGAAGTGAATAAAATAAAGCCAGGCCAGTACTTTAAAAATAGTATTTCAGAAATTACCAACTCTTTGAACTGTCATTAATTGAATAAAGAATTCTGTTACTAAAAAAGTCTGAGAATCTTGGGTGAATGTACTGTATCCCTTCTTAGTCATTCAGGATCACTACTAATATACTCTAGCATTATTAGGGAGGGACTAAAACGTCATGAGGGGTAGAGAGGAAATGTCAGGAAAGTTACAAACACTTTTTCCTGTATATTTTTGTATGTGCATAGAAAACAATATGTACCCCGAACAGCAGTTACGTCTTGGATAGAACTTGAAGGAACAGGACTTTGATTTTCAAACTATGTTGTTCTGTATATTTTGCATTCTTTTCCTTAATTTTTTTTAAGATTTTATTTATTTATTCGACAGAGAGAGAGACAGCCAGCGAGAGAGGGAACACAAGCAGGGGGAGTGGGAGAGGAAGAAACAGGCCCATAGCGGAAGCGCCTGACGTGGGGCTCGATCCCAGAACTCCGGGATCACGCCCTGAGCCGAAGGCAGATGCTTAACCACTGTGCCACCCAGGCGCCCCTCTTTTCCTTAATTTTTTTGCCTCACTTTTGGAATAAAAGAATGTTTTATTGAAAGAACTTTTGAAATAAAAGAACATACCCATTTTAAAGCATATCCTCTTTTTTTTTTTTAAGATTTTATTTAATGAGCAAGAGAGAGAGAGCAAGTGAGCATGAGCATGGGGTGAAGGAGGGCAGAGGGAGAAGCAGACTCCCCGCTGAGCAGAGAGCCTGATGCGGGGCTAGATCCCAGGACCCTGAGATCATGACCTTAGCCAAAGGCAGATACTTAACTGACTGAGCCACCCAGGTATCCCTTCCTTTTTTTTTTTTTTTTTTAAATCATACCATTAAAGCTGGATGACTGTTTAAGTGAATATTTATCACGTTTCTAGATGGTAGGAGATGGCCAGAGTTTATCAGGTATATAAGAAGTTAGAGGGAAAGTAGATTTCAATACAGGAAAGTTTACATTTCTGAAAATTAACAGGAGAAAGAATAACATTAAAAAGGCAGGTAACAAATTGGGGAAAATTTTTTCAGTAAATAGAACTGAGGCCTACTATTTTTATATTTTATAAAATATTATATTTCATGTAATTTTTTTATAAAATGTATTTTAAGGAGACCTATGAATTACTAAGAAACACAAATATTTCAAAAGGTAAATAGGTGAAAGCGATCTCATGATAGGAAATATACCTAGCAAATAAGAGAGAAACTTGTTAATTAGTAACTCAAACACTAGTAACTCAAAACATTAAATACAAATTTTTTAAAACCACATTTTAATATGTAAAAATAATCTTTTTTTGTTGGTTTTCTTTTAGAATTAAAAAAATTTTTTTTAAAGATTCATTTATTTTAGGGAGAGAACACACGCATGCATGTGAGCTCAGGGAGGCGGAGAGGGAGAGAGAAAATCCTCAGTCAGACTCCCCATTGAGCATGGGGCTAAACGTGGAGCTCAGTCCCAGGACCCTGGGATCATGACCTGAGCCAGAATCAAGAGCCGGTTGCTTAAGCAACTGAGGCACCCAGGCCCCCCAATATGTAAAAATAGTCTTTTTTTTTTTTTTTTTATTCTGCTAGCAGAGGAATTTTAAAATACGTTCTTACACGCTTCTGATAGTAGATATACACAAAAGTGTGATAATAGAGAGTTTTGGTATGAAAGTCAACCATGGTATATTCTCAAATAATATGCAATCATTAAATATATTTCAAAAAATTCACAAAATTGAGAACTTGGTCATATTAAAATGCCAAGTGAAGAAATGAGTTACACAAAGTTATATATGTTATATGACCACAACAACTTTGCAAAACAACAAAAATTATCTTAAAAAAAAAAAAGCTAGAGTAATGTATATTTGTAGTAATTGCTCCTGAATTGTAGAACTGTAGTGATTTTTCATCTTCTTTCAACTCTTGAATTTTCCAGAATTTTTGGTTTGCACTATATTCAGTGTGGTTTAAAAAAAAAAAAATCAGTGTGTTTGAAAAACGTATAACAAAAGCCAAAAAAAATGATTTTTAAAAATTGTGTTATGAAAGTTGCTTAATACTTGCCGAAATTCTTGAGAAAACACTTTGGGGAAAGCTAATCTAGGCCATGTAGAATGTAACTCCAATCCATTTATCATAGATTTTAAGGAACTATCTAGATTTTCTTTATTCCATAAGCCACCTGTTTTTGTAATCTAATATTAGTTGAGGTGTAAGTTGAATTTTGGAAATCTTTTGTACTAATTTGATTTTTTCAATAAAAATCTTTAATGCAAAAACCCTTTCAGTATATAAATTGTATTGTTTAAAATGTTATGGGCATTTTGATAGGATGTTTAGAAATTTTAAATTCAGTTTTGTGGATAATGTAGAACTTGTTTTTCATTCTAAGCGGTAATTTTGTGAGCCTTTTGAAGAACTGTTGTAATTAGTGTTTTTAATTACCTTGTACATTTTGAGCTAGCATATTTGAACCCATTTTATTGCTCCATTTAGACATGCTCCTGAAAATACTTGATTAATTCATACTAGTCCAGGTTGACAGGGTGGGGAGATAACATCTCTTGACGCAGTGAAAAATACCATTTCCATTATTTCAGATCACTAACATGATTTCATATATTTACAGCAATTTGGAATAGTATGTTGAGGCTCACTTTTTGTGTTGCAGAGAATTTCAAAAGAGTTTCTACCTTCTGATATTTAGATTCCAGAGGATGCCCCTTAACTAAGTAGTAGTTCTGACAGTGCATGGACTTTGCTGTGTTTGACTGTATGTTGGACTAGAGAACTACAGAAAATACATTATATTTTTTTAAAAATTTGGGCTTTCTTCCAGTATATTGACAATCACAGGTTTCAGTATGTGGCTCAGTAAAATGTGTATTGCCTTCGTACGGCATGAGTAGTGCCTTGCCTTAGCTAAAGGGCTAGGCTTTGGCCTCATGTGGACCCGGGATTGAATGTCCACTGTTCTCTTCCCAGCTGGATAACTTCTGTCAAGTTATTTAATACCTCTAAAACCTCAGTTTCCTCATCTGTAGAATGAGGTAGCTGTAGTAATTATTTCATAGGATTAAATGAGATCATGCATATTAAATGTTTACATAATTCCCTCATATGTGGGAAAATTAATGGACAGCTGCTCTTCTTAATGCTATTACTAATACACTTTTTCCTTCACCAGATTTTTACTTCATTTCTAATATTTTAAGTGATTTTATGTGCATAAGTATATATGAAGTGATTTTATATGTATAGCATATATTAAGTGACTTTTAATTTTTAATATTTGACCTGATAATGGACTTCTTTCCCAGTTTAACTTCTAGTAACTGCTACGTAAGATCAAAATATCTTCTAGGGAAACAGTTTTGTAGAGCAGGGCACATGAGAATCAGTCTATTATGTATTTTAGTGCTGGACTGCTGTCTAGTCGGGTTACTTAGCCAGCTTAAGTTTTTAGTTTTTCTGTAGAACTTATTTATAAAATGGGAGTAAAAATATTTTTCTTCGATTGTTTGGAGGATTATAGGAGTTCCTGTTTTTAAAACCGGGAAAGTGGTTCATACACGGGTTTGAGGGGAGTTTAAAAAAATGTTTAGTTTTGACAGTGCATCAGCTTTGTCGTCTGTGCCATTGTAAGCCCTGCGGCAGTTCCAGACACTGTTCTGAGCACTTTTTCAAACTCATTTAATCTTGGTAACAACCCTGTGAGGTAGTTAGGTACAATTACTGCAGCACAGAGAGGCCAGCTAACTTAGCAATAGTCACTCACCAGTAAGTGCTATGGCCATGATTCAGACGTAAGTGCCGTAGCTTCCACGTGTATGCTCTTAACCGCCAATACTTTACTGCCTCAGTCCTATTTATGCCCAGGTCATCTGCTACTTTGGGGTTTTTTAGGGAGTAGTGAATCAAAAACAGGAGAAATGATCTGGAGGGGTTTATATATGTAATGGTTGTGAAGAATAGAGGTGGTATAATTGAGGCCAGTAGTTAGTCCTGCTCTTCTCAATTATAGAAACACTGTTGTCTCTTGTTTCTCTTCTCTGAATTTTATGAGTTCATCACATGAGTTTTTCTGGAGTATCTCAACTTCCCTGTATTATGTGACAGCATCTTAACCTTAGACTGTATATCATTTTCCATTATGCTCCACCCGAGAACAGGTCGGATGTCCCCGTGATCTTTCATAGTTTCCACATAGTGGTGTTTCCAGCATCCTTCCTCCTTATATTGGGAGTCAGCTTTCAACAATGGGGGCAGTCCTATCAAATGACTCTTAATGCCTCAAAGGTCATTTACTCTTTGATTAATGTTTCACTTGTTTGATCTTTTTGTACATTTCATTCTATATTAAAATGTCCCTTTGTGTTAGCTACACAGACCATTGGACACAGTTGTCCACTAAAGATCCGTCTTGGCTTTTTCTTTCATATCTGGGAACTTGCATTGAAATTTATGGAGGAAACCCTGCCAGGGATAAATCAGAAATAACTTGTATATACCTTTAGAATGTGTTGATTTGTTTGTATTTAAATATGAGTGTGGTAGATCTTGAAACTGCAAATCATGTTTAATTTTATAATGAGAATAATTTTAACAAATATGTCATGATATATACTTTAATAGAGACTTTTTTCTTTTTTTTTTCTGTCTTTCCACTCTTACTATCAACCTCTTTTGTCAGACATCCGCCTTACTAGTAAGAGGACAAAGTTCTAAAAATAAAAAAGTTATACTAAAATTCAGTATGTTTAATTATCAAATATTAAAGAAGATCTAGAGATTATCTTCATGGGGAAAAAAACCCCACTCCAGAACAACCATCCAAACTCAAACCTCTTGGGGCACCTGGGTGGCTCAGTTGGTTAAGCATCTGCCTTCAGCTCAGTTCATGATCCCAGGGTCCTGGGAAGGAGCCCCTCATCAGGCTCCCTGCTCAGCGGGGAGTCTGCTTCTCCCCCCGCCCCATGCTCGTGCTCACTCTTCTCTCTCTCTCTCTCTCTCTCTCCCCCCCCAAATAAATAAAATCTTTAAAAAAAAAAATCAACAAACTCAAATCTCTCGTTTCCTTTTCCTTACCCCCAACATTGTTTATTAGATTTTGAGACTTCTTCCTAGCTGACTCTTAATGAAGTAGTGTCAGGTGGGAAGCAGGTAGAGGATAGCTCATTGAGGTTAGCAGTTTCTAATCTCAACACATTTACTGAAATTACATCACCTTTAGAGGAGAAAAGGTCTGAAATAGAGATGTGAAAGTTTCCCTCAACATTTGTTACTTCCTTTTTGCTAATAAATTTTTAGTGTTTTTTGGAAAATAAACTTTAACTGCTTTTTTTCCCCTTAAGGCTCTGTAGATTTAGAGTGTTATTTCTAACAGTGTACCTTGTTATAAATTCAGTTTCTAAACTTGACAAATATGTCAGTTATCCTAAAAATTTTGATTCCTTTTGATCTCCTCAAATATTACATTTTGTGTATTAATTTCAATATACATTCTATAAATGTAGGTGTGTATTGAACTTTACATCTTCTGTGTCCATTAGCTTACATCATAATTGTATGAGCACTTAGTAATAATAATAATAATAAGATTGATAGTGATGTTGTATAAATTCTGGGCACTGAAAACTACTCCCCTGTTGGCCATACTTCTAACATTGGCACCCAAATGCAAAGAATTATAGAAGTGTTAAAAAATCTCTGCTCACATCAGAAAATCACATTGTTCTTATCAGACTGAAGGCTTTCTGAATGTGTGATAATGTAAACAAAAAATTGTTTTTAAATATAAAAGGCCTGGTGATAAGGATACTACATCTTTCAAGGAAAGATCCATACATCTTTTCATACATCTTTTCATTTAAATTTTGAATTTTTTGATGCTCCAGAACTGTTGTAGATGCTGGGAATACCCACTGGTATCGGGGGGTAAAGGAAGGAAAACCAGATGAAAAACCTTACTCTTCTAGTAGATGGTGATAAATAAGGAAAATACATTACAAATTAGGTGATAACGTTTCTATGGAGAAAAATAAAGTAGGGAAATGGATTAGGTTGAAATAGAGTGGTCAGGGTCTTCACTGAGGAGATGACATTTGAAAAGATCTCAGACTAGGAAACAGAACATACCAGGGGAAGTGAATTCTGGATTGGAGAGATTTAGCAGGTAAGAAAGTTAGTAATATTATTGTGAATACATTTTAAGTTTTACCTAATAACTTACAGTTTAAAAATTAGAAGTGGGGTTGGCGGGCTCCTGGGTGGCTCAGTTGGTTAAGCATCCAACTCTTGATGTCAGCTCAGGGTCATGATCTCAGGGTTGTGAGATCAACCTTCACGTCAGTCTCTGTGCTGGGCATGGAGCCTATTTAAGATTCTCTCTTCCCTCTGGCCCTCCCATCCCCATGCTCATGAACCACCGCCTGCCCAAAAAAAGAAAAAAGTGGGGAATTTTTTTATTACGTGTAAAAATATGAAAAATTATGTTCCGATTTTTAAGCAACTTAACCCTGGGAAAGCCTATGGCCAAATCCCTTTTTTTGGTAAATGGTACCACCATTTACTTGAGTCTGTTTACTCCTCTCGCTCTCTAACTTCAGTCGCCCATCTGTATCCTGTCCAGTGTATTCTGCCTTTTGTATATTCTACTTATTCAACCTTGTGTGTCTCCTTCATGTCTGCATTTCTTCCCAGTCCCCAGCAACACTCCTTTGCTTTGGGTTTTGTCTCTTTTCTCCTGGATTATTGTAATATTGTCTTAAAACATATTTTACGGTTTTCCCCTAAATGAATTTTTAATATAAAATTTAATTGCCATTTCCTTACTTAAAAATTTTCTGTGGTTTTCCTTAGCAGGATTAATTATGTTGCTGTCTTTTGAGTTTTATTTTACTCATCTGAGCAATAGAGCGAATGCTTTCTACTTCATTAAGATGAAGTCAGTGCATGAATTGCGGTACAGTACCTACGGTAGTGCTTTAGTGTTCCCCAGGGTTTTGTTCTGAGTTCCCTTCTACACATTCTACCTGGCTTTAATTATTTAGTACATGTGGATGGGATCCAGGTCTGTTTCTTTAATTTAGTGCTACTTTCTTGAGTTTCATGCTCACCTTTCTAGGACAGATCCATTTAGATAGGTCTGCAGGCAGCTTCAGATTCATCATGTCTCAGCCTCACTCATCTTCTTCCTTCCAAGGAAGCCACATGCTGTTGCTTTTCTCACATTTTTTGCAGTTACCATAATCTTTCCTACAGTTGTGGAAGGTTGAAACCTTGGAGTCTTTATTTCCTTATTTCTCATATTTGTTTGGTAATCAAGTTGTGTTGTATTGACTGATAGCTCTTCAGCGTCTCTAGAATTTGCCTCTCTGTGTTTCACTCCCCTTGTCTTAGTAGGGGCCTTTAGGGCCTCTCCTTGCCTATTGGAAAAGCTTATTTATTAACTCATTCTCTTCCTCTGGTCTCTTTCTCCTACCTACAGAAATCCATCCTTTGCATTGCTAGCAGATTTATTTTTTAAAACAGACTTGATAATGTAAATTCTTATCTCAGAAACTCTTTTTTAAAAGTCTGTATTAACTTTATTCTAAATCAGTTTAACACCTGTCTCTAATGATACAAAACCACTAACAGTGTGCATCACTACTTTCTGGAATGATAAAATTTTAGAAAGATCCTATGAGTGAACTTTTTTATGTCCTTTTTTTTTTTTTATTGTGGTAGAACACACATAACATTTACCATCCTAACCATTTTCTGAGTATACAGTTATACTTCATATAAGTGGAATCATACAGTGTTTATCTTGTGTCTGGCTTATATCACTCAGCATAGTGTCCTCAAGGTTCATCCATGTTGTAGCATATTTCAGAATTCCCTACATTTTTGGCTGAATACTATTCCATTATATGCATATAGAGGCACACCTTGTTGTACTTCACAGATACTGTGTTTTTACAAATTGCAGGTTTGTGCACCCCTGTGTTGAACACATCTGTCGGTGTCCTTTTTTCAGTAGCATTTGTGCATTTCATGTCTCTGTCACATTTTGGTAATTCTTAGAAGTATTTCAGGTTTTTAAATTTTATTTGTCATGGTGATCTGTGATCAGTGATCTTTGCTTTTACTACTGTAATCGTTCTGAGGTGCCATGGACTGTGCTCATGAACGATGGTGAGTTCCAGTGATGAGTGCTGTGTGTGTCTGCTGTCTGCTCTGCTGACCGGCCATTTCCTTGTCTTTCTCCCTGACCTCTTTATTGCCTAAGACATAACAACATTGAAATCAGGTGAGTTAATAACCCTACAATGGCCTGTAAGTGTTCAGCTGAAAGAAGAGTTGCATGTCTCTCACTTAAAATCAGAAGCTAGACATGGTGAAGCTTAGTGAAGAAGGCATGTCAAAAGCTGAGATCGGCCAAAAGGTAGGAGGCTTGTGCCAGTTAGCCACACTGTGAATGCAAAGGAAAACTCCTGAAGGAAATGAGAAGTGCTACCTCCATGAACACAAGAACGATAGGAAAGTGAAACAGCTTTTCTGCTGACGTGGAGAACGTTTAGTGGATAAAAGGCCAAACCAGCCACGCCATTCCTTTCAGCCAAAGCCTAACCCAGAGCCAGGCCCCGACTCTCTTCCATTCTGGGAAGGCGGGGAGAGAGGAGGAGGCTGCAGAAGACAAGTCTGAGGCTAGCAGAGATCGGTCCGTGAGGTTTAGGAAGGAAGCCGTGTCTGTGGCATTAAGTGCAAGGCGAAGCAGCAGGTGCGGCTGTGGGAGCCACAGCGAGTGATCCAGAAGATCTGGCCGAGCTCATGACCGAAGGCGGCTCCACTGACCAGCAGATTCTCAGTGTGGGTGCGAGAGCCTCCCACAGGAAGAAGATGCCATCTAGGACGTTCCTGGCTGGAGAGAAGTCCGCGCCTGCCTTCAAAGCTTCCAAGGACGGGCCGATCGTCTGGTCGGGGCTGATGCGGTTGGTGACTTTTTACTTGTAGCAGGTGCGTATTTATCATTTCCCAAGTCCTAGGGCCCTTAGGAATTAGAGTAAATCTACTCTGCCTGTGCTGCGTAAATGGAACAGCAGGGCCTAGAGGACAGCACATCTGTTCACAGCATGGTTTGCTGAATGTTTCAAGCCCACTGTTGAGACCCGCTAAGGAAAAAAAAGATTCCTTTTGCATATCACTTACTCTGTACCTGATCGCACGAGAGTCCTGATGGAGTTGGACAGTGCGATTTGTGTTGTTTTCACGTCTCCTAACACAGCATCCGTTCTGCAGCCCATGGATCAAGGAGTCATTTCAACTGGCAAGTCGTCTTCTTTAAGAAATAACATTTCTTGAGGCTGTAGCTGCCGTAGATAGTGAGTCCTCTGATGGATCTGGGCAAAGTCAATTGAAAACCTCTGGGAAGGATTCGCCATCGTAGATTTCATGAAGAACATTCATGATTCACGGGGAGAGATCAGAATATCAACATTAGTAGGAATTTGGAAGAAGTTGATTCCAGTCTTTACGGATGGCTTCGAGGGGTTCAGGACTTCAGAGGAAGAGGTCACTGCAGAAGCGGTGGAAATAGCAAGAGAACTAGAAGTAGAAGTGGAGTCTGAAGATGGGACGGAACTGCTGCGATCTTCAGGATACAACTGGAACAGAAGAGTTGCTGCTGATGAATGAGCAGAGAAAGTGGTTTCTTGAGGTAGGATCTACTCCTGGTGAAGGTGCTGTGAAGACCGTTGAAATGACGTCAAAGGACTTAGAATATCGGGTCAACTTAGTTCATAGAGCAGTGACCGGGTTTGAGAGGGTCGTCTCCAGTTTTGAAAGTTCTGTGGGTAAAAGCTATCAAACAGCATTGCAGGCTGCAGAGAAAGTTTTGTGAAAGAGAGAGTCAGTCGATGCACTGAACTTCATTGTTGTTTTAAGAAGTGGCCACAGCCACCCTGACCTTCAGCAGCCACCACCCTGTTCAGTCAGCCATCACCCTCAGAAAGATTTTGAGTTGCAGGAGGCTCAGATGATAGGATTTGTTAGCAATCCGGTATTTTTAAATTAAGGTATGTACATTGTATTTTTAAACATAATGCTGTTGCATACCTAAAAAATGACAGTGTAGTGTAAATACAACTTTCATATGTGCTGGAAGACCAAAAAATTCATCTGACTTGCCTTTTGCAAAATTTGCTTATTGTGGTGGTCTGGAACTAAAGCTGGTATGTCTGTACCACATTTTGCTTATTTATTCCTCTTTTGATGGACAGTTGGGTTGCTTCCATATTTTATGTTGTGATTAATGCTGCTGTGAACATGTGTGTTCGCAGGTCTCTTTGAGACCTGGATTTCAGTTTATTTGGGTTAATACTCCAGAGTAGAATTGCTGTATTATATGGTGATTCTGGTTTTAATTCTTTGAGGAACTGCTATAACATTTTTCTCAGTGTTTGTATCTTTTCCATTCCCAACAGAGTGCAAGGATTCTAATTCCTCCACATCTTTGTCAACACTTTGTTTTTGTTTGTTTAGTTTTGATTTGTATTTCCCTAATGATTAGTGATGTTGAGTGTTTTCTCTCTGTTGGAGTCCTTTATTGAATCAGGTTGTTTGGTTTTTGTTGTTGTTGTTTTTTGTTTTTTTTTTTTTAAAGATTTTATTTATTTAGTTGACAGAGCCAGCCAGCGAGAAAGGGAGCACAAGCAGGGGGAGTGGGAGAGGAAGAAGCAGGCTCCTAGCAGAGGAGCCTGATGTGGGGCTTGATCCCATAACACCGGGATCACGCCCTGAGCCGAAGGCAGACGCTTAAAGACTGCGCCACCCAGGCGCCCCGGTTTTTGTTGTTGTTGAGTTTTAGGAGTTCTCTGCATATTTGAGATATTAATCCCTTATAAACGTTTGTTGCTCCCCAGTCACCACAAAGTGAAGGCCAAGCTCTGGCCTGGCATTTAGAACCTACTTTTCCCCTACCTTTAGCACTGAAACCACAATTCCTGTGTAATGTCTGTTCATTTGCTGTTTGTTTACTTGGTGCACCCCCCCCAACTGCGTGTTTTACATAACAGAGCTCTATGAGGTAGTTGAGAAGCTGAAGTCAAACATCTTACATCTAAAGCTTTTCTCTCAGCTAATTCTCCCTTGTACCCAAGAAGTAGCTGATCCTTCACATACAATCCCATAGCACTTAAAAATATTTACACTGGTAATCCATGACTATATTCTTATGAAAACAAGCAATGAAAAGTGAAATTGTCAACCTTACCTGCTTTAAAAAAAAATTTTTTTTTTAAAGATTTTATTTGACAGAGAGGGGGGTGGAGCACAAGCAGGAGGAGTGGCAGGCAGAGGGAGAGGAAGAAGCAGGCTCCCCAATGAGCAGGGAGGCTGACGTGGGGCTGGATCCTAGGACCCTGAGATCATGACCTGAGCTGAAGGCAGAAGTTTGACTGAGCCACCCAGGTGCCCCCTTGTCTGCTTTTTTTTTAGATTCCAATCCCAGTTTGCTCTGCAGTTAGCTTTATATCTCTTGAGTAAATAAATACCTTGGTGTAGAATTGCTGGGTCATACCACATGTCTGGTGATTTTATATCAGATAATGGAAATTGTGTGATATTATCGAATGTCTGAGTTTTCTTCTTTTCCTTTAGGGAATGTTGAGATTATTTTGAATGTCAAATTGTAGGTCTCTTTGATCCTTCTGAAGTTTGTTTGTATGTTTTTAAGGTGGGTTCAACCTTTATTGTAGGTTAGCTGAGCCTGTC
Organism: Ursus arctos; assembly: GCF_023065955.2. Taxonomy (NCBI): domain Eukaryota; kingdom Metazoa; phylum Chordata; class Mammalia; order Carnivora; family Ursidae; genus Ursus; species Ursus arctos. The sequence goes on along the minus strand of NW_026623019.1, from coordinate 5,016,696 downwards.
TGAGCTGTCCACGGAATGTCCTAGTCCTTAGCAAGGTCTCTTGTCTCTGCTCAGAACTGGAATGTCTCCCAGCCCTGTCGGAGCTTTGTAGCCCCAAACCCTGGCAGTTATTCTTTGGCAGGCAGTGGGTTTCTCACCATATATTTACACAGCTTAGTATTCACAAAGACTCCAGGGGAGCCTTTCTCTGGATCTTCTGCCTCTGGTACTCTTTTCCACAAATGGCTACTTCTACTTCCCTGAACGGAACAAGATTGTCATACTAGGTTTGGGTTCTCCTGTCCTTCATGGTAGTCTGGAAAGTGACTTCTATTAGAGCAGTTTTTTTGTTTTTCATCACAGTTTTGTGCTTCCTGTTATCCAGTGTCTCAACACAGTTGTTGCCTCTGTTTTGTCGAGTTTTCTTTTATTGTTTCTGGAGGGCTACTTTGGTACTAGTTTCTCTATTAGTATAATAATAAAGTGGCCACCTGCCCATCAGTCAACCTGAACAGTTTTATATCTTTTTTTTATTGGAATGCGTTTTACCACAACCAGATATCATTATTTTATTTCATCCAGAAATACTTTGATTATTGATATCCTACTAAACAATTGTGTTGACTACAAATGATGACACATGAGGTATAGAGTGTGAGGAAAGAAACCTTTCTGAGCCTTTTCATAGCTATGATTGGAGAACCAAAGCCTCTTGGTCCCAGAATTCATCTACGATTGCCAGAATTTATTAGATTAAGTGTAGCACGTTCCAAAATCTTTTTAAAAAAAAAAAGCTTGAGTTGCTAAGGGAGCAGATCTTACAAGTTCTCATCACAAAGTGATGGATTGTTAACTAATGTTGTTATGGTAATTGCTTAATAATACACACATATATCAAATTATTATGTTTTGTATCTTAAACTTACACAGATTCTATGTCAATTATACCTCAATAAAATAGGGGAAAAAAGATTTAAAGATCTGGAATGAGATTCCTCTTCATTGTCTTGTATGCCTCCTAATATTTGTACGAGGTGCTAGAGAGGTGTAAGATGCAAATGAAGAGAACAATTTAGAGATAAGGGCGATAGAAAGCAGCAAATGCCAAGTGAATGAATGTCCCCAGAAGTGGTAATAGCATTAGGGGAAAGTGCTAGGTTGTCAGGGGAATTTTGTATTTAGGATTTGAGCTATACTTGGAAGGAAAGATCAGATTTAGGGAAGTTACGTTGATAGGAGAAATACTGTATAATTAGCTGTACTCTTGAAGTTCCTGTCCATCCCCTCCATCTCCGAAATCCATCAGATTGTGTACCACATTGTTATTTTCTTTGGCTGGCACTGAAAGTATTTGAGATCTCCTGCATAATAAAGTTTGTTGAAATAAATGTTGAGTTTAATTGTGTAGTGACAGTTTTTAGCATCACATTATTTAGCCCTTATCAAGCATACTTGACATAAATTACAGGCATTTTTTTTTTCTTTTAAGACTTCTCTGTAATTTTTGTAACAAATTTCTGAGTACTGTAGTTTGAGTTTTGATTTTTGTCAGTTTTGTGGGAAACTGCTTCCTCCTCAAGGCCGTGGAAGTTTGATTAATTGACCTACCCTATGGAAACATTTCATTTTTTATTGCCCTTTGGAGGCCACCAGTTGACATGAATGCCTTGCATTCGTTAGAATGAAAGCTGGGAAGCTTAATTTGTGAAAAATATATTAGTAAAACCAAACTCTAGAACTAGCTTGATTTCATTTTTCCTACTTTTTAAATGATATTGGACTTGATGTTAACTACCTCAGATAAATAGACAGCAATAGGGAGAAGAGATTTCATTTGAAATTAGAGCTACTTGGGTTCTGGTCCGATTTTACTTTTCACTGACAGTGACTTTGGAAAAGCTGCTTTTCAAGTCACCTTTTATCCTTTTGTGTGTTTATAGAATGAGAAAAATGACTTAGCCTGTTCTTAATAAGTTGCATGTTATTGTTGTCAAGTCTGCCTTCTGAATTATTAAACATAATATTAAACACAATCTGCCTTTGCTAGATATTTAAGATAATTTATGTCCAGAGACGTTGGGGATTTAAGTTCACTAAATATGTAGACTCTCTTATAATCTGTTTTATTTCTCCACAAATTCACTAGTAATATTCCCACTTTATTTTTGATTTTAGTGAGTTGAGCCTTCTTTTTTCCTTAGTTTTTTTCAACTTTATTAATATTTTCAGAGAACTGATTTGTTTTCACTGATTTTATTTTCTTTTGTTTCTCTTTTATCTGTTCTGTTTATAGCCACTCCAGTCTTTATTATATCCTTTTTTCTGCTGGTTTTGAGTGTAGTTTGCTCTTCTTTTTTTAGTTCCTTAAGGTGTAAAATTAGGTTATAGATTTGAGATCTTCTTTAATGTAAGCATTTTAGCTATAAATTTTCCTCTAAGCACTGCATTTACTGCATCGCATGGTGTTGTGTTTTCATTTTCATTAGTCTCAAAGTATTTTCTCATCTCCCTTTTGTTTTTTTCTTTGTCCTACTGGTTGTTTAAGAGGTGTTGTTTAATTTCTACATGTTTGTGAATTTTCTAGTTTGCCTTTTGTTATTGATGTCTGCCTTTGATATGTTGTGGTCAGAGAAGATACTTTGTATAATTTCAGTCTTTTTAAATTTATTGAGGCATTTTTGTGGCTAAATGTATGTTCTGTCCTGGAGAATGTTCATGTGCATTTGAGAAAGAACATGTATTCTGATGCTGGGTGGAATATTCGTATGAGCCTGAGATCTGAGTGGTTTATAGTGTTTCGATTCACTGTTTCCCTTCTGATCTTCTGTCAGGTTCTGTCCATTATTGAAAGTGGGATATTGAAATTCCCAGCTGTTATTGTAGAACTGTTTCTTCCTTCAGTTCTGTCCGTATTCCCTTTACATGTTTGGGCTCTATTGTTGTATGTGTATCTGTTTGTAGTTATGATACCTTCTTGCTGGATTGACCCTTTTATTAACATATAGAGATCTTACTTGATTTATGATGGGATTTTTATCTCAGTAAATCCACTACAAATTGAAAATATTTTAAATTGAAAATGCATTTAGTGTACCTAATTTTCCAAACATTATAGCTTAGCCTGTCCTACCTTAAATGTGCTCAGAACACCCAGGTTAGCTTACAGTTGGGCAAAATCATCTAACACAGAGCCTATTTTATAATAAAGTGTTGAATAGCTCATGTAATTTGTTGAATACTGTACTGAAAGTGAAAAACAGAATAATTGTATGGGTATAGAGTTTTTGCAAGTGTATCATTTGTAAGTGATCACTCTGGTGATCACCTGGCTGACTGGGAGCTGTGGCTTGCTGCTGCTGCCCCACATCACAAGATTATTATCATACTGCATATCCCTAGCCCAGAAAAAGATAAAAATTCAAGAAATGGTTTCTACTGAGTATGTATCACTTTCACTTTGTTGTAAAGGTGGAAAAGTGTAAGTCAAGTCATTGTAAGTTGAGGATTGTCTGTAATGTTCTTCTTTTGTCTTGTAACAATTTTTGATTGAAAGTGTTTTTGTCAGGTCTTACTCAAAACACCCTGCTCTGTTTATTTGCTGTTTATTTGAAGTATCTTTTTCCATCCTTTCACTTTCAAACTATTTGTGTCTTAGGATCTAAAGTAAGTCTCTTACAGAAAACTTAGAAATGGAATCATGTTTTGTTTTGTTTTTTTTGAACAACATTGTGACAGTGTTTTTCTTTTTTTTTTTTTTTTTAAAGATTTTATTTATTCGACAGAGATAGAGACAGCCAGCAAGAGAGGGAACACAAGCAGGGGGAGTGGGAGAGGAAGAAGCAGGCTCATAGCGGAGGAGCCTGATGTGGGGCTCGATCCCATAACGCCGGGATCACGCCCTGAGCCGAAGGCAGACGCTTAACCGCTGTGCCACCCAGGCGCCCCTGACAGTGTTTGTCTTTTAATTGGAGTGTTTAATCCAGTGATATTTAAAGTAATTACTGATAAGGACTTAATGCCATTTTGCTATTTGTTTTCTGTGTGTCACGTGTTTTTTGCTACTCAGTTCCTCCATTACTGCCTTTTTTTGTGTTTGATTTTTCATGCTGTACCATTTTGGTTCCTATCTCATTTCATTTTCTGCATATGTTTTAGTTATTAGTGGTTACCTTGAGAAGTACAATTAACATCTTAGAATCACAGCAACCTGAATTGCATTAATAATAATTTAGCTTCAATAGTATATAAAAAGTATGCTCCTGTACATATCCATCCCTCCCCTTTTATGTTTTTGTTATACATGACATCTTCATACATTGTGTGCCCATAACATAGATTTATAATTATTATTTTATGCATTAGTCTTTTAAGTTATATAGGTAAAAAGGTGGATTTCTGAAGCAAAAATACAGCACTGTTGGCTTTATATTTACCTTTGTAGCTACCTTTATCATTTTTTTTTTAATGTGGCTTTGGATTATTGTCTAGTGCCCTTTCATTTCTGCCTAAAGGACTCCTTTTATAGTTTCTTGTAGTTAAGGTCTACTTGCAGCAAATTCTCTCACTTTCTGTATTTGGAAATCTCTTAATTTCTCCTTTATTTTGAAAGAAGGGTAATTTTTCTGGGTGTAGAATTTTTGGTTGACTTTTTTCTCTCAGCACTGGAGGTCTGTCACCCCAGTGGCTCTGGCCTCCATGGTTTTTGATGAGACACTGCTAATCGTATTGAGGCTCCCTTGTCGTGTATGAAGACTCACTTTTCTTGCTGCTCAAGAGTCTCTTTGTCTCTTAGTATTTTGAATATGATGTATCCTGGTGTGGATCTTTTTAAATTCTACTTGGAGTTTCTGGACTTATGGGATGGTTAGATTTTTATCTTTGTTTTATTTTGTTTTTTTCAACTGTTATTTGTTCAGATATTCTTCTGCTCCTTTCTCTTGCCTTGTCTTTGGGACTGTCGTTATACCTTTGTTGGTCTGGATTGTAGTGTTCCACAAGTCTCTTAAACTGTGCTCATTTTCTTCATTCCTTTTTCTTTCTCCTCCTCAGACTACATAGTTAATAAAATTATACACGAAGAGTAATCACGAACTATTAATTTGTGGAGTTTTACTGGACCAGTCTTAACTATTAGTTATTTGATGTAGTATACTATATGAATTGACATAGGCCATGTCCCTATGGTAGAGGATAAAATAGCATTGTGTACCAATTTTGGCTCTTAAAGCATCTGCCTAAAGTGACACAAGTAGTTTCCTCTTGTGATTTATAATAGGTCAAAGTCAATCACATGACCAAACCTAATTTTAAGTGGGCAGGAAAGCACTGCCCAGGAGTGAAGAATGTATTATTTGTCAATAGCTTGAATAACAACCAGTTATGTGTACACTGTGATTGTACCTGTCTGTCTCTGACAAGCCTGTTACTAAACAGGAACTATAATTCTCAGTATGCTTTTATTATCTCTTTTCAAAAAGCACTGGGATGGGGCGCCTGAGTGGCTCAGTCGTTAAGCGTCTGCCTTCGGCTCAGGGCATGATCCTAGCATTCTGAGATCGAGCCCGGCACCAGGCTCCTCCACTGGGAGCCTGCTTCTTCCTCTCCCACTCCCCCTGCTTGTGTTCCCTCTCTTCGCTGCCTGTCTCTCTCTCTCTGTCAAATAAATAAATAAAATCTCTTAAAAAAAAAAAAAAGCACTGGGATAAAGTGGGCTGAAAAGACATTTTTACTGCCACTGTGGAAGCCCAGGCCTCCCTCATGTACTCTTATTGACAGTCTCCTAATTAATCTATAGATGCTACTCCCTCTCTCCACTCCATCCCCAGTCCATTTCTTTCTGTAGATGAAGTTATTGTTAGTCTCCTTAACTCTCTAGTAGTTTTCAGTGGCCTAGGATCTGAAGTTGAAGCCACAAGCTCACACGTCAGTTCCTTTACTTAGTAGCTCTGTGACCGAGAGCAAAATTCTTAATATTTCTAAGCTTTAGTTTCTTTTCTGGAAAAAGGGGGAAACTAATGCCTGTCTCAAAGGATTATAAACGTTCGAGATAATGTGTGCAGAACATTTTGTACACTCATACTTAGTAAATGCTCAATATATTGCTATATTTCCTGACATCCAGTACTTTTTATAACCCGATTTTATTGTTCCAGTCTCATCTTCCATGATTCCTTTCCAAAAGTCTGATACTATACTCTCAAATTATTGTTGAACTGTAAGTAATATTGTCTATCAGAAATTTAGATTTTTTAATTAATGTAATTCTTAATATTTTACTAAATTTTATTATGTTTGGAAGAAGAGATGGAAACTTCCGTGTGAAATTTAACTCTAATTTTATAATGGGAGTCATTGAAGAGTCAGGATTTGCTTAAATTTGTTTAAAATTTCTTGTAATACTTTAGCTCTAATGAGAGTACTTATATAGAAAAAAATAGAGGACTTCCAGTTTGAAGATTATGATAAGGTTTTCTTCATCCTTCCTTTTGAAAATAACCAACAGAATAAAAAGTCGAAATACTATTTTACTCTTTGATGAAAGTTAGAGGTATCTTTAACCCTTGGGCTAAAAATTGGATAAGGAAGAATATGAAACCCAAGAGCCTAAGGTTACTCACATGATACTGATAAAAAGCAACTTGTTTGAGTCCCATAAATACAGAGAATAAACTAATGGTTACCAAGGGTTGGGAGGAGCCGGGGGTGGGTGGGCAAAACGGTGAGGGGAGTAGGAGATCCAGGCTTCCAGTGATGGCATGAATAAGCCATAGAGATGAAAGTCACAGCATAGCGAATAGAGTCATTGGCATTGGGATAGCACTGTATGGTGACAGATGGTAACTACACTTGGGGTGAGCACAGTATAATGTGTATACTTATCACATCACTGTTTTGTACACCTGAAACTAATGTAACATTTTATATCACCTGTACTTCAATTTGAACAATACAAAAAAGAAGAAAAAGAAAAGCAACTCGTTTGATCTACAAAACCATGGAAAAACCCAGGAATTAGATGCAGTAGTACTATAGAATGTAGGAGTGAGCCAGGGACCGTAAACAGGGAGATTGGTTTAAAAAGCTGAATAAGGAATAAGGAGTTTTACGTTTCTGCATCACAGGTGACAGAAAGTGTATTGTCTAATTAAGCCAGAGGGATTGCAGACACAGTAGGGCAAGGATGAGATGCTAAATTAAAGGTGGGGACTAGATGAAAGTTGTCATATTGAACAGTAGGATGTCAAGCTTTCTTCCCCTGCTTGGTTCTAGACTTCCAGCTTCCATGCTTAGTTATCTCAGGCAGGATTGAGGAATCCTTCCTCAGGAAATTAAATCACTCCTGAAAAATGACCCAGCAGGCTCTGATATTTGAAGTCCTCAAGAAAAGTGCCAGCTGGCCGCTACCAGTTGACAAGCCCAGCTTGAACACACGGAGCTCATAACCGTCTCTTTCTTGTTAACCTGTTCAACATGAAGGAACAGCCAGGGATTGATTATTAGTCATCCTAGGAAAGCTTCCAGTATGAAAAAGAGACACACAACAGAAAAAAGGAAGCTCAAAGGAAGCAGACAATGCAGGGAACAAAGCTACTTTGAGGAAATGGTAATTCACATCCTCAGGTGCTTAATTAAAAGAAGAAACGTGGTGCTGTGCCAGGAAAGGGGAGGCGGGTGAGAAAGTTCCTGGAAGGAAAGGACAAAAGCAGAAATGTCAAATTCAGTGAAGCATTGGAAGAGACAGTTGAGAAACTCTACCAGTAAGAGAGAAAAAAGGGGAGAATTAGAGGTTAATATGAGATCCAATATCTAACCTAGCAGGAGTTCCAGAAAGAGATGAGGGAAGTGGAGAATTAGTATGCTAAGGAAACAAAGACTTAAATTTCCCAGACCCAAACTAAAGACCAGCTTGCAGGTGCTCCATGCAAACCGTGATTTAAGTTCACATACTTATAAAAAAGTGTGTTCTCAAATTTTAAAACTGTCTAGAAATCAAAGGAAGATCAATCCTAAGAACTTCCAGACAGGAAAAACATCAGAAATAGTCTGTGAATAAGATGGGGCGCCTGGGTGGCACAGCGGTTAAGCGTCTGCCTTCGGCTCAGGGCGTGATCCCGGCGTTATGGGATCGAGTCCCACATCAGGCTCCTCCACTATGAGCCTGCTTCTTCCTCTTCCACTCCCCCTGCTTGTGTTCCCTCTTCGCTGGCTGTCTCTATCTCTGTCGAATAAATAAATAAAATCTTTAAAAGAAAAAAAAATGTCTTCGAACTCCACGCCACACATTGGAGTCTAAGAGGCATTGGTGGAAAGCCTTTAAAATGCTGAAAGAAATACATTGGGTTGAACTTTTGTTAAGGAATTTGTCAAGCATACACTAGAGAGAACAGTACAGTGGTAAACCCTGAACCCATCTCCCACATTCAGTAGTTACCAGTATCTGTCTCTCCCTAGGCATGTATGCTTTTGGTATTTTGAAGCAAATTTCAGATACTGTGTCATTTCAGCCCTGAATAGTTTTATCAGTAACAAGTGGACATTTTACAGAAACAAAGTTACAGTATTATTATATCTAACAAAATTAGTAATTTATTAATATCACCAGGTACTTAGTCTGCGTTCTTTTCTCCATTTTAACGCAAAGCTGTTTTTTTAGGAATTGGTTTGTTCAAACCAGGATCTGTTGCATTTGGTGGATATGTCTTAAGTTTCTACTTCTTACCTAATGATTTTGTGTGCATTTATTCATTTTATTAATTCCCTGGGTTTGCTATTTTGATAGGGATAACAAAATTGTGATTTCTGTTTTATTCTACCATTCCTTCTGCATTCTGTAGCTGTCGTTATGTAAAGAACTTTCTTTCATTACCTATTTGATGTTTACCGTGAAATGAAGAGATGCTTCTTTCCCTTTTCTTAGAGTAATGAGTTGTGTTCTCAGAACTTCCAGAGGTAACCGGCTAATGAGTGTTTTTAGTATTGCTATAAATGCAGAGGTTTTTACATTTTTGAGTTCTTATCAATTGCAGTCATTCTTTCACATCAGATTGTCACATCTTTAGCCTGTTGGGGGAGCCCATAAAACTGGTGTGATTTAAATGACATCCTTGCTGTCAGCCCCAAGGCTCATATTATCATTTCTTGCTCGTGTCTTGGAGTAAGTCAGCGCTCCGAAGAGCTTTGGTTTCTTTCTGTGCAAAATGGAATTTTGAAGACCGGGACTTGGTGCTAATTATTATTTGGTTGTATTTGCTTTTGGGACTTTTTAGTGTACAGAGATAAAAAGTAAATTTTAGAGAAAAATATATTGTGATATTAATATTTATTCAAATTAAAGATTAAACTAAAAGTTAAAGGTTTAAAAATTTTTTAAATTTAAAAAAATTTTAAAAGTTAAAGTTTTACTTCTCTAGTTTTACATTTGTATATTTTCTCTTGTTGATAATCTTGGTTCCTAATAATGTAAACATAATCACTTACTTGCTTTATCCTGTTGTATACATAGTAACTCCAAAATAATGTCACTATTACTATAACAATATTATATATATACTATTTTATATATTATAATATGACATATTGTATATATATAATATAATAATAATTGTATTATTACTGAATACAGTTTGTTTCTTTCAGGATTTTTATCCTTAGGAGATTTTCCACTAAGAGTGCACACAATACTATTTGAAATGTTAGTTGTGCTGGTAGCTCGATGTACAATTAAGTTTCTTCCCTGTTTTTGGAGATTGGTTTTTGTCATTGATTTTAATTTTAGTTTGGTTTATTACATGAAATACTTTCATGTCCCAAAGTTTTAAAAAAATGTAGCATTCTTTACCTGTATTCTGTCTTCCATTGGAGATAGCCATTTTCATTTTAGTTTTGGCTTTCCTTTTCATTTTTAAAATATGAGCACATGCATTTAAACATTTGTATTTCCTTCCCTGTCATACAAATGTAGCATATTATATTACAGTGTTGTGCATCTTAATTTTTTTCACTCAACGAGAGATCCTGGAGATCATTCCAAGGAGTTGAAAGAATTCTTCCACATTTCCTTTTTGGGGGGGGGGCTGCATAATATTTTATTTCTTGTGATGTATATTTTGATTGTAATAATCTTTTGATGTAATAAATTGCTTTGCATGAGCATTATTTTGTGTTGGGATGTGCAGCCTAAAATTTTATACCCGAATACTCAGGTGTCAAAATAACGACATACCAGACTTGAGAATCATAAATTTACACCACATACACCTTTCCAGAAAGCCATAATACATGACCCACGTAAGAGGAATAAAAAAAAAATAATAAAGGCTCATAGGAAAGAAGCAAGGAAATGACAAAGGAAAATATCAGGATGACAGCTGTTGTGCATTAGACTTAGTAGGACAGTGGGCACCAAGGAGGGATGCCTGGGGGGAAGAGGAAATAATAGGTTATGTGACAGGTTTGACCACATAGAAGATTATAATTTGTTTTTTGTCAGAGCTGTTAAGGAGTCAGAGAAGATTTCAGTATAAGTTTGAAGAAAACCAAGCAAATGAAAGCATGCAGTGAAGTTAACTTCAGGAAAATGAACAAGTTATGTAAGAAAAGAAATGTAATCACTGAATACTTTTATGTTTTATTTTTATTTTTTGGAGAGAGAGAGCACGAGTGGGGCAGAGGGAGAGAGAGAATCTCAAGCAGGCTCCACACCCAGCACAGGGCCGGATGTGGGGCTCGATCTCACCACCCTGAGATCATGACCTGAGCCAAAACGAAGAGTCACACGCTTACCGACTGAGCCACCCAGGTGCCTCCAATCACTTAATACTTCTTGAAGCAAAAATTATGTAATCATCATAGTGAAAACATTTTTGTATTATTATGTTAGGAGGATGGGGGAAAACGGAGCATGAGAATGGGAACTTAGTAGGTAATATCTAAGTAATGATGCTGAAGCAGTGTGAGGGTTCTGTGGAAAACCATGCGGGGAATAGAAGAAGGTAATAGGTAAAAAGGACTGAAGCTGGTTGTGTCCTAATAGAAGACTACTACTGGTCTTTTCCCTTTGTCATAAGCTTTCTAGCACTTTGTTTGAATTATGTATATGTATTACTTTGAAAAATAACTTTAAAACTAGGTGTACGTGAAGAATGTCTCAGGAAATTCATTATAGTGTGTGTGTGTGATTAGCAGTCCAGATACGAGTTCTGTAAACTAATAACTCATGGTGTCCTCCTTAGCGGCTATCACAGCAAGCACGTTAATTGAACATGAACCTGTGCAGTTTAACTTTAACCAGTTTAGCCATTCAGGCGTACAGAAGGAATCCAATATTCCAGGTCATGGCAGTAGCAGGAAAGATAAAGCACCATCAAGCTTCTATATGCAAAATAATCTAAAACCAGAAAGTAAGCAGACAAGTATCAAAATAATTTTCACAAAGCCAGGAACCTTCAAAGCTGTTGAACGTGTTAGACCGTTGACACTTAATAGCATAGGTTTACTGGAGAGGGAGAAATGGCAGGCTCATTGTTGCCAGAAGTAAGTGATAGGTAATAATGAGAGAAGAGACAGATAGCTATTAAACCCAGCACAGATACTGGGAAAGAATGGCCCCATGCCATGTGGAGATAGATTCCAAAACTATTTAATAGTTCTTTGGAGGGGTTGTGCGTGGTGGCTCAGTGATGTTGCTGTTGATCTAAAAACCACTCTTGGGTGCACCTGGGTGGCTCAGATGGTTAAGCGTCTGCCTTCGGCTCAGGTCATGATCCCAGCGTCCTGGAATCAAGCCCCACGGCTCAGGTCATGATCCCAGGGTCCTGGAATTGAGCCCCACGTCAGGCTCCCTGCTCAGCAGGGAGCGTGCTTCTCCCTCTCCCTCTACTGTTTCCCCTGCCTATGCTCTCTCACTCTCTCTGTCAAATAAATAAATAAAATCTTTAAAAAATAAATAAAAAAATAAAAACCATTCTTGGTTAGCCAATTAATATGAAGGAGCTACCAGATTTAGCCATTTTGCTCTTTATCACCAAGGTTTATGTGAAGTATTTCTGTTGCATCCCTGAATTGACCTTAATTCTGATACATGCCCAAACGATAGGGGAATCAAGGATGAGGTGTGGGGTAAGGTAAGATGAGGATTTGGATCACTTCAGACATGCCCTGTGTAGAAAGATACATACCTCCCATAGTTGCCCACCTCAGAAAGGGCCGTCAGTCGTTAAAAATGTCTATGGGTTCTCTTGAGAATTTGCTTTTATTGTGTTTTTTTCCCCCTAAGATTCTTTGCTCTTCTCCCTCTACTTCCACTTCCCCAACACAAGTTACCTTGGTTAAATTCATTTATCTAATTGATATCTCTACTATCATGAAATTTAAGTCTGTTTTCCATTTGAGAAGCTAAAGGATTAATGCCTGATTTGTAAGTTTGATTGTTTATAGGATTGGGTACATATGAGTCACAAAGTGGAGGAGAATTCAGTATCTTTTTAATCCTGTATTTTCGCTGTTTTTTTTTTTAGAGGAAGTCCACAAATGAAGGGGACACCCCATTTTAAGGATGAACAGTGTGCTCCAGCATTAAACTTAGAAATGAGAAAAATATTGGATTTGCAAGCACCCATCATGAGGTATAGTACTTTGGTTAAATTTAGCATTTTGTGATGACAATATATAATATATTTCGTTAATCACATGACCAGTAGGAAAGTTGATTTCAGTTTTTTCACTGAGGATAATTTTTTTTAGCTCTAAATCCTTGATTAACCCTTAGATGGTACATTATTATACTTCAGTTATTTAATAAAGCCTATAAATTGAGTATACCAACCATAATTTTATTCAGAAATTCATAGTTTTTGGTAAGATCTAAAATTGTTTGAATGACCAACATACAGTGCATATTACTTGAAATGAGACTGATAAAAATCGCACAAGTTGAGGAAAAGAGAAAGTGCCATTGTTTCCAAAACCTTCAAAGATTTTGGGAAATATGTGAGTACTTGGAAAAAAGTTAAGCTTTCTGATCTCATATGAATAAAGGTTTTGTGATAGAAGGCTAGAAATACCAAAATACAAAAAAAAACTATATCGGTAGAAAAAATAAGTGTATATGTAGTTTGGCTTCATTTCCTTAATTGCTTTGCATTTGACATTTTAGTTGTCTGTGATGTGTGGATCTTGTTAAAAGTGTATTTTTTAACTTTAAGTTTTTGACTACAGTATTTTTTTTCTTTTTTAACAATTCTTTTTAACCGAATCCAGAGTTAAAATTGGACCTCCAAGAACCTTTTGCTGTTTTGTGCCCAGTCATATACAATCATGAAATTATAATGGTGATATTCCAGTCTTCTGTGCATCAAAATGGCCAGTATTTCTTATCTCTATTGATAATACTTGCTTTTAAAAAATGATAAGAAATATTAGCAAAAGAGGTATTCTAATTCAAAATTCATTTTGTTAGGAGTCATTAAAATCTTCCTGTCAAAATGCCTGCAAGTAAATTCTTATGAAAGGAAACATTGATAAATTAGATTATATAAAAGTTAAAAAAAAGAAACTGGGAAAAAAAACACCGTAAGTATGATCAATAGACAGCACAAACTGTGAAAACAAGGAAATATACTTCCAGTGAATATCACAAAAGGCCAATTTTCACAACAGATGAAGATTTCCTGTAGCAAGAAAAAGAGAATAGAACAAATGGACACAGAATATAATCAGGTCGTTTTCGTTTTCTGTATTCCAGTTAATACATGACATAAGAGATCTCCATTAGAAGATCAGATAAATGATTTTCACATATGAACAGTTAGGTAACACACTGTTGGGGAGGAGATCAGGTGGAGGAGAACTTTATACGTTGCTGGTGAGAGTGTAAATTTATACAGTGTCTATGGAAATTGATTAAGCGAGGTCTGTCAAAGTTGCATATGCTCATGGTTTTTTTCTTGTCCAGCATTTCTGCTTCCAGGAATTAATCCTACAAATAATTCAAATGACATGTTTATAGGGTTTTTCATTGTTTACAATAACAGAAGATCAAAAACCACCTAATGTCAATCGGTAGGGAGCTGTTTAAATAAATTTTTCTTACTTCCACATATTGGGAACAGCATGCATCTGTAGAAAAAAATAAGGGCACTTTTTTTTTAGGGAGGTGGAGGGGCAGAGGGAGAGAGAGAGAGAGAGAGACTCTTAAGCAGGCTCCACACCCAGTGCAGAGTTCCACGTGGGGCTTGATCTAATGACATTGAGATCATGACCTGAGCCGAAATCAGAAGTCTGACGCTCAACCAACTGAGCCACCCAGGGGCCCCGAGGGCACTCTTTACTGAAAAAACTTCCCAAATGTGTTGTTGGATTTAAAAAAAAAAAAAAAAAAAAAGCAAAGTGTACTCTATATAGTAATGCTAATAGTTCTTTAAAAAAAAAGGAGCTGGTAGTGTTAGAATATGTATTGTTCTGGAAAAATGTGTAAGAAACGGCATGAGAACTAAGTGGGTAGGCCACAGGTTTGGGGAAAAAGACTTTTTACTTTGTGGTCTTATTAAATACTGAATTATACGGTTGTAGTATGTGAATATATTGAACAGTATGAATGTAATGCCCATGTTTTTAAATTCTGATTCACAGTTCTAATAAAAGCCTTTTCTCACTATTTCTTTTGTTAGAATACCGTACAGATACTGGTACATGTCAAAACTGTATGCAAGGGGCTGGGTCTTGTCTTGCCTTGTTTGGTCTATCTTTTTATGTATTCTCTTCAAAGAAAAAGAACGTTTTGTTATTTGCTTCAGTGTGATCAGGGTTATAGAGGGTTGAGTTCGAGTTATGATCGCTTTGGTCAGAAGGTTACTCTTTACCTCAGATGCAGTTTCAACATAGAGCTTCAAGAGTGTAACTTGGTACCTAAGGAATGTGGAATGTCTGTGGACGGTCTGCACAAGTCTGGCTTTCTGCCTCTACCCGCTGGCAAACTGTAGGGCCTTTGGGATTGGATAGAAAAAGAGGCTTTAAAAAAAGAAACCCTGACATCTTGTACAAGTTTAACGTGTCAGGTACTAAGTGGTGCTTGTTTTAGTCAGGTGCTAGTTTTTAATACACAAGTTCAGGTGACTGGGAGTCTCTAAGGTTTTTCTCAAAACTTGAGAAAAATAATTGCATTTTAGAGCAGTATTACTATTAGCACCTGTAATGCATACTTGTTGGAAATGTGATTGGAGATAAGCTGTGTAATCTTGCACTGAGAGAAGACACGATATTTGGACTTTTAACTGACTATTTTCCTGCCCACTACCAAAAATATGAGTCATATGGAATTAGAGATAATGGTTAAACTGTTGCTTATAGGCATAATATGGCAAGACTTTTGCCATCTTTTAGTTTTTGCTTGAAGAAAGAATAGGATTAATGGTAAGCATCCAACATTTGTCATTATTTGAGGATTGAGAATGTTTAGAAGATGAGAAGTACTAGTATAATTTATAATTAAAATTCTTAGTCTATTTCCCTAATACCACATAAAAAATGCTAATAAATACCACAGTTTATTCCTTATCTTCCTCCCTGGCTCTTAGGGAAGCCTTATGTAGTATATAGTATTTAATATTTGTTAGGCCATTAAGTATATTTACATATTTCAGAATTGGTCATTATGAATTAGATGTTTCCCATTAAGAATATTTAATCAGAAATACTAATCTGTTTTCAAGATCCTACTGTTATGCTTCTAATATCCCAAATTAAGTGGGGGTGGGGGTGGGGGAAGGTAACTCTGGGATATCAGTTATCTGTTAAAAAGCCCATGAAGTCAATGATTGGTGAGACTCTCTGAGGACATAACTTATAGTATGTTTATGTATATCTTGTGTATATTTATACTCAGGAGTGATTTTCAAAATACTTAAAAACCAGGGCAGCATGAAGTGTGATAGCGATTATCAGTACAGAATCCTGGTATCCCCTTATGCCAAGAATTCATCCTTTAGTTGTTACATCTTTGTGACACTGGCAGTCAGTGGGCATGTACTTGCGTGGCATGGACTGAGGCCTGTTTGCTAACTTTGTGGAAATACTCAGTATTTTAACAACTCATATCAGCCTTTGTTTCAATGAGTTTTGTTTCCTTTCAGTTGAATGAGGAGGATCTTACCTTTTCCTGTGGATTCTTCATCATGTTTACTGTAGTTACTTTAAAGTCATTATCTTTTAATTCCAACATCAGGATTGATGGAGTCTGTTTATATGGATAGATTTTTCTCTTGACTCTGGGTCACATTTTCCTGTTTCCTCACACATCTGGTTATTTTTTGTCATAGCACTGTAGATGACAATGTAGAGATTCTGAATTCTGTTAACTTTGTCAGAAGAGTACTGAGTTTTGCCTGGTAGGCAGTTAAATTACCGCAGGATGACCTTGATCTTGTTCCTGTCATATGCAGTGATTCTTCTAGGGAAATGAGAACAGGGGCGAAGGAGAATATAGTTGAAAAAAATGTAGGCTGATTCCTGCTGACTGAAGATCACTGGTAAACCAGTGACTGTTCCACTGAATTGCTTCTCTTGACATGTAGCAGCAGATCTAAAACATAAATTTTTTTATATTCTGTTCAGTATGTGCTATATATAAATTTTACACTAAAATATAAATTTGAAGGGGAAGAATATATAATACTTCAGAGGTCAACCTTCTGTAAACTCAATTGATTACAAATGCTCTGAAGTTCAAGAAATGGAGTTGGGTAAGGGGACATATGCTACTCTTTATAATCTTTTTATGGTAGGGAAGAAAACACAGCCAATTCTTCATCGTCTGAACTCCTTGGGGAATGAGTCATCGGACTCAGCTTGTAAAGGTTTGAAGGTTTACTTTAAGAATTAAAACATTACAGCCCCACCCCCCCCGGGGCCATTATGGTTTAAAATATTTCTGAAATACACTCTTCCTAAGTATGAAAGAAAACTTAATAGTATATAATAGAGAGTATGTATTATAGACACATCACATTTTTCATTATTTCATCCTTTCTTGAATTCTTTATAGCATTTGATACTCTTTTTATATTTTAAAGATTTTATTTATTTGAGAGAAAGAGAGCGAGAGTGAGAGAGCATAAGCAGAGGGGGCTGGCAGAAGGAGAGGAAGCCCAAGGAGAGGGAGAAGCAGGCTCCCCACTGAGCAGGGAATCTGACCCAGGGCTCCTTGGATCATGACCTGAGCAGAAAGCAGATGCTTGACTGACTAAGCCACCCAGGCACCCCTAGCATTTGATACTCTTGAGTACTCTTTCTTAAATTGTCTTACTCCCTTGGCTTTCTTGATAGAACAGTTTCCACTGGTTCCCCTGGTTCTCCTTTTTTCCCCCTCTCTGCCAGTATCTTTGCACTGCCCTTCATGATTCCCCTTTCCCTTTCTCCCTTCTACTGCCTTCCACAAGCATTTAGTGCCAAATATAGTTAGCACTGCCTTAGGGGCTGGGCACATAAGAGTAAGCAGAGTGAGCATTTATTTGCCATTAGGTTAAGTATATGTTAAATCTCTTTGTAAATATGTGAAGTGCTGTGATCATACTCCATAATTACTTCTCAAGTCAACTGAGCAGTCTTCTGAAGGGAGAAACTGTTTTTTTTTTTCATCTCAAAATCTTGAAAATCATGTATTTTAACACAGCTTAGCACTGTCGTAGAGCATGGACTTTATAAATGCTTGTTG
Source organism: Ursus arctos (assembly GCF_023065955.2). NCBI lineage: Eukaryota > Metazoa > Chordata > Mammalia > Carnivora > Ursidae > Ursus > Ursus arctos. The sequence goes on along the minus strand of NW_026623019.1, from coordinate 4,999,010 downwards.
TGTGAATGAACAACGTGAGGCTCAGTGATGCTCTAGAAATGCTGGGGTCTAGAACTGCGCACACCAATAAATAGTCTGTCGTCAGATGAAGTTCCTTGGATTTAAATTAGTTAAAAGTAAACAAAGTTAAGAATTCAGTTCTTTTGTCACAGGTGTACAGCCTCCACATGTGGCTGCTGGTTACCATGTGTGAGAGCATAGATACAGAGCATTTCCATCACTGTAGAAGGTTCTGTCGGCCAGGGCTGGAAGCTTGTCACCTCTGTGCTTTATGGCTCCAGATTGTCAGCCTGTCATAAGTTGTTCTTTTCATGGTTTCTTTGCCTTTTTCCTTTTTTGTCAGCGTTCATTTATCCTTCCATCTTCAATTTGCTGTTTCAGTATTTCTAGTTTTTAGAAAACTGATTGATCAAGTTTGTGACAATGGCTACCCATAGTCTTTTCTTTTTTTCTAGAATTTCTGATTCTAGATAAATTATACATAGATAAACCTACTAGATAGCTGAATTGTAGATGAATGACAGTTTTGTAAGTTGGTTCTTGATCCTCTTCCAGAGCAATTATATTCATACTCATTGCTTTCCCAGTGTGCTCTCTTAACAGGTAGTTGGTTCTAAGTTGCTTATTTCCCTACAGTTTGCAGTCCATGCTGGAAGATCTCCTCGTTGCTACTTCTGATGGACTTCTTCATCTTATTCACTGGGAAGGAATGACAAATGGAAGGAAAGCTATTAATCTTTGCACAGTACCTTTTTCAGTAGATCTGCAGTCATCTAGAGGTAGTTATACCTTCTGCATGGGGTACAACCAAATGTTTAATATTTGATATAATCTGCTTAGATATTTGCTATGGATGAACATTGATTTTTCTACTTTGGAATTAATTAATTATACAAGGGGAGTGTGTGTGTGTGTGTGTGTGTGTGTATGTATGTAGGAAGGAATGATTTAATTGTTTGTTCTTAGCTCGTTATTTTTGCCCTTTTAACTGTCCTTACAGAGTTTGCAAACACAAATGTGAGGGCATTATTTACTATATTCACATCTCATGTACTTATGTTTTCACCAGCAGGTTCATTCCTGGGTTTTGCAGATGTGCACATCAGAGACATGGAATACTGTGCCACGCTTGATGGGTTTGCTGTTGTGTTTAATGATGGTAAAATTGGATTTATTACACCAGTGTCGAGTAGATTTACTGCAGAGGTAAGACTTTTACTATGGAATATTTATTTTCTTTATTTTACATTTGTTAATTTTAATTTTTGTTAAGTCCCTCCCCTACTTTCCTTATTTAAGATTTTAGGGTTCTTGTTAACTAATTTTTTAAATCAAAGTAATATATATAATACTTAAAAATAATATAAGTAGACAATTCTATTAGATATGTTGAAGAAAAATTATAGTTCCCTTCCCTGTTTCCTGCTCTCTTCACACCCAGTTTCCATTCTCAGGGGCAACCACTTTATTTTTCTTTACTGGTTATTTTGTTATTTATCGTCACTACCCCAAGTATTTTCTTTAATTTTTAGTTTTTAGGCTGTTTATTGACTTCCTGCTGTGGGAAAAGACCATTTGCTTCCCTGTTGCTACCACACTCATAGTCTTCCTATCTTCCTAGTAAAGTTATTGTGATTTTGATTAATTACTATTCATTGTTTATACTGTTACTGCTGTATACACCCTAGACACCTGAGCCATGTGATATGTTTTATTTTTTCTTTCCTGCACATTTCTCTTCCTACTGGGAATTAATAATTGTTTATTTTTTATGTACTTACCACTAACTAACCCCAAACTGCGGTTTGTGTAAATATCCTCTCAATTCTTTCAAACACATTAGATGTTCTATTTGTTTCATCTTCTTGAAGAAATTTCTTTTGGAACTTTCTGGCTTGCTCCAAACTGGACTGCTTGCTCACTGTACCTTTAACACAGTTGTACTTTTGGTTTTCCATCATCCATCACCTGAGGATTTCCTTCATTCCTTTATTTGTATGTGATATTTTCATAGTTAATGGTTGGTTAATTAATATAGGATTAGTTAATATATGAATTTGGTTGCTGTGACAGAGACCCAAAGTAAAAATTTGGATTCACTGAAAGCTGTGTGGATTTTGGTGGGTTTGGTTGACCCTAATCTTCCCCATAAGGGGAGCTAACTGGATTGTTTCCTTTCCTCCCCTCTCTGTATCCAGTGCTCATTGGAGGAGAGTCCTGCAGTTCTTTCCAGAGAATATATACCTGGCTGGCCCAGTGTTCTGGGTTTTAAGTTATGGAAGTGTTAAATTAGATGGTCTGAATTTGCTTATCTATGTTCTCAGTGTGGTCCAGAGACCACCAGGGTTTTTTATTTTGTTTTTCTCCAAAGAAAAATCTACAGTTTTCTGTTGGAGTGAAGGTGGGGTATTTCTTAGCAGCTCAGATTGGGAAGATATTATGAGAACACCCAGCTGATGCTTCAACAGGCTTTAAAAGACTGGAAGTCCTACTCCTTTTAGTTCAGTCTTTCTGAGAAATCTAAATCCTCAAGCCTTTTGTGCACCTACAATGTAAATTTAGCTGTTTCTCAGCACTCTTAACGCAGGTTAAGGATGCTACTCACCTATATGCTACCTAGCTTTTAAAATTTAATGATACTTCCTCCTCCCATTCGTTGTCCTTGTCAGTTCATGCTGTTGAAAAAGATCTTTTCTGTTGGAAAAGTTGGGGCTTTATTAAGAGTCAGAGAAGCTAAATGTTCATATTCAGTCTGCTCTCTTTAACTGGAAAAGATTTTAAGTTTTTTTAAATTTTATTTATTTGAGACAGAAAGAAAGCACCAGCAGGGGGAGGGGGAGGGAGAGAGGGAGAAGCAAGCTCCCCGTTGAGCAGGGAGCTCTACATGGGGCTCGATCTCAAGACCCCTAGATCATGACCTGAGCCGAAGGCAGACGCTCAACCAGCTTAACCAGCTGAGCCACCCAGGTGCCCAAGATTTTAAGTTTTTAAAGGCATATTGTTTGCTACATAGTGTCAGCTTTAATATTCCTAAAACTGTTTTTCATTATCATCTTTATTCACATAGTAAAGTATTAAATAGTACATTCGTGGTAACATGTCAATATATAAGAATAAAAATAAGCTTTTGAAGAATTTAATTTTTTTCAAGGTATATTTGTAATTATGTTTGGGATTTAAATGTTTTTATTGAAAACAATTTTAGAGCTGAAAAAGTGACTCATTTCTGAGTATCAGCTTTTATCATTTTTTTAAAAAAGATTTTCTTTGTCAGAGAGTGCATGCTTACATGCACAAGCAGGGGGGAGCTGTAGTTGAAGGGAGAAGCAGACTCCCCTCTGAGCAGGGAGCCCGATGTGGGGCTCAGTCCCAGGACCCTGGGATCATGACCTGAGCCAAAGCAGTTGCTTAACCAATTGAGACACCCAGGCGCCCCATAGCTATTATCATTTTTGTTAGTATTTGGTCAAAGAAAATTTTCCAGTAAATTAAGAATTTAAAAAATAAAAGCAGATGGACATTGTTAAATCAGAAAATACAAATTAGGAGAATACATACATATATTACTGGTAATTGGGAAATAAACTAATGACATGTTTATATTAGGCATTATTTAAGTGATTTGTAAAAATTTTGTTTGGCGTTTTTGATGCATTTAACAGATGTATTAAAATATGTCAGATTATGTGACTCCTGTGCTCAGAACCCTCTAGTAGGACTGGATAATTAGGACAAAACCTACTGAAGACAATTAGAAAAGCCGGAGAAAAAATTTTTTAAATGTGCCCGAAGGCTTTGGAAAGCTAATAAGACTGCAAAGAATCACCACGGAAGGTGGGGGGGGGGGGGCGGAGGCTGGGGGGGGGGCGGAGGCCCGGTGAGCTAAGCCCATTGTGTGGGGCTACAGTGAGCATAAACAGCAGGGCTGTACGCGGGGACTTGGGTGGGTCTCACAAATGTGCTGAGTGAAAGCAACTAGACACAAAAGAACATGTGTTACGATTTTATTTTATGTCAGGTCAAAAATAAAAACATGGGCCATTCTAAATTAGAGTTTAAATGGATGCATATTCGTGGTCTAAAGGAAAAGAAGGAAGTGATTACCAATTAAGTCTGGATATTGGTTTACTTCTGTGGCAGGGTGAGGGTGTTTGGATCAGGAGGGACACTGTTGGGGGGCTTTTCGATACTGAGAATTCTTGGTGTGAGTGCTAGCTGATTCCACAAGTGTTTACTTTGTGATATTATTGAGATGTATATATATATTTTTGTATTCTTCTCTAATGTGTTACTATTCATAATGGAAAACTTTTTAAAAATTAAAGATACTCCAGTGACTCCCTATATATAAATATATAAATTAGACAAAAAGCCAAAGAAGTTTTTATAGTAACTTTCAAAGCCCTATAAATTTGGCCTCCTTTTACATCTGCTACCTCATCCACTACTACTACTCCTTCCCTCCCTGTGCTCCATTCCGTCTGCATAGGCTTCTTTGATGTACTTAGAACATGCCAGAAATACTACGACAGTACGACCTTTGTACTTGGTACATCTTGAATACTTTGCTCACAATGCACCTGCATGGGGAAAACTGTTTAATATTGTATCCTTCTCCCATAATCTGTTTCCTATAATTGCTTTATTTTTTTTTTCTGTAGTATTTAGCAATCTCCAATATACTGTACAATTTTTTTTTTTAACTTAACAGCCTCCTAACAAATAGAAGGCAAGGACTGTGGTGTGTTTGACCACCTGCCACATCCTCAGCACCTAGAGCAGTGCTGGGTGAATAGTGGGCACCTGGAAAATACTAGTTACAGAAATCAGTTAATTTTAATCTAAGCAGTGGTCCAGGTAAATAATGCTCAATGCTGTCTCTACCACTTTTTTGTTATGTAAAATAGTTTGTAGTTTTATTGTTAAAATTGCAAAATAAAATTCCTACATAAAAGGAAGCAAAATGCCATGTTTAGGTAATTGATTATATAGCTCATTTGGGAATTAAATAAAATCCATAGTATTATGTTTTAAACAGAGCTGTAATTATATTGGATCTTCTAGTGTTTACTGTTGCGATCATCCAAAAATAAAGTGCTATATTGTAGTGTGCTATGTTTTTGTGCTTATTAAACTAATAGTCATGATGACCTTTGCCTTAGAATTTATAATCTGAGACGTCCTTGATTTGACAAATAAAAACAGACAGTGGAGCTGAAATCTATTCTGTTTTCTGTAGTCAAAATTGCATATAAGTGTAATAATTTTTTCTTTTATTGAAAGCTTAACTTGCTGAATGAAACTGTATGTTTGTTTTTCTTCCTTATTTTTCTTTATTATAGCAGCTTCATGGAGTTTGGCCACAAGATGTTGTTGATGGAACTTGTGTAGCAGTAAATAACAAGTACCGACTCATGGCATTTGGTTGTGCAAGGTAATTGATAGAGACTTCTTCATTTTAATATATTTTTTAAACATAAAATGTTCTAAACATACTTGTAAACTTGTTCATGCCTATCATAATTTAGGAATCAGCCTTAATATAAAATCTGAAAGCATTTTATTAGATTGAAGCAAATAGATCTAAAGGGCAAATTTAGGTTATTGAGTGTTTTAAAGGTAAGCTTTAAAGGTGAACTTTTCAGTAGTAGGAACTTGTAACTTGAGTTACAAGTTAGAAAGATTAAGTCAGACTAAATTTAAGTTCCTTATTATTTAAAAGAAAATCAGAAAGATATTTTTCTTTTTTTAAAATAATCCTTTCTTGGGACACCTGGGTGGCTCAGTCGATTAGGTGTCTGCCTTCAGGTCCTGGGATCGAGTCCCACGTCGGGCTCCCTGCTTAGCAGGGGGCCTGCTTCTCCCTCTGTCTGCCACTCCTCCCCCTGCTTGTGCTCTCTGTTTCTCTGTCTGACAAATAAGTAAATAAGTATCTTTAAAAATAAATAAAATAATCCTTTGTTCTGGCTAGTGTCCAAAATCTATAAAGAACTTAAACTCAACACTCAAAAAATAAAAAATCCAGTTAAGAAATGGGCAGAAAACATGAACAGACATTTTTGCAAAGAAGACCTTACAGACACATGAAGAAATGCTCGATATCACTCATTATCAGAGAAATACAAAACAAAACCACAATGAGATACCATCTCAGATGGGTCAGAGTGGCTAAAATGAACAACTCAGGAGACAATAGATGTTGGTGAGGATGTGGGGAAGGTGAGGATGTGGAGAAAGGGGAACCCTCTCACAATGCACAATGTTGATGGGAATGCAAAGTGGTGCATCCACTCTGGGAAACAGTATGGAGTTTCCTTAAGTTAAAAACAGAACTAGCCCATGACTTAGTAATTGCACGTCTAATATTTATCTGAAGTATACAAAAATGCTGATTCGAAGAGGGCACATGCACCCCAATGTTTATAGCAGCATTGTCCACAATAGCCAAAACATGGAGATAACCCAGATGTCCATCAACTGATGAATGGATAAAGAAGAGGTGGTATATGTATGCAATGGAATATTACTCAGCCATCAAGAAGAATGAAATCTTGCCATTTGCAATGATGTAGATGGAACTAGAGTGTATTATGCTAAGCAAAATAAGTCAGAGAAAGACAAATACCATATGAGGTCTTTTTAAAAAAAAAGATTTCATTTATTTGAAAGAGAAAGAGCTCAAGCAGGGGGGAGGGGCAAAGGGAGAGGGACAAGCAGACTCCCTGCTGAGCGGGCACAGAGCTTAGTCCCAGGACTCTGAGACCATGACCTGAGCTGAAGTCAGACACTTAACCAACAGAGAGAGGCACCCAGGTGCCCCCAACAAATACCATATCATTTCACTCGTGGAATTTAAGAAACAAAACATATGAACATAGGGGAGAGAAGGAAAAATAAGTTAAAAACAGAGGGAGGCAAACTGTTAAGAGATTCTTAACAATAGGGAACGAACTGAGGGTTGCTGGAGGGGAGGTTGGTGGGGGGATAGGCTAGACAGGTGGTGGGCATTAAGGAGGGCACTTGTGATGAGCACTGGGCGTTGTATGCAACTGATGAATCACTGAATTCTACCCCGGAAACTAATACTACACTGTATGTTAACTAAGTAGAATTTAAGTAAAATCTTGAAAGAAAAAAAATCCTTTCTTTTTAAGACATTGGTGTTGACATTGCCTTTGAATTTGTGGATGTGCCTTAATGAGCAAATTTAAAGCTCACACATAAGATCAATTTCTTGTTTTAATTCTGACAATGCAGGCTTTAGAAGTAAAATTGAATGTACAGATTATTCATTCAACAAATATCTCTGTGTCTCCCATGCACCGGGCACAATTCTAAGTACTTGTGATATGTTAGCAAAGAGTAAAATACCTGACTTGGTCGAGCTTATATTTTAGCTCAAGTAAAAAGATTATATTAGAATCTTAATAGTAATGCCTTACAGTATGTATAGTGCTTTTTTGGCCTTCAGAACTCTCTTAAATATGAAATTTCATTTTGCCCTCAAAATGACACTTAGTGGTTCTGTAGAACATCCATGTGGTATCATCTCTAGCTACATGAAGTTGAGTATCACCATTTTTTGATTAGTGTAAATAATACACGTTATAAATCATCACATTCTTTACACTCGGTAATCTGTGAAGTGGTAAATCTAACACACTGCTTCTCAGGAGATAAATATAGAAGTAAATTTAGCTTATTATAAGAAAGAAGGAAAAGTAAATTTTTTTCATATCTATGGATTTGATTTGGTCACATTTTGTTTAGAGTTTTTAAATCTATGTTTATTAGCACATTTTGCTTATAATTTTTTTTCTTACTCTGCTAATTAACCAAGGTTATGCTTATGTCATAAAGCAAATTGAAGGACCTATTCCTGTTTTTCTCTGTTTATCTTTGAGTGTGTGCTTGAAATTGTCAATGAGGCTGTCTAAGCCTAGAATTTTCTTTGTGGGAATTTTTGGATTACTCATTTTTTAGTTTTAAAATACTGGTTTTTTCAGTTTTAAAAGTAGATTTAAGGTTTAGATTTTCTCTTTTCCTAAGTCATTTTGGCATGTTATATTTTTCTAGGAAATGGTATCTTTCATATTACTGTCAAATAAATTGGCTTAAAATTTATAATATCCTTTTAACTTTCATATTGTAAAATAAAAATGAACTTACAGAAAAGTGCATAGTCCAGATATTCAGCTTTACAAATAAGTATAATACAGACACCCATCTGTTCACAACTGGGTTAAGAAATAGAGGGAGCTGATCAAAGTTTCAGCCCCCCTGCTTCCTTAATTGCAACTCCCATCTCCCCAACACAGTTGAAAGTAACCAATGTTTTGTCTTTGTGACGATCATTTCCTTGTCTTTATAGTTTTACCACCCCTGCATGCGTTCCTAAAGAGCATAATTTAGTTTTACCTGATTTTGAACTTTACGGGAATAGAATCATATTCTAAATGTTTTGGGTCTTGCTTCTTTGAGTCAGCAGTGTGAAATTTATCCATGCTCTTTGCCAGTAGTGAAAATCATTTTTTGATTGGTTTATAATGTTCCAGTATGTGAAGGTATCATAATTTATCTGATTTGCTGTTTAACAGTCATTTACATTGTTTCTTGGTTTCCAAAAAAAAGGGGAACATTTTCTTATGTAATAACTCAGTATCTTGGTCATCATGAGAAAATTAATGATTAATTCCAAATAAGATCTAATTCTCAGTCCATATTCAGATTAACCCAGTTGTCACCATAATTTCTTTTATAGATCCTTGTTTTAACCAGAGTCCATCAGAATTAATGATTTGTATTTGGTTTTTGTTTCCCTTTATTCACCTTTTTCCTGTAACAACCCATACACCTTTTTTCTTATTTTCACATTAACTTTTTTTTAATAATAATTTTTTATTATGTTAGGTTAGTCACCATACAGTACATCCCTAGTTTTTGACGACATTAACTTCTTAAGTGTTCAGGCCAGTTGCTTATAGAATGTCCTGCATTCTAGATGTGTCTCATTTCCTCATAGTGGCTTTTAGTTCGTTCCTCTACACTTGTCATGACTGGAACCTTGAAGCTGGTTCTTGTTGAGCCAGTCCAGTCAGATGATTAGGACACTCTCGCATGAGCATCTGACAGGGGCAGCGGGGCACACCGCACCTCACAGCCTGCAGTCAGGGTGGCACTTGCAGGGCTCCTAGGGCCAGATGGTGGAGCCCACGAGAGGTACTCTCACCTTTTGCCTGGGCAGTGAAGTAGAATCTCGGCCTTCAGCCTCTGTCATCCCACTTCTCATCAGTTGGGAGAGTACCAGCCGTGTGTGTGTGTGTGTGTGTGTGTGTGTGTGTGTGTGTAGCCCAGGGTTGGGGTGGAAGGTTTGTGATTGTAGCTGTGTGACATAACAGACCAGTGGCTTCTAGCTCTGGTCTTCCAGCCCTTATCAGGATTAATTGCCCTGAACACTCAGCTGTAGCTGGTATCCTTTGAGTTCTGTAGGTGACTTTTTTCTAAGATGCCAGTTTGCAAGGGGATCAGTCTGACAACCTGCATCTCCTGGGATCGAGTACCCCCTTGGGCTCCCTGCTCAGCAGAGAGTCTGCTTCTCCCTCTCCTCTCTGCTCCTGCTCTTTCTCACTATCGCTGTCATTCTCTGTGTGTCTCTCTCTGAATCAAATAAATAAAATCTTAAAAAAAAAAAAAGGTTTGTCTAGATGCTGATTAAACATTTTTATCATGTGATGTTGTGTACTTGCTGTGGCACCAGGTAGCAATACTGTTAAGTTGTTCTTGTATTAGTGGTACTAATTAGTGGTCACTTGTGATTATAGCCATATCTTTATTATAGAGAGATCTTTTTTGCTTTGAAATTAGTGAATAGTGTCTTATGCATGAAGAAATATTTTTCTCTTATAATGGGTTAATGAGAAATGGAAATAAAAGTAATTTAAACAATATAGGCATTATAGAATATATAAAAGATTAGTTGTCAGTCTTTTTAAAGTTTGACTTAGCACCTATTTCTTGTATTAGAAATATTGGCCTTTCCTTACTGACCTGTTAGAGCTCAGCAACCCAGAATTCCCACTCAACAGTTGTCAGGTGCAGAGCAGAAACAAGTACATACCTGCTAGTTACTTAGTGCTGTCTTTCAACGAAGTGTCTAATTGGACAGGTAGTCTGGAAAGATAATCTATTCCCAGGCATTTGTCTTCTGATTAAGATGGAATAACAGATCAGATTCCCTCTCCCACGTCGGGGAGAAAATGGACGAAAAGATGAAAGCATAAGACAATATGAGTTCGAGACCTAGAACATCAGGCAACAGAGGACATTGGTCCCTGAAAGATGGGAAGCAAATAAAACTCTACAAATGTCTCAGCTTTAATTACTTTGAGAGAGTTTCCAGGTCGCAGCTTGAGGCTGGGGAGACAGAACCTGGCAGATTGCCTAAGTTGAGTTATGAAGTGAAGGGGAGTGAAATCTGGGGAGACCAAAGCAGCTGGAGTCAGGACAGACAGCCAGATATAACAGAGTGGCACAAAGAAGGAACTCCAGAGAGCTGGAGAGGGTCTCTCTTGAGTATTAAATATGGAAGATACAAAAAAAAGATCCAAATCAAACGTAGAAGAAAAGAATAATAAACTTGAGGAACATAGCAAGAGAAATTATCCCGAATGAAACAGAGAAGAAAAAGATTGAAAAACACAGGATCAGTGAGCTGTGGGATAAGTTCAAGTGGCCTCTTAGTGCAGGTGTTTTATTGAGTCCCAGTCCTGATCCTTGGGAAGAGCTGACCTGGCCGGATGTGGGTCAGAACAACATTTGTGTTAAATTTTTGATCTGAAAATAGTTCCATAAACAAAAATGGTATTTTTTATGATCATTATATGTCAATTTTGAAATGTAGCTTAGAAGCAGTATTACAAAGTTTTAGTTTTGGTTTCTGGCCCTTCCTAAATTTGGCCCTTAAGATTTCTTAAATGAAATCATTGTGTATACCATGTTCACAAAATAACATATATCATGTGTGTAGATACAAAAAAATGATATTGGATAGAAAACATAATAAAATGAAAATCTGTATAAATTACCATTCAGCATGAGAAATGGCACATTACCAGGGTGGACGCAGCCCTCTGCTTCCCCCTCTTCTTTAATATCCCCCCCCTTCTCCACCAGAGATGGTGTGTCCATTAGCTCTTATTTGCTTTTTTACCACAAATGTATTTACTGTGTTTCGAATGTTTTTGACTGAATAGAAACAGTATTATACTACATATATACATACTGGCTATCTATTTTAATGCATGTGACTAAAGTCCTGTCAGTGCTGTAGCTAGACTACTATATGAGTGTACCACAGTTGATGCTTCCTTTCTCTTGCTGGACATTCAGGTTGCTTCCATTGTTTTGATTTATACACAATACTAGAACGAACATTGTGCATGCCTTTTGATAACAGACAAGGATATAGAGGGAACATTTTACTGGATAACAAATATGCAAATTTATGAGACTGCAAATCATTTACAAAATGGTTTTGGTTTAGTTTGTGCTCTTACCAGCAGAACATAACAGTTCCATAGTAATGCTTTCTATGTTTGTATTTTATCTTTCTTCATTAAAAGCTTATTTGTTTTTCGCAGTGGTTCTGTACAGGTTTATACAATAGATAACACCACTGGAGCTATGCTACTGTCTCATAAACTAGAGCTAACAGCAAAACAGTATCCTGGTGAGTCCTTTTTTATTTCTTCTTCTTTTTAATTTTTAACGTGCAGGTAATGGTATGTGTAGTGATTGTGGATTTTAAATGATGCAGGCTGTAGGTCAAATACAGTTAAAACATGCCACTGTATTTTGTATGCCCCAGGGATTTCCTAGTACCTAAAAAGGCCCCTAAGGATCCTCCTTATATTGTTTGACTTAGTCCTCTGTGTCCTCACTTGGTTTTAGCCTTTATAGACTTTCTCTAGACTCTGCTGTAGTCTCTTATCTGATTTCATTGCCTTTGTGATTTTATGCCTTCCGATTCAATTTATTCGTTCAGCAAAGACTTACCAAATACCTAATGTAGGCCAGACACTGCTCTACCTGGTGGATACACAGCAGTAAACAAAACAGTCTCTTTCTGAACCCCTTCATGAATCTTTTTTTTTTTTTAAAGATTTTTATTTATTTATTTGACAGAGATAGAGACAGCCAGAGAGAGAGGGAACACAAGTAGGGGGAGTGGGAGAGGAAGAAGCAGGCTCATAGCGGAGGAGCCTGATGTGGGGCTCGATCCCATAACGCCGGGATCACGCCCTGAGCCGAAGGCAGACGCTTAACCACTGTGCCATCCAGGCGCCCCCACTTCGTGAATCTTGAGTGGACCCTCATAGGATTAAGTCTAAGGTCTTTGCCATTGGAAATGCTTTTGATCAAAACTAACCGAAAACCCAAGTTATTGTGGCTTAAATAGGATTTATTATCTCTACTAGCAAGAAATCCAAAGGTGAGTTGCTGGTAGCCTTCATTTGGTCTTTCCTTCATGGTCTCGGATAGCTTCTGAGCTGCAAGCATTGCTTCTGCATTTGAGTCAAGAAGAAAGGAGGAAACGGGGCATATTTGGTTTTAATCAGGAAAGCAAAAGGTTTCTCAGAAGCATTCCCACCTCCTACCTGCTCCAGCCATCTTCCACTTATATCTGATTGGCCATAATTATGTCTCATTAGCTACCTTGGGATTTTCCTAGCCTTTACGGGAGAAGTTGGCAAGGGAGAACAAGGATGGAAATAGATGTGGCATTAACCGACCAACAGTGTCTACCACATAGGTGGCATGTAAGGTCTTCTGCTGAATATTTCTGCCATTATTTCTTGGTTCACTCAGCCCTTAGTGTCTCCATAATTTTACCACAGTACCTCTATGTTAAAAGAAATACCACACTTTCAATGCTATCCCGATCAAAATACCAATGACATTTTTCAAAGAACTGGAACAAATAGTCCTTAAATTTGTATGGAACAAGAAAAGGCCCCGAATCGCCAAGGAACTGTTGAAAAGGAAAAACAAAGCTGGGGGCATCACAATGCTGGATTTCGAGCTGTACTGTAGTAAAGCTTTGTAAAGCTGTGATCACAAAGACAGCATGGTACTGGCACAAAAACAGACACATAGACCAGTGGAACAGAATAGAGAACCCAGAAATGGACCCTTGGCTCTTTGGGCAACTAATCTTTGATAAAGCAGGAAAAAACATCGGCCAAAGCAACCTTTTTCATGACACATCTCCAAAGGCAAGAGAAACAAAAGATAAAATAAACTTGTGGGACTTCCTCAAGATAAAAAGCTTCTGCACAGCCAAGGAAACCGTCAAAAAAACTAAGAGGCAGCCCACGGAATGGGAGAAGATATTTGCAAATGATACTACAGGTAAAAGACTGGTATCCAAGATGTACAAAGAACTTCTCAAACTCAATACGCAAGAAACAAATCATAAAATGGGCAGAAGATATGAACAGACACTTTTCCAATGATGACATACAAATGGCTAACAGACACATGAAAAAATGTTCAAAATCATTAGCCATCAGGGAAATTCAAATCAAAACCACACTAAGATACCACCTTACGCCAGTTAGAATGGCAAATATGGACAAGGCAGGAAACAACAATTGCTGGAGAGGATGCGGAGAAAGGGGATCCCTCCTACATTGTTGGTGGGAATGCAAGTTGGTACAGCCACTCTGGAAAACAGTGTGGAGGTCTCTTAAAAAGTTAAAAATTGAGCTACCCTATGACCCAGCCATTGCACTACTGGGTATTTACCCCAAAGATACAGACGTAGTGAAGAGAAGGGCCATATGCACCCCAATGTTCATAGCAGCATTGTCCACAATAGCTAAATCGTGGAAGGAACTGAGATGCCCTTCAACAGATGACTGGATTAAGAAGTTGTGGTCCATATATACAATGGAATATTATTCAGCTATCAGAAAGAACGAGTTCTCAACATTTGCTACAACATGGACGGCACTGGAGGAGATAATGCTAAGTGAAATAAGCAGAGAAAGACAATTATATGATTTCTCCCATCTATGGAACATAAGAACTAGGATGATCGGTAGGAGAAGAAAGGGATAAAGAAGGGGGGGTAATCAGAAGGGGGAATGAAGCATGAGAGACTGTGGACTCTGAGAAACAAACTGAGGGCTTCAGAGGGGAGGGGGGTGGGGGAATGGGATAGACCGGTGATGGGTAGTAAGGAGGGCACATATTGCATGGTGCACTGGGTGTTATACACAACTAATGAATCGTCGAACTTTACATCAAAAACCAGGGATGTACTGTGTGGTGACTAACATAATATAATAAAAAAATATTAAAAAAAAAAGAAGGGGCGCCTGGGTGGCACAGCGGTTAAGTGTCTGCCTTCGGCTCAGGGCGTGATCCTGGCGTTCTGGGATCGAGCCCCACATCAGGCTCCTCGCTATGAGCCTGCTTCTTCCTCTCCCACTCCCCCTGCTTGTGTTCCCTCTCTCGCTGGCTGTCTCTATCTCTGTCGAATAAATAAATAAAATCTTTAAAAAAAAAAAAAAAGAAATACCAAAAGTTCTGTTTATTAAGTAGTTAGATCTACTACATCCTAGTAGCATTTTCAAAAAGTAATATACATAAATGGAAAGAAAGAAAATTTTTTTTATTCTTAAACACTATTTTTTGCTCATAGGATGTCTGTGCCTATTGGACACTGTACAGTTTTCTCAAACCTCGGAATCAGATTGGGTACAGCCCCCCACATTTCCTGTTCCACATTGATTTTTACATGACACTTTTTCTGCAGCAACTCCTAAAAAGCCATTTTCACAAAGATGTAACATCTATCAAAATAAATATAGCCGCGGGGCGCCTGGGTGGCTCAGCTGGTTAAGTGTCTGCCTTCAGCTCGGGTCATGATCTCAGGGTCCTGGGATCGAGCCCTGCTCGTGCTCTCTCTCTCTCTCGCTATCTCTGTCACTATCTCTGTCTCTCAAGAAAGAAAGAAAGAAAGAAAGAAAGAAAGAAAGAAAAAGAAAGCTGCAACCTAATGTCGCAACTGTGAACTACCTGGAACAAATAATTTACCTTGTGTCCAACAGATCCGATATATCACTGTATTTCTCTGGAAGATTGTCTCATGGAACCCCCGGATACCCTGCACATAGCAGTCTGACACTTTACCAAACTGCTTGCACATTCTGGAGAGTCAGCCCTTGTCTCACGTTGTTCTCTATACCTGAAATGTCCCATATTTCTGTAGGGAGGGTCTATATATATATTGGTCTTTCAAGATACAGCTTAAATGAAATCTCAGTTTATGAACTAGACAGAATACCATTCCCTCCTGTGCCTCGTTATATTTTGCATATAACATCTTTCTTATCTTTGATAATGCTTTATCGAACTTATCTGCTTACAGGTCTTATTTTCTGCTGGCTTCAAGGTAGGAGTGTAGGCTGTATCTCTTTACACCAGGCTAGTTCAGTTTAGTGAGAGGCTCATAGTTAACAAATGTGATGAATGAATCAATTTGTTTTTAAGCCAATGACCTTTGCAGGATTGCATTTAAGAGGCAGTAGAATCTCATTACTACACGTCTCATGAATTTGATATTGTACTGTGTTCTGTATGTGCATTAGTAATTGGGACCCTTTTCAAACTGTTCTATTCCTCTCCCAAATTTAGATATTCTCCCATATTAAGAATAATTGCTGTATACTATACAAACTTCTCTCATGTTTGGGTCAGGAAAAAAATGTCAGAAAAATTGAGGGCACCCATCTAATCTAATCCAATAATAAAATTCTCCGCCTCAAGGAGGAAGCGAAGGTATCTCATGTCAAAATCTCAGGAAACATTAACTATGTGACTGTTGATGTTGACGTAGTGTTACCCACGTGTACGCCGGGATTCTTCCCCATCATGTCTTTTAACACCTCACACCTTCCACTTGAGACAGGTTTCTGTCCTTCAGAATCTTCTTTAGTGAAGTTTTTCGTGATGATAAACTTGTTTTGGGGGAAGGGGTGGGGTCTGAAAATGTATGTATTTTGTCCTTGTAATTTAATTATGGTTCAACTTTTTATACAATTTTGGGTGGACAGTTACTATATGTACATTGAAGTTGTTCAAGTATGATCCAGTTTCACTGTTGCTGTTGGGAACTCTGGTCAAGTTGTATTTCCTTTTCAGGAGATTGGGTTTTTTTCTCTTTAGCTGCTTTTAAGATTTTTTCTTTGTCTTTGGGGGTGATTTCACTGTGATTTGGAAGGTGAAAAATTTTCTAATTTCTTTTTCCTTTTTTTTTTTTTTTTTTTTTTTAATCTTGTTTGAGATTCAGGTGTGCTGGATCTGAGGATCCATATTGTCCAACTGTTCCGGAAAATACTGAACCATTATCTCTCTAAATATTGACTCTTATTTAATCTCTTTCTGAAAATCTAATCAGACTTAGGTTGTACTTTTTACAGGTTTCTTAAACTGCCTTTTAACATTTTTCATTTTTCTGTTTCTCTGGACTGTATTCTAGAAAATTTTTCCCTGTCTTCTGGTATACTAATTCTCTCTTCATTTATGTTTAATATTCTACTTAATCTGTCCACTTTAATTACTGTATTTTTTATTTCCAGAGGGTTTACTTAGCTCTTTTCTAATCTGTATGCATCCTGCTCCTAGTTTCAATATTCTTTTATTTCTTAGGTATTAAAAAATGGTTTTTATATTCTTTGTTAGTCTTACTATATGAAACCTTTCTTTCTGAGTTCGGGTTCTCAGGAATTTGTTTATATATTTTAGGATTTTTTTTTTTTTTTTTTTTTTTTTTACTGAGAGCTGCTTAATTAATTTCCTTCAAACTTATTTGTTTGAATGCTTTGTGACCTAAATTGAATTTGAGTTCTTCCAAAGAGGATTTGTATGTGTTTATGGCAAGTTACATGGGAGTACTACATCAGTCTGGAACCCTTTGTGTTATATTCTCTATGTGCAATTTTCTTTGAATCGTACAAATTATACAAATTACAAATTAGAGTGAGGACTGACTTGTGGTTGCAGATTCTCAGGGGAGATTCTTTATTTTCCATTCACAGACAAAACATGAAAGTGTCCTTTGCTATTTCTTTACCTTCCACGTGGTAGAGTTTATTTTTCATTGAAAAATGAAAAATTCATATTTTTCATTATTTTTCACCTAGGTACTAACCAATCTCACTTTAGGTTTTCTGTTTTCTTTTGGCTTCTGGAGCTCTTTCTTGTAAGTTCAGCTCTATAACAAAACATCTTCGAGTTACTTTTTAATATTTTTCTCAATATGCAGGTTATGTCAAAATCTATATCTATCGTAGGTTGTTACCACCTAGATAAATTTCCTGTAATCCTGACACGTGACGATTAGGTTTACCACCATTAATATTTTATTATAGATCTCTGCAACTAGATTTTAATATGTGCATAATGCTTGGAAAGTGGGTATGCATATTATGTGCATACGTATATATATTTCACATGGGGTAATAGGTACAGTGTGTTTATAACCTCTCCTTTGCAGTTAACGTTAACATCTTTTTATGATAGCGAATACCTGTATTTTTTTTTTCTTGCACATGGAATTGCTTTCATTTTGTAAACTTCAGTTTGATTTTATATTTCTTGGTTTGTTTTTATTTTTGTTGTTATTTTTTTAAATTTTATTTGAGAGAGAGTGCGCGCAAGCACGAGTGGGGGGAGAGGCAGATGGAGAGGGAAAGCAGACTCCCTGCTGAGCAGGAAGCCTAATGCTGGGCTCATGACCTGAGCCACCCAGGTGCCCCCTTGTTTGTTTTTAAATTTCTCCACTGGACTGGTGTAAAGTATAGTGATGAGATATGATGTTTCTTATGTATAGTCCCATTTATTTTTCATCTGCATGACTAACATGGTTATTCATATGGTGGGGATTGCTAAAGTGAGGATTCAGACCTAGGCAGAAGGGAGTCCTCTCTGTTAACCAAGCCTATCTTCTCTAGACTAAAATCTATATACCTCCCCTGTGTACCAAATCTGTATTTTATAGCAGAAATGTATTAATACTGCAAGTGAAAAGAATTTTAAAGGAAGTGATATGATAGCCAGTTTTGAATTGCTGACAGGAAATAGTAGCATGTTTCATTTAACTCTGCAGTAGGGAAACTTGGGTTTTGCCACACAGTGAAATGATGGGATTGAAAGAACAATTATTAAAGGGTGATATGAGCACCTGGAGTACTCAAGCTGGAGTGTACCTACGTAATCCTAATAGAAGATTAAACTTCAATTTATTTTAACTTGGTTCCCTCAAATATTGCCAGTGGAGCATGAAGATAGTGGTACGACATTATTTTACATTTTAAAGCACCTTCTTTGCAGACTACTTTGACATTTAGCGTTGAATCATTCAAGGGGAACATTATCCCCATTTTACAGAAACTGAATTGACCAAAGACTTTTAAAACGACACAATTAGAGTTATTAGGGCTGATGGTGGCCCCAAATGGCTCTCATTTCTTTTAAATCTCTTGGCAGCTGAGTTTGTTCTGCTTCAGTCAAGGCTAATGGCCTTGCTCATTTTATGTGACCTTAAATGAGTAGGATTCATCTCATTATTTGAAGCAGACATGTCTTACTATTGATTTCAACTTAAAAAAAATATAGACTGTAAAAATACTAAGTTTTTCTGAAGGAATCATTTATTTTTAACTTTTCTCACAATTTCTTAACAGATATTTGGAACAAAACAGGAGCTGTTAAATTGGTCAAATGGTCTCCTGACAACAGTGTTGTAATAGTGACCTGGGAAAATGGAGGCCTTTCTTTATGGAGTGTGTTTGGAGCCCAGCTGATTTGTACACTTGGAGGAGATTTTGCGTGAGTGAATAAAGACAAGTTTTAGATAAAATAACTCCATTATCTCCCCAAAAATACACATACACAGAAATTTTGTGGCATATAGCTACCCTTCTACCTTATTTGATGCTTAATCCCAAAACAATTTTAAGGTTCAGAATTAATTTGTTCGGAATATCCATCCTTTTAAAACTCATTGTTCATTCGGTAAAATGCGTTTGTTTGTTGAATCCCTGTTGTGGCTATGGGAGCATGTTCAGTTCAAGGCTAAATCAGATACGGTTTTGCCTTCAAGTAGCTTATGATCTAATAAGAGCAATAAGCCGTGTACATAAGTAACTAGTAGGAAATGGAAAATTACATTATCTTGTTGGGTTGATCTCTCTCCCACTCCTTATGCTGCTCTTGAACCTCGGTCCTGACAAAACGAATACCCCTGCCCAAACTGCATGACCCTGTCAAGAAGTTACTCAGGACCTGAAAGACTGTGCGTCAAGCTGATACACCTGGTCGATCAACCAGCGGTCTCATGTATCATGCATTGTTATGTATTTCTGTTTTAAAGGAGCAGAATCAATTTGAGTTTTTAAAAAACTGAAGCCAAATATTATATGTAATAGAAGACTTTTTTAAATCGAGTTTCTCTTTTTCAGTTATAGGTCTGATGGTACCAAAAAAGATCCCCTTAAGATCAGCTCTATGGTAAGTACTTTCTATAAAATATTGGTATAAAGTGGGGTGCCTGGGTGGCTGAGTCGGTTAAGTGTCCAACCCTTGATCTCAGCTCATGTCTCGATCTCAGGGTCTTTGAGTTCAAGACCAGCCTTGGGCTCCACGCTGGGCGTGGATCCTACTTTAAAAAAAAAATATGTGTGTGTGTGTGTGTGTGTGTGTGTGTATATGCTATAAATTCAATGGTGTGGGAAACTTTGATTTTTCTTCTGCCTTTTTTTCCTCTTGGCCTGATAAAATTACGAAACTATTTTAATCTCAGCAGACTCTTCTTACACAGTTCTTGCTTTGATAAAATCATGCTGCCCAGTTTTCAGTTACTTGCTTTTGGTGTTGCTTGTGTATAGTCTAGCAAGTCTCTGTCATCTTTGTGAACATTGTGTCTATTCAGATCAGGCCTTTGTTGTTCGAAAGCATACTTCATTTCCTTACGTGACTCAGTAGCACCCTACTAGTTACTTAGGTACACTTCCTTTAACATAAAGTGAACTGCTCATTGGGTGTTTTTCCTGGAGGACTTGGACATTATTTGAGCATATTTTAAAAACTTCCTGTAGATATCTGTCAAGAGAATTAAAGTCACTGTTGTAACAATATTTTTATTTATGACGTATTTTTAAGAGTTTCTATAGAAAATAGTGAGGTGTAACCCCTGTCTTTACATAAAAACATTTTCTTACTGTAGCCCCTCTGTGCACCATCTTTGTGAAATCAGTGGCTGTGAGGCTTACTCATTACCTTTCGTCCTTGCACCACAGAGGGAGGCATTTGCTGATCTTGGGTTTCTTGAGAATTGAAACCACCGTGGTTGCCCTGAGTAGTGGTTCCCAGTCTTTCACCACCAAGGACCCCATTTACTGTCTCTCTCCACCTCCATATTTTAAGTTTTTGAACAAATGATTTCTATAACTGCCCCTCAGTGCTTCTGAATGGCATGTAATAACCAGTGTTATTAGCCTCACTAAGTTGCTATTTTAATCACAAACTAAGAATCTCGGCATTTTAGTTAATTGTTCAACTTTTATTGTGGGAGAGCAAAACTTCTATGAAGCCTTTGAAATTTAGCAACAATTTATTTTCCCTCTACTCTTTTCTTGACCTTGTAGATTGAGACCTTTAAAACAAAAACAAAAAACTAAAAAACTGTCATGGAATGTAGTTACAGAATATTAAAATTGGCCCTGGAGAGTTTATTTGAACCTTCTCATTTTATAAAGGAAGAAACGTATACCCTGAGAAAACCAAATAACTTAGCCAAGGTGCTCCAGCAGAGTGACTGCGAGGCTGGAGTGAAAACCTTGTCTCGCAGCTTCCATTGGAGGGCTCTCTGTTCTGTACAAGACTGCATCTCTTTTGGGTGCTTCTTTGTCAAGTTTCAGCTAGGTCACGTGGGTCTTCCTCTGCAAGGAATTTCTTTGTATTTGAGAGGCAGTTAAATTAAATTAATGGAGAAGTTCTAGAGAGCAGTTGGCATTCCTTGGGATTTGGGGTTAAGATTGGTATGTAGTGCGTTGACTCCTCACGTGGAGAGCAGTGATGATGGTTTCCACTGGAGAGGGTGTGCTAGGATTCTTGTCTGGTCAGCTTCTCATAGTTTTTCCGACCTTTAGAAGTCATGCTAAAGAATTTATTAATATGGTTGTTGGTTGTTTCAGGATTTGAATATTTGAAGCTAGGAGAGGATAACCTTATTGCCCTGATTTTTCTTCCCCTTCTCTCCAAGAGCTGGGGTGCAGAAGGCTATCACCTATGGGTAGTCAGTGGATTTGGTGCTCACAACACTGGAATTGAGTCTGACTCCAAGAGTATAGTTAAACAGCCTGGCATTCTGCTGTTTCAGTTTATCAAGAGTGTACTCACTGTAAACCCTTGTATGGTAAGTTTTTTAAAATTACAACTGTTTATTTTTAGTGACCTTCATAGTAGACTATCAGATTCTTCTCCTAAAATTGGTGGATTATCTTCTTTTGTATATTTTTTTGTGATTCTTGTGTTTCTTTTTAATAATTTACACAAAAATTTTAACTTCTCAGTAGCTTTTCTTTTTTTTTAAATAGGATCACAAGCAATTTGAGGGAAAGCAGTGTTTACAGATTTACTTGAATAACTTAATTTAGTCTCTATTTAAATAGAATTTCCCAAAGTGTGCCACAAGGCAATACTTAGAAGAATCAGTAGCATATACACAGGGTGAGGAAAAGTTCTGTTGTCACGTAAATGAAATAAAGAAGTTAAGGCTCTAGAGATTTCTTTATTATAGGACTCCAGTGTCTTTAATATGCTAACTGTGCATCATAAACCTCCAGGAGCTGGTATATGAAAAACAGTGTTTCCAAGCTTATTTAACTATGAATTTTTAAGGAATGCTTTGAAGAAAATATGCCTTAGAAGTCTGCTTTGGGAAACACTGCCCCCAAACTGTAATATAAACTCATGTTTTATCAATCTTAAACAATGTTATTAATATTATATATTGTTAATATATAATAATAGTATGTTACATGTTAGAAGTGCATACCTTAAGATCTGCCACCAGCGGGTTTTTAAATATTTGGTACAACCAGTTTGTAATTAAAATTTACAATTACAATACATTGAGAAAGAATATGACAGTAGCCTGGATCTGAGACTTCATGACTGTAGTTAAAGAATAAGGATACCCAGAAAAACAGGAGTAGAGTAATTCTTCCTCCTCTCCCCCATCCCAAATTATAATTTAAAGGCAAATTTTATGAGTTTTATGTCAGGACAACATTTGGACTACCATAGAAAGGTGATGGGCTGAGGTGCCGTTCTGTCTGATGAAATAGGGAGTAATATGCCCACATTTGAGAATCCTGTCCTTCTAAATGAAAACCAGGGCATCATCACTAAGAAGAGCCATTGTCTTATCTGTCTAAATATCCTCAGAACCTGGCACAGTCCTTGGCACTAACCAAGCATTTACCCAAGTGCATATGGAATTGTTCTGAGCCAGGGCCACAGACTGGGGCTACTGCTCCTCCTCCCCATGGTTTAAAAGATCCTTGGCATCTGGTGTCCCATTCCTTCCTCCCCTTCTTCTTGCCATGTGGGCACATGGTGAACACACACGCACAAACTGACCAGGTATGTTTTCTTGCTACTGTTCATGAGGTATTTTATGTGGAACTCATTTGTAAACTGTAGATAATGAGTACTGTCCAGTTTTCAGATGGAAAATCTCTCATAGCGTTGCCTTTTTGGAGTAATCATGAGGATACAGCTGTAGTTGTTGTAAACTGGGCCACATTTTGGCATCTATGATAAAACAGACTTTAACAAAAATTTTGTTTGCCCTGGGAAGTAATCATTAAACTGTTGCCTGTTCCCTCTAAATATAACAGTGCATGAGATCATTATGCAGGCTTGTCATCCGTGAGTAAAATCAACATTGAGATACATGGTGCATTTCCTATGATAACACTAAATCAGGGCAGTGCTTGTTTTCTGTTACCTGCTACTGAGTTGTTTCAGTTTGCTTTCCTCCTTTGCCCTCTGCTTCCTTTCTCACTCATCTAGAGTAACCAGGAGCAGGTGCTGCTTCAGGGGGAGGATCGATTGTACTTGAACTGTGGAGAGGCCTCGCAAACCCAGAGTGCCCGGAGTTCCTCAGCACGCTCTGAGCATAAGGCTGGCGGGGGCAAGAGCCCCTTTGCAGACAGTGGTTTGGAGTCTCAGGGTTTAAGCATTTTGCTTGGACATCGGCATTGGCATGTGGTACAGGTAAGTCCTCAGTCACTGTTGACCATTGACTTTGTCCTTGGGAAGATAGCACCTGGAACAGAGTTTTGCAGATTTCTTCTGTTGCTTTAGAAAACTGAGGAACTTTTTAACCTTTTTGACTGTCACCTCTCTTTTCTGCTTTCCTGTCTTCTTCTTCCTTTCTTGCCACTGATGTAGCATGGATCCCCACCTGCTTTAAGCCCACTAGTCTAAAAACTGCAAGTTTATGCTTTGCCCTCTGAATGAGCACAAATTTATAGTACTTCGTCTGTCCATCCCCCCCGCCCCCGCCTTTTTTGGTATAAATTTAGCTCTGCGGATTTGCATAGGCAAAAGTGTAGTGATTTCATGGAAAGTGACAGTGTCGATTAGGACCCTGGGCAGCTGACCTTGTAGTCCTAATGGGTACATGTTGAGGTTAACTTCCTGACTTTAAATCCAAATTGCAGACTTGCAGTCACACTCTAGATCCTCATTATTAATAATTTTATTATTACATAAATCTTGTTCCCAAGTCACTTACTCATTCTGGTATAACTTTTAAATTAGCAATTTCTTTTAATAATTCCGATAAATTGGCATTTGACTTGGAAATCAATTCTGAATTTTGATACCAAATAAAATTAATTTGGGTAAATCAATAAATTGAAGTTTCTTGGAAGAAACTTCGTTCACAACTGTAGAAGTCCTGAGTGTCTTCCTTTCCCCGCTGATACCAAAGTGTCTTAGGTCCATCAGAGCCTGCTCTTGCATTGGTTTCTTTTCGTTGGGTTCTGTTTCCACAATTCTTGACCTCCCCCCTTCTCCATTCTGTGCCGTTCCTTTATTAGCTCATTCAGTTCCCATGTTATTTTCAGTTGACTTTGAGTGGAGATGATGAGAGACACGAATGGTCAGTATATGAAACGCTGAAGGAGGAGTGTTTCCTGCACTGACATGTGGTGTACACGCAAAGAAAATGTATCTAACTGACATTAATAAATTCATAAAATCAAACAGTGTGCATACCATTTGATAAGTAGTAACAGTTATGAAATTAAACTGCATCGGCTGCCTCCTTGACTAAAATTTTCCACTGCTCCCTTCTCTCCTATAGCCATTCCTCTGCTATTTTCATTTCCCCATACTTTGAACTATTCATTCTACACTGACCTAGCATCAATGCCAGTTCTGCCTAGCCAGGTCTGTGTTGCCAGAGAGCCAAGTAGAGCAGAGGATCAAAGAAGGTAGGTCTGGAACTCAAAAATCCATCAGGCAATAACAAAAATCTAATTTCCTTCCAGCTCAAAAATTCCGTGATTCTGTGATTCTTAGCCATCTCTGAAATATCCCATATTAGTAGTGTATCACACAAATTTTACCACTTTAGACAAAGTAGGTATGAGCAGGATTCTTTTGTGATTTTGTTCTTTAGATATCGAAACTATTCAGAAAGATGAACTTGTCTGACTCTAGCTTTACCTAGTTTTTTTTTTTTTACTTTCCTTAAAGCTAATAAAAATCATGTCAGAGCTCTGTTCCCAAAACAATTAAGTTATAATAGACTCATAGAATTTTTGGAGCTGGAAGGACCGTAGAGATCATGTAGTCCAACTGGATTTGTTACATTGAGGAAACTGAGACTCAGAGGAGTTAGGTGACTTGCCCGGGGTCACATAGCAGAGCAGTGTCGTGCCTAAGTAGTGTCAGACTTATCCTTGCTGTACGTAAAGTAACAGTCTAACCTGTCGTAAGACTTCTAGGTATTAAATGTTAAATCGTGTAATGTACTATTGACCTTGAGCTAAGACCTAGAATGTGCCTATTGAAATAGGCAGCGTTTTATTACAGTTTGCCCTGTGCTTTGTTTGCTGGCACTCCAGTCAGATGCGTCAGTGCAGCATCATGGCAGTGTTTTGGTTTGGTGGTTTACAGTGTCCATATAATGCTGATGCTTTACTTTCTGGGCTTTTTACCATTAGTAATGATTCCCTGAAGAAACACGGGTGGCTGTTTAATTTCTCCTTCAACATATGCTCTTGTCTGGGATAAATGCCCACATCCTCCATCAAAGTGACTTTGTTTACGCAATTCATATTTTGTATTCTTACACGGCTTAGAATTCATCAAATGAGCTCCAACTAATTCTGCTTCTCTGTTCCTCATGTAGACAGCGGGATTTTTCGTTTATTTGTTTAGACCTTCTACCTTACACTTACTAGTTTCCTGATCAGAAGATTCTGTGTTAAATGTGTTTTTTTCCTTTAACTTAATACACATACATACTTAGCAGCAGCAGGGTTGGTAGCTGCTGGTAGAAATGGTGCTTTTCGCGTGTGTGCGTGTGTGTGTTTTTAAATTTAGTTTTCCTAGCTACATATTTTTAAAATTTTGAGAGTAGTTTGTTGACAAATGGAGCATAAATAATGTGAAATTAAAACAACACCCTCATGGTTTTAGGGTGTATTACTTCTTGGACTGCCATTTATTTTAATACTCAGTACTTTGTATGATAATAAACATTTATTTCTGAAAGGTGCATGTTCTGAAATGTTGGTTTTATACTTAACCTGGCTAACTCTTTGGAAAAAATAAGCTTCACAAAACATGCTAGGGATGTCAACAGAGAGATTTGAAAAGCTCTTTCATTTATAAATGATTTGCAGTCCTTCCGAGTCTCAGGTGTATCAGGTGTGGTGTTTGGCATGGATCAGGTGTGCTAGGAGGATGGCTCTCACAGTCTTAACCAGTGACAGACAAAAGCAGCCTAGGTGGGAGACAGGGTCTTAGCAAAATGACTTTAAAGAGGGGAAAAAAGGTAGATTGAGAGTGTTTTGAGAAACTGAGGAATCATTCCTAAGATGTTAAGAATAGAGATTCTGTACCTTAGCACTCAGGCTCCTGGTGGCGTGGTGTGGCGTGACTTTTGTGCCCTGAGTTTGCAGTCCTGATCTGACTTCTTCGTGATTCATCAGCTTCTGCTTGCCTTTCTTCTGCCATTTCCTGTTCTCAGTGTTAGGGGTAGAGCTCAAAGCTCAGGTGACACGTAGATCAATAAATGACCTACTAGGGAAAATGAAAGTTCTTTTTCACTTTTCATTTCATAGCATCTTCAGACACACAACTGCATCAGAAGTAAAGCTTCATTTTAAACTTGAGCTTTGAAATCATTTGTAGTTTGTGTCACCTGTTACATTTTTAGAGGTTAAAAGAATAATTTTTCTTTCCTATAGATTCATTAGAGTGTGGACTGTATGATAAAATTTAACCTTGGTGCCCATGGTTAGAAACCCTTCAAGTTGGAATCCATGTTGGCAGTGAGACCCCAGCTCACACTTTACACGCCCGCATGTTTCATACATAGGAAACACCAGGGTTCAGGGGAAGTGGGAGTTCTTCTCAGTGTTCTGGTGGCTGGCTCAGTTATACTCCAGGGACATCCTTCTTCAGAAGTGACTATTTCGATTTTCTTCATCCAAACACAGAATCCACTTAACAGGCTTGCACAAAACTACTTTGAATTCTTCTGTCACCATCTGATCGTTACCTCAGATTACCATGCTCCTGAAGTGATGTCACCCATCACAGGGGAACTTTGTTAAATGCTCTGCGTGGTTCAGCGTATCTGTTAAGATATGAGTGAAGCCTTTTTCAAGCATATGTCATGACGTTGTTACCTTTAATTCTGCAAGGCGGGCTTCCACAAACCGGCACTGGGGTTGAGAACTTCTAACAACAGAACCAAAAGCTGTTTATTTATTTAGATTTTAGGTTGACTAGATAATAAGTGAAATCTAACAGATAGTTTTACGAGTAGGTTTTATGAAGGTTAATACAGATGTTTTCAGCATATTAGTTTTACTTGATTTTTGTTTTGTCTTCACATTATACAAAGAATCTTATTGGATTTGATTGCATTGTACTGGCTTTTTAATTTGGCTTTCTTTTTTAAAAATACATAATACCTGGAGTACAGTGAAAATGAATTTGAATAAATTGAGGTTCTTTTATTCCAGGAACAGAAGCGTTTTTCCCTTGTTCTGTCTGTCATTCTGTTAAGTTTCACACCACACTCACCACGTGCTCATGAAAACTGCTTAATCAGTAGGCTAGTGGAGAGGTCAGTCTTGGTAAAGCTAGAATTTTCTTCATCGACATTGATATCTTATGGAAGAGTCTTCTAGGCTTAAAATTGTTGTTAGAGTGACACAAAGACACCATGTACAGAGA
Organism: Ursus arctos; assembly: GCF_023065955.2. Taxonomy (NCBI): domain Eukaryota; kingdom Metazoa; phylum Chordata; class Mammalia; order Carnivora; family Ursidae; genus Ursus; species Ursus arctos. The sequence goes on along the minus strand of NW_026623019.1, from coordinate 4,971,449 downwards.
TGTAAGAAGACTTGGGAGGAAGGTATATTTCCTACTTACATTGCGGATTAAGAGTTAATACCTGTAACGCAAAGTTCTTACCGATGAGTAGGTTGAATACCCCAGTAAAAAACAGTAGCTTAGACACACTTACATGTGTATGGATGTTTAGAGAGAGAATAAAGACTAACCAGTGGTTATCCCTGGAGCAATGATAGAATTTCATTTTGTACTTTGTACATTTTTATATTGCTTAAATTGTATACGCAGTATTTTGCTATTTTAATCAGAAGACATAAAAGTAATAATACCTCCATTAAAAAGCACAAGCAAAACTCTTGCTGAGGCTTTCAGACTCTTCATTTCTATAACTCTTGCTTGCCCTCACGGCTGGTTCTCTAAAACTCTTTTGTCAGTCTGTACTTACTGCATGTTCAATATTTAAAATAAAAACAGTGTAGAGAAAAAGCAGCGTAGGAAAGCCTGATGTCTGGCCACTCATAGTGAAATGGTGAAGACAGGAGATGTGAAATAATGGGCTAGCATTTCCACGGTAAATTCCAAATACTCTGCTAGTAATCCCCACTATTCGGGAACACTTTAAACGTTGTACAGGAAAATGAATCTCAGATTGTGACATTAATGCTTTAAGTGCCTTAAGTTTAAATACGTTTTGGAAGTCTTACCAAACTGATGTATTATTTTCTGTAGATTTCCAACACCTATCTAGAGAGCAATTGGCCTATACGGGTGAGTTATTTGTTACTTTGTTGGTGTTACTTTTTATTGGATAGTGTTTGCTGTAAAGAGGCATTCTGGGAATTGAGCCTTTTTCAGTGGGTGTGTTGATATTAGTAAAATTTTAATACTTGATCCCTTGTACATTGTTAGCATATTAACATCTATAATTTGGTGTGATGTAACTTGTGTAAATACTCAGATTTTTTAATTTAGCCATTTACATTTAATTCACTTAGCAAACATTTATTAGTAGTCTATTTGCCTGATGCAACAATGCTAAGCTCTTTATACTTAATATTAAGTATATAGGTTTGCAAGGAAGAGTTCTTAATTTTTTTTTTTAAATTAGTTTTCAGCTATTGATAAGCTCGGACAGAATATTGCTGTGGTTGGCAAGTTTGGTTTTGCACATTACTCTTTACTCACCAAAAAATGGAAACTTTTTGGAAACATTACCCAGGTTAGTCTTTTTGAAATTAAAAACTGATTTCTTAGAGTATAAGAGAACTACCATATGAAATAACTCTAAGCCACTATTTAGTTATTAAAAAATATTACCAAATATTAAAAATGATGTTGGATTACATCTGAGGGTCAGTTCTGATGAAGTACTTGGTATTTGATAAAGGATTTTGTATTGAGATTGTTGGTTTGTTTTTAACTTGAGGATTTACTGTTCCATTCCATGTTGAGTTTATCAGATGTGGTCAGAACAAATTTCCACTGAATTTGAGATCATTTCCTGCTTGTTTGTGTGTGATGTTAAGATGTGGGTAGCACAGAAACATGTGCAGTTGGATTTTGCAAGAATCAAAAAGGAAAAGACAAGGACTAACGTGTAGCAGCAGCAGCAGCAGCCTGCTGTGCACTTCAACGGCCTCACTGACCTTCATAACCCAGAGAGGGCACTGTTGTTACCATTTTGTAAAAGAGAAACTAAGATTCAGAGTCAAGCAGCTGATAAATGGTAAAGCCGGATTTTACACCAAAGTCTGTTGAATAAGGGAGTAATGATGCTACGTGGTATCCAGTTATTTACAGAAATGTTTGTTTTTCCAAGATAGGCTGTGAATCATTAATAAAGGCCCAGAGTAACACTGAATTGGGGGGATAGAGAGTAGAGCAGAAATAATTTGAGCTGTCATTATTTGCTTAGGAATATTTTGTAAGTGTGTTATTGTAATTTCTGGCAGCATATAAATAAAGGTAAATATGGTTTTTTTAATTATCTTTTAAGGAGCAAAATATGATTGTGACTGGTGGCTTAGCCTGGTGGAATGATTTTATTGTCCTGGCATGTTATAACATAAGTGACCGTCAAGAGGAGGTAAGGCTTTTTTTGTTTCAGAGATAACAGATTTTTATATTTTAAGTTAATATATATTAAGCACTATCTGGTTTAATATAAATATAACTTTTGGAAATTGAACAAAACATTTTATTTTTTGATCAAGAATTTGGCATTTGGCTTTTTTACCCAAATGAGACTTTCATACCAGGTTACTACTTTTAAGGAAGTTTTTTTTAAAGGGATAATCAGAACTTCTGAGATAACTTTTTCTAAGGAATTTAGCTGTTAGACATTCCCTGTGAAGTTTGTAAATAACAAAAGTTGTTCAAAACAGAGAAGTTTCTAAGGATGGCTGCCCTTAGAGATTTATTAATTTATTGATTTGTATGTTTATGTTTTTAGAAAGTGTTGGTCTACTTTTATCAAGTCTGGATATGCAGGTCTGTAGAAGGAGCGCCGCCTCATAGTACATTCCCAACTTTAACCGCTTCATCTTTTGGTTATTTGAACCCTCCTGTGAAATTATAAACATTATCCATTTATTGGTAATGCTCAGATTAGTCTTAAAACTTCTCTTACTTGAAAAGAAGTCGGTAGATAAAAAACAGCATGTCTAAAGTATTTAGTCGTCTTGTTTTTACAGTTTTCTTTATTTCTTTGTTCTTCAGCTCAGAGTCTACTTGCGAACATCAAACCTGGACAACGCCTTTGCTCACATCACCAAAGCACAAGCAGAAACATTACTGCTTAGTGTCTTCCGGGACGTGGTGATAGTATTTAGAGCAGACTGTTCGATCTGCCTATACAGTATTGAAAGAAAGTCTGATGGGTAAGCGTGGAGCGTGCAACAAGTCACTTTTTGCTTCTGCGTATCGTGCTTCCTCTGTTGTTTTTATTTTCTTAAAAGTTATTCTAATTTTATGTTTAGTTTCCTTTGTTTTAGAAGTTAAAAAAGTAAATGTTATATTTAGTGATGTTCATGTAGTTATTTTTTAGCCACCTAGATAAATAACTTGCACTAACTTCTTAATCTGCTCTTTCGGATTTCTTTGGGGGAAAAAAAAAACTGGTTTGGGGTGGGATAGCTTAGGTACTAGTTTTTTTCACAGCCTGGAAAACAAGTGGTAACTATCGTAATGTTCTGGACACTTGGGGAAATTTGAACGTGTTCCACTGGCCTAAGGCCTTGGGAAGCGTGTCCTTAGCAGACTCACTTGGTCCCCACTGAGGGAGATGGCTGTGGTCTGCGGCAGGAAGGGCTGGCAGCCCCTGGTGCTGTTGTGTGTTGCCTGCATTCTTCTGGGCATCTGGTCGGCTTGCAGCATTTAGACCACACCTCCTGAGCTTTATTTTGCTCTTGTGATACGTGTTTGTTTCTTTTTTAAAATAGCCATGAAGTGTGTATTTGCTGAAATAGCTTAGTGATTATAGGAATACTGTGAAGATAGAAATTAAGAAATTTTACTAGCCTCTCAAAGAACCCATATCCTTTCTCAACCAACTAAACTGTTCCTATTTTTTCCTTCCTAGTTTCCTTTCCTAGTTGTCCTAGTTTTTTTTCTTCCCTTCTACATTGTATTCCCTTTCTTTCTTCCTTATTTCCATACATATTCTTCGGATATATCAACCTTACCAGTCTACTGCTTGAAGGATACTTGAGGGGGAGGGAATGATAGGTAGAAGCCATTTGGATCCCCCAAAAGCATGAAATCTAATTCTATTCGTAGTGGAAAAGAAAGGAAAACAAAAAACTTGTTAGCATTGATGTTGAGGTGTGTGGGTATCTTTCTCTCTCTCTCTTTTTTTTTTTTTGCAGTCCGAATACTACTGCTGGTATTCAGGTTCTTCAAGAAGTGTCCATGTCACGCTACATTCCTCACCCTTTCCTGGTAGTATCTGTCACTCTGACTTCAGTGAGCACAGAGAATGGAATCACCTTGAAAATGCCACAGCAGGTACCGTTCCGTCATCAGAGCTCTTTAGAGCTTCATCTCAGTTTTTAGCATTTTAAGTTGGTACCAGGAACTGTTTATTTGTTCAGCAAATAAATATCAAGTGTCTAAATATGCTTTGCGTGAAGATGCTGGGTTACAGTGGCAAACTAAACAAACTTGGTTTCTTCTCAGACAATAAAGAAATAATCACATGCATAATTATAATCATGATGTGTGTACCAGAAAGTCGTATAGGTCACTGTAAGAGTTTAGAACGAAAACCTGAAATAGTCTAAACAGTCAGAGATTTCTGTACCATTTAAATTATAGCCTGAAGACAGGTGGTTACCTAAGTAAAGAGTGGGAATCTCAGATCAGTGGGAACAGTAGTGCAGAGGCCCGTCAGTAAGAGAGAAAAATGACACATTCAGGGAACTGGAAGAACTTCAGAGTGACTGGACTTTGTCTTAAAGTCTAAAGTGTTTTAAGCCGGGTATTACTAGATGTAAGCTTTGTTATGTCTAGTCTAACTGTAAGGGGGGGGAAATGAACCAGAGTAGGACAAAACTGAATGTAGGGAGGGTAACTGGGAGGCCACTGTAATGATCTGAATGAAGGCTGTCAGTGACCTAAACCTGGCAGTGAAAAAGAAGGAAAGAAGTGGAATATTGAATATAAAATATAGAGAACTCCATGATTAGTCAGCTATAAGGAAAGAAAATAATGCTGTAGTTTCTGGTTAAACCCATGAAGTTGTGTAACTTCCAATTCCAAGGCTCCTTCTGTTACATGGATGGTTTCCAAATTTCGTGTTGGTGTGGAACCCATTTTCAAAAGATAACTATGTAGATTTATAACTCTGTAGATTTATTTGTCATCTCTGTCTTCCCAGTCTGTCTTTTACTTCCTATTAAGGCACTTCCATTCATCTACTTCAAAATCTAGATCTCATTTCCTCTGCAAACTATATTTCATGGTAGCCGGAGAGTCATAGATGATAAGGGAAAGTTCTGTTTTACAGAAGAATTGTAGCTAAAAGATGTGGAAGGTAGGAATTACAGAATCACCATTTTGCTGCCCCTAAGGAAATAACTGATTCGGATAGTGATCATGATTGGATGAAGCCATCAGATGAAAGGTTGGTGGGGAATTTTACAATGAGGGGATCAGGTGGCCATATCTAAGCCTTATTAATCAACATTAGCATTACTACAAGTAGCAGAACCAGGTGTGGCATGCTTCCTGGGGTGATGCATCCTAAAGTTCACATGAGGAATTACTGCCCAAAACACTGAACCTGAATTAAATCAAGCTTCTAGATCAATTTTCATTCATAGGAAATACAGGGGTAGAGTTTTAGTTTAACACCACGAGGAAGCAGAATGTAGAACATTCTGTAGGACAGCAACAAGTCAATAATGTGGCGGGGGGAGGGGAAAGTAAGGGGGGAGACCCTTCTAAATAATTCTTTAGAGCCATCACAACCAAATGCAGTGCTTAAGTTCATTTGTATCCTGATTCAAACTGGCTATAAAAAGACACTATTAAAGCAATTAGAGATACTGAGTATGCACTGAGAGGTGACAGTAAGGAATAATTGTAGATTTTATTAGATGTGGTACTGGCACTGTGATTTATAAGCAAATATCCATGTACTTTAGAGTTGCACAGTATAGGAGTAAAACGGCATGATATTTTCCTTTAAAATATTTTGGTATAGTGGTGCCTGGCTTGCTCAGTTGGTGGGGCAGGTGACTCTTGATCTCAGGGTTGTGAGTTCAAGCCCCATGGTGGATGTAGAGATTACTTAAAAAATAAAATCTTTAAAAAAATAATAAAATACTTTAGCAAAATAAATGGAAAAAAAGGATAGATGGGCAGATGTGGCAAAATCTTGAGTAATTGTGAATTTGGTTGATGGGAATATGGGGGTTCATTGTACAATTCTCTATACTCTGAAGCTTTCTTTCTCATGTTTGAAGTTTTCATATTAGGGAAAATAAAGGGACTCCTTGTATATCCCAGATAACAGTGGGCAGTCAGTGGCACCAGTAGTACTGGGTACCCCATTTTAAGAGGGCCTTTCCAACAGACACATGAAAAATGCTCAACATCACTCATCATCAGGGAAGTGCAAATCAAAACTACAGTGAGATAGGACCTCACACCTGTCAGAATGGCTAAAATAGAAAACGCAAACAAGTGTTGGCAAAGATGTGGAGAAAAAGGAACCCTCTTGCAATGTTGGTGGGAATGGAAACTGGTGCAGCCACTGTGGAAAATAGGATGGAGGTTAAAGTTAAAAATAGAACTACCCTATGATCCAGTAATCACACTACTAGGTATTTACCCCCCAAAATACAAAAACACTAATTCAGAGGGATACATGCACCCCTATATTTATTGCAGCATTATTTACAATTGCCAGATTATGGAAGCAGCCCAAGTGTCTTTGGATAGATGAATGGATAAAGAAGATGTGGTCTATATACAGTATGGAATATTACTCGGATATGAAAGGGGCACCTGGGTGGCTCAGTCAGTTAAGCTTCTGCCTTTGGCTCTAGTCATGATCCTGGGGTCCTGGGATCCAGTCCCACGTCAGGCTCCCTGCTCAGCGGGAGTCAGCTTCTCCTTCTCTTTCTGCCCCTCCCCTCTCTCATGCTCACTGGCACTCTCTCTTAAATCAATAAAATCTTTAAAAATAAATAAAAAGAATGAAGTCTTGTTATTTGCAATGACGTGGATGAATCAGTATTATGCTACGTGAAATAAGAGAAAGATGATTACCATATGATTTTACTCATATGTGGAATTTAAGAAACAAAACAAATGAGCAAAAACAAACCCAAAAACAAACCAAAAACAAACCAAGAAACAGACCCTTAACTGTAGAAAACTGATGGTTACCAGAGGAGAGGTGGGTGTGGGGGGATGGGTGAAATACATGATGGGGATTAAGGAATGCACTGTGATGAGCACCGGTGTTGTATGGAAATGTTGAATCACTGTATTATACACCACCTGAAACTAATATAACACTGCATGTTAAGTGTACTGGAATTAAGTTTAAAAAAAAAGCCTTTCACAAAGAGGAGAGATCTAATGTGGTAAAGAGCAGATTAAGAAGTAAATTGACTATGAAGAGTGACAGTTTGACTTCTTCCTTGCCAATTTGGATGCCTTTTATTTCTTTTTGTTGTCTGATTGCCGAGGCTAGGACTTCCATAATACTCAATATAGAAAACCCAAAGACTCCACCAAAAATTTGCTAGAACGGATACAGGAATTCAGCAAAGTCACAGGATATAAAATCCTTGTAGAGAAAGGTGTTGCATTTCTATACACCAATAATGAAGCAGCACAAAGAGAAATCAAGGAATCGATCCTATTTGCAATAGCACCCAAAATCCTAAGATACCCAGGAATAACTAACCAAAGAGGTAAAAGATGCGTATGCTGACAACTATAGAACGCTTGTGAAAGAAACTGAAGACGACACAAAGAAATGGAAAAACATTCCATACTCTTGGATTGGAAGAACAGATATTTTTAAAACATCTATACTACCCAAAGCAATCTACACATTCAGTGCAATCCCTATCAAAATAACACCAGCATTTTTCACAGAGCTGGAGCAAACAATTCCAAAATTTGTATGGAACCAGAAAAGACCCCGAGTAGCCAAAGTAATGTTCAAAAAGAAAAGCAAAGTGGGAGGCATCACAATTTTGGACTTCGAGCTATATTACAAAGCTGTAATCATCAAGACATGGTACTGGCATAAAAACAGACCCATAGATCAATGGAACAGAACAGAAACTCAGAAATGGACCCTCAACTATATGGTCAACTAATCTTTAACAAAGCAGGACAGAATATTCAATGGAAAAAAGTCTCTTCAACAAATGATGCTGGGAAAATTGGACAGCCACATGGAGAAGAATGAAACTGGACGACCTTCGCATACCACATGAAAGAATAAACTCAAAATGGATGAAAGACCTAAATGTGAAACCATCAAAATCCTAGAGGAGAAAGCAGGCAGCAGCCTCTTTGACCTCGGTTGCAGCAACTTCTTGCTGGACATGTCTCTGGAGCAAGGGAAACGAAGGCAAAAATGAACTACTGGGACCTCATTAAGATAAAAAGCTTCTGCAGAGCAAAGGAAACAGTCAACCAAACTGAAAGGCAACCTATGGAATGGGAGAGGATATTTGCAAATGACATTTGCAAATGGATAAAGGGTTAGTATTCAAAATCTATAAAGAACTTATCCAACTCAATACCCCAAAAACAAATAATCTAGTTAAGACATGGGCAGAAGATGTGAATAGACACTGTCCAAAGAAGACATCCAGATGGCTAACAGACGTATGAAAAGATGCTCAACGTCACTCATCAGGGGAATACGAGTCAAAATCACAATGAGATACCACCTCACACCTGTCAGAATGGCTACAATTAACAACGCAGGATACAACAGATGTTGGCGAGGATGAGGAGAAAGGGGAGCCCTCTCGCACTATTCGTGGGAATGAAAACTGGTGCAGCCACTCTGGAAAACAGTATGGAGGTTCCTCAAAAAGTTAAAAATAGACGTAGCAAATGCACTACTATGACCCAGCAGTTACGGTACTAGGTATTTATCCAAAGGATACAAACATACAGATGCAAAGGGGCACATGCACCCCATTGTTTATAGCAGCATTATCAACAATAGCTGAACTATGGAAAGAGCCCAAATGTCCATCAACTGATGAATGGATAAAGAAGAGGTGGGGTGTGTGTGGGGGGGGGAGTATTACTCGGCCATCAAAAAGAATGAAATCTTGCCATTTGCAGTGGTGTGGATGGAACTAGAGGTTGTTATACTAAGCAAAATAAGTCAGAGAAAGACAAATAGGATTTCACTTCTATGCGGAATTTAAGTAATAAAACAGATGAACACGGGAAGGGTAGGAAAAATAACAAAAACAGAGGGAGGCAAACCATAGGAGACTCTTAAATATAGATAACAAACTGAGGCTGGGTGGGGGATGGGGTAACTGGGTGACGGGCATTAAGGAGGACACTTGTGATGAGCACTGGGTGTTATATATAAGTGATGAATCACTAAATTCTCTTGAAACCAATACTACACTATATGTTAACTAGCTTGAATTTACATTAAGAAAGTTGAAATACAATAGGAAATTGATAACATCTTGCACAGAGGCAAGACCAAGATTGCTACAGCAAGGCAGGTCTTGATTTCATACTAAAGATTAAAAAAAAAAAAAACGTAACAATGAAAATTGTTTTATCAGTGAGATGGCCTCCCTCATGAGACTAGGCTCCTTGTCTCTGAAACTCATAATAAGAATATCTACTAGGGATATTTTTAGGGTAAGAGAAGATATCTTTGATTCTTTCAAAGTTAGCATTTTTGGGGATACAGATAGTCCCTGCTTTAATGTTAAGTTTCTGGAAAGCTCATTAAAATGGTTGGAAAGTGCTGTTGGACTCCCCTGTTCTTCATGCTTAATAGTGATGGAAAGTGTTGAACGCATGAATACAACTGAAGGAAAGAGAAGGGGGTTTGTTTGTGTAATAAGATCATGTCAAATGTAGTGAAGTTCACCGTTTTCACACTGCCCACTGGTCATTGTGAACCTGAGTCCCGCTGCGGTGCCTGCAGTGGCTACTCTGAAGGTCTCTGAAAAGTGCTGTGGAGTCTGCGCCAGTCCGCAGTCACTCTCTTCTGACTCGGGTTTGTGTGTTTGATTTTTCTCTGTCCTCTGCCGTCCAGTTCTTAGAGTTGTGCGCACCTTATAATTTCCATTTTTCCTTCTCCTACCTTGAAGTAACATGTTGTTTCTCATGTGTTGTGAAAAGGTATTCAGATCTTTAGTTTTCATGTCATTATGTGCTAAGTGGGGAGCCAAAGACTTCTTTCCAAGGAAGGTTTTTTGGATTTGTGACAGTTGCTTGGGGATTTTGCGATTTTTTTATTATTTCTCTTTTTTGTAAATTAACATCAGTTATTACACTTACACCTACCTGGATGTGGCCTAACACCAGAATGAATGACAAAACCTGTGAATCTTCTGGACCCTCTTGCCATTTCTTATCCACAGTCCTGGGAGTGTCTGGAAGGCAGGACAGAAGAGCATTTTGTGTAACTGTTTTGAGAACAGAATATGTAGGGTGCCTGCTGTTTTCCTGACTGAACCCTAAATGATAACGGCAGCTTAAATTCAGCCTGCCAGCAGGCCTCAGGCTGGGACACCATCTCACAGCTTCGGAGTAATCACCCTTTCCTTCCTAAAATTCTTTCCTCCTTGGTTTTTGTGACACTGCGCTCTCCTGGTGCCCTGCTTGCCTTCAGCGTGGCATACTTTGCTTCAGAAAGTTCATCTGACTCCTTCAGTTCCCCAGCCTCACTTTGATTCTGGTATGTTCGTCTGTACTTCAGTCATCTCTCACATTTTTATTTGCAAGTCTTAAGATTCTTTCAAATTTCATGAGCAATGAAATGAAACTGCTCAGTTTTCCCTTCCTTAACTTCTGCTTGTAACTTCATCCAGTGGTAACCTCACCTTCTCTAGCAGCCATCTGGGTGCAGTACCCTGAAATCACCTGCAGTTCAGTTCTCTTTTCATGTCTTTCATGCCTAGGGCATCAGTCAGTTGTTTTTGTTTGTTTTATTTTTGTAAATCCAAGTGCTCTTTCTCTTTACAAGTGAAAAAGACTGTATCTGAGCTTCGCTTTGGAACAAAGCTTTTCAACTTCCAGGCAGGTGAGAAGGTTTAATGGGGAGACATGTTCGGCTCTCTAGTTTAGGATTTGATTGAAATGTTCAATAATGAAAGGACAGACTATTTGATTCATTCCTGAAGTCAACACCTGTGATGTCTGCCTCTCCTGAGTAAGCCATCCTGAATAACTCAGAATTTTAATAACTCCCTTCTTCAAGAATCAGGTAGTGGCTTATTTCCTTTTTTTTTTTTTTTTTTAACCTGGCTTTCCAAGCCTTCTTTGAAGGTCTGTTGTCATCCAGCATTTTTCTCATGATATTCCTAATCTGGTCAGATTTTTCTCACTTTCCCAAAAGAGATCTTCCATCTCAGTGTCATTTACAGAGGTGTCTTCAGCTGGAGAGCCAGCCCTTTTCCTTCCTCCCGTGTGTCGCGTCCTCATCCTTTCAGGCCCACCTCACCCTGTAAGCCTTCTCTGGCTATGTCAGGTAGGTGGCTGAAGTGAGCTCTCTTTCTGTGAACTTGTGAAGCTCTCCTAGTTCCGTCAGGATAATTCAGCTCTGCCGTCAGTCTCACGTTCCTTAGTTGCATTGTGGTGAGGTTTGCTGCGCCCTAGTCAGAAGGCAGCTTGGGCTCCACGTCACTTCACAGAATGGCTGGACGTGGCGCACGCTCTGTAAAGGGTGGTGCTGGTTTCACCCGTAAACCATATAGAGTTGGTGGGAGATGCTGAAAACATACATATTAGCTTGAATCCAATTTTTTTTCAGGCTCGTGATGCAGAGAGCATTATGCTGAATCTTGCAGGACAGCTCATCATGATGCAGAGGGACAGATCAGGCCCTCAGATCCGGGAGAAGGACAGTAACCCTAACCAAAGGAAACTTGTGAGTCACGTGCAAGTGACGTAGAACATTAGTGATGAAGGAATAAAAGAATTTAAGAGGAGAGTATGCTCTTGTGACTTGGAAACTGGGAAAGTATATAATACAGTCTTTAAGCCTCCAGGTTTAAGACTGTTGGTAAGGGGTGAATAAGAACATCCTGAAACAATAATAAAATGTTCCGTACTCCAGATGTTATTGCTTAGGCATTATTATTTGCTAATTCTAATGGGAAAGTAGGATAAATTGGTGAAGTTTGTGGGGTTTTTTTGGTTTGGTTTTGTCTTGTTTTTAGAATTAAATACACATACTTTGAAAGACAGGGTACTGTTCTTGACTCTAATTCTAAATAGAGTCCCCTAATTTTCCCAAAAGAAGTTGTGCTTATCATTTTAAAAGACTTAAGAAATTAGTGCCAAGGAACTTCAGAATGTACAAATTTAGTAGGAAAAAAATGAATTCTTGTCTTTGCTTCTCCAGCTGCCATTCTGTCCTCCCGTGGTCCTGGCCCAGTCTGTTGAGAATGTCTGGACTACGTGTCGAGCAAATAAACAAAAGCGTCACCTTCTGGAGGCCCTCTGGCTGAGCTGTGGAGGTGCAGGGATGAAAGTGTGGCTCCCTCTCTTCCCCAGGGATCACCGAAAGCCCCATTCCTTCTTGTCCCAGCGGATCATGCTGCCCTTTCACATCAATATTTACCCCCTGGCTGTTCTGTTTGAAGACGCATTAGTCCTCGGTGCTGTCAATGACACTTTACTCTATGATTCTTTGTACACTCGGAACAGTGCTCGGGAGCAGCTGGAGGTGCTCTTCCCTTACTGTGTTGTGGAGAGGACCTCGCAGATCTACCTCCACCACATTCTGCGGCAGCTGCTGGTCAGGAACCTTGGGGAGCAGGCCTTGCTCCTAGCCCAGTCCTGCGCCGCTTTACCTTACTTCCCTCATGTGCTGGAGCTCATGCTCCACGAAGTGCTGGAAGAAGAAGCTACCTCACGGGAGCCCATTCCCGACCCGCTGCTGCCCACTGTGGCAAAGTTTATCACCGAGTTCCCCCTCTTCCTGCAGACAGTTGTTCATTGTGCTAGGAAGACTGAATATGCCCTGTGGAATTACCTTTTTGCAGCCGTTGGAAACCCCAAGGACTTGTTTGAGGAATGTTTGATGGCTCAGGATTTGGACACAGCTGCCTCCTACCTTATTATCTTACAGGTAACAGTTCTCTTCTTGTAAAGTACAAGAATTAATGAGCTTAAACTTGGGCGGGGGGAGGGAAGAAAGGTCCTGTGTCGACAATGGTGGTGTTCAGAGGATCATGCAGTCCGGTTTTCTGTTCTGTGTAGTATAATACATAGAATAACATGCATGTATTATAGAGGAAAAATAATACTAAAGAATTATGTTGAATATTAGCGAGTTTGAGCCAATATTAGCTAATTTGAGCTGTTCGTCTGAGCCTCTCTCAGTAATAGATTTGTTTCCTTCTGGTGCGGAATTGCTGAGGGGACTCTGGTTAAAGCCTGGGTCCTCCTGGCAGCACACCTCGTGTTAGGCTTCCAGCAGCAAGCTGAGGAAACGCAGACCTGCCACAGTAATTACCCGCGTCGCACACGGGTCTTCTCAAAATAATGGGTTCTTGGAGACTCCTGAAAATCTGTGTCATTATATATATTTGACAAAAGGGCTTGATAGTTGTTCTTATCAGTCCAATACAGATTTGACAGGCTACACTTAGCAGTGCTTTCAAATTATTGCAAAGTTGTTTTCATTGATATAAGAAGCTAACCGTAAACTTGGTTTAAACTCTGCCTGAAGCACGTTTCTCATCCGCTTCCTTGCTTCATGACAGCTGATTGAAGCCAGAGGAGATAGTCCAGCAGAGGTGGGATGGCCCTGAATGTCTGTGATTCCCTGACTCGTCTAAAAAAGCCACAGAATGATAAAAATAGAAACAAAGTAAATGCAGCTCTGTTTTGTCTTAGGTCACCCCTTAGACTTGCAGTGATCTGCCACGCACTGGGATTGGACACTCTCTCTGTATCAGGATTCCAGCGTGGCCATGGATTGTCAGATAATTACGGTTGAACTTGCCTGCGAGGTGCCTCTCCCCGAAGGCCAAGGCAGGCGGTGTGGTGAAGCTGGCGAAAGAATTCGCGAGGACGCTCTTTGGGTAGCAGTCCTACATACTGTTGCCCAGAGCTGAGTACTTTCGTCACAGCCTCCGAAACTGCCACAAGAGGGGGACCTGAGCTTTGGGAGTCAGGCAGATTAGACTTGTGTTCTTGCTTTTCTTCTGGTCTTCAGCAAGTGACTGAACTCCGTTTCCTCATCTGTAAAATGGGAACGGCATAACCGCTCGGCAGAGTCGCTAGCAGCCAGGGAAGACAGAACGTGGGTCAGGTTTATGTGAGGTATCTGAGGTGTAGTGGGAGTTTAGAAAATCCTAATTTCCAGTACGCCAGCGGGGTGTTGGCCTCGCTTTTCCGTGCGGGATACTTTCTATTGATCCTTTTATTCTTACTGTTACACATTCCTTACAGAGGTGTAGCTGCGTTCCCTCTCTGGTATAGAAGTCCTAGAGGTAAAGAATTGCTCATACTTCCCAAATCACTGCCGTATAAAAGGAATGCTTGTGTTTGGTTGTTTTTGTAGAATATGGAAGTCCCAGCAGTAAGTAGGCAGCATGCCACCCTTCTGTTCAACACAGCCCTGGAACAAGGCAAATGGGACCTGTGTCGACACATGATTCGATTCCTTAAAGCCATTGGCTCTGGAGAATCTGAGACCCCTCCATCCACACCCACCGCTCAGGTGGGTTGCAAAATCGCACAGCCTCTCTAGACCATACACCGACATGGCTTCTTTCTCTAACTGTACCTCACATCATGTGTAATCTTAGGAACCCAGTTCAAGCGGTGGATTTGAGTTCTTCAGGAATCGAAGCATCAGTTTATCCCAGTCAGCTGAGAATGTTCCTGCTAGTAAATTCAGCTTACAGAAAACACTGAGTATGCCATCTGGTCCTTCTGGAAAAAGGTAAAAGAATCACGAGCTGTTATCACTTTTAGGGCATTCAATGACACATGTTGCATTTCAGGGCATTTGTAAAATTGGATCTTATGAAAACAACCATTTGATCAAATGCAATTCCTTCTCCATTTCCAAAAGGCTTGAGGATTACACAAAATGCTTCCCTTCTTCTGTCCTCCAAAGTTCACTTTTTTACTCTTTGTACAGTTTCTGTCCCTTGTCCTAGAGTAGGTCTTGTGTACCCATTCTGAAGGTAGCTCACTTCAAATTACCCTGATAATAGAGGACCAGAATAAAGAGGAAGATAATTAATTCTGCACTTAATCCAAAAGCCTTCTTATAGTCCATAGTTTTATCTTTCTAACTCTACCTCGTGACAAAAACGAGAAAAAATTTAGTCCCCAGGTACTTGACTCTCCTGTGACTCAACAGTGGGAGAGCCAAGAGGAAGTGTATCCTGAAGACAGATCTGCATCACCCATAGATGGGTTATTGCCTCCTGAGAGGTTACTGTGAACTCCTACTAAACATTATAAAATAGAATCTCCTCTGGTTTGTGAGGTCCTTGTGTTCCTTCCTCTGTTGTTACATGTTCTAAGCTCTTGTCTTTTCTCTCTTCTCATCCTTTCTTTTATATTCTGTTTTCATTGTTACTACAGTGCCTGACACATTAGGAGAACTTGCTGAACGTTTTTGGTCATGACATTTTACTACTTTTTTTACCACAGTCATCTGTACCACCCTTGCTCCCAGCATCTGCACACACAGTAAAATGCAACCACAGCACACTACAAACAGCAGCTTCTCGGCTGTGCCCGCACGGGACGTGATTACCGGCCAGTCCACATGAAGTGCTCGGTGCGCGCCAGGCACGGTTCGAAGCGCTTACAGCTTACAGGGGTAGGCACGGTTGTTGACCACACTGTGTGGGTGAAGAAGCAGAGGCCCAGAAAGTAAGCTTGGGTAGGTTCACACAGGTAGTGAGTTGGCAGAGCCAAGATCTGAATCCAGACAGTCGTCCAGGACTGTCTCTCAGAGAAGGCACCACATGGCCCAGTTACCAAACCAGTCAGCCCACCGCAGCCCGGATAGTGAGGGATGACAGACTGCGTGTCGTCACGTTGTACGTGTTTCAGCGTCAGTCATCCATCCGTGTGTCTGCTTATCCCCCGCTCCCGTGCACAGACTTCCTTGTGCTTTGTGTCTCCTGTCTCAGTTTCTTTGATCTGGTCTCCTCGCCTGTTTTCATTGGGTTCTTCAGACGCAGCATTATTTGCTCCCTTTCTTTCCTTCAACCCATCACCACCCTCCTCCTGGTTTGGTCTTGTCCATCTCCTCTTCCCTCTTCCCTATTTCCATTCTACAAATATGTTTTAAGAGCCTGCCGTGTGCCGGGTGTTGTTCAGCGGCCCGTGGTATCACACGGAGGAAAGCCCTGATCGTTTGTCTTCACTCACTCAGAGCTGGATCTTGGATCTCTTACCTCCTTCTCCGCGCTGTCAGTGCTGCTGCGTAGAACCGTGTGAAGCATTCGCGAACACCTTTTCTGCAGCTTTCTTGTTTCCTACTTACAGATGGAGCAAGGACAGTGACTGTGCTGAGAACATGTACATTGACATGATGCTCTGGAGACACGCTCGGCGTCTCTTGGAAGAAGTTCGGCTGAAGGACCTCGGCTGCTTTGCAGCCCAGTTGGGCTTTGAACTAATTAGCTGGCTGTGCAAGGAGCGCACTCGGGCCGCGCGGGTGGACAACTTTGTGCTGGCCCTGAAGAGACTCCACAAAGATTTCCTGTGGCCGCTTCCCATCATCCCAGCCTCTTCTCTCAGTTCTCCTTTCAAGAATGGAAAATACCGAACAGGTAATTGTAGGCTCGTGTCACTTGATCTGGGATGATCAACGAGATGAAAGTTGGCTGAATATAGGAGCTACCACGCGTTTCTAACTGTGGGAAGTTTTGGAACTGGCTATGTTGTGACTTATCTGACAGGACATTCCAGAGAAGTGGTAAAAATGCATCTTTGAGAGTTTGGGCTGTCTTCTAATCTAGGAGAAGACAAAGTGAAACTATTTTGGTGAGAGAAGAATTAAAAGATAAAGATTTTTAGTCCAGGTCTTGCAAAAAAGACTGTTCTAATTACTATTCCTCATGAAAATCCAAACAAAAACCTTTTATTGTGACATTTGGAAACTTCCTCTCATCTTAAGAACCAAGGAAAAGCACTTAAAAGATGAACAGAGTAAATTCTGTTTAGTGCTAATGAGACAGGATGATGTCAGTTGACTGTGTCTCGCTTCCCTGGTTTCTGGGTGGACGAGGGGGTGTAATTGCCTCTGAACTGTCAGTGTTCGGGAGTAGCAGGGAAAGCAGCCGAAATAACGGAGTTGGGAATGGTGGTGCGTGCATCTTCTGAATTGTTTCGGGGCTTGCTTTGCAGTGGGAGAGCAGCTGTTAAAGTCCCAATCAGCGGACCCTTTTTTAAACCTTGAGATAGACGCGGGTGTCTCTCATGTTCAACGAAGTCAGAGCTGGCTCGGCAACATCGGCCCCCCCCATCATGAGATCGACACGGCCTCGTCGCATGGACCACAAATGCAAGACGCCTTCCTGTCACCTTTATCTAATAAAGGTAAATGTTACTTTAAATCCTAGCTTTTCCGTAGTTCCTTTGGAAGGTTTTTGTGCCGTAGCACTTCAGAAATAGAGCTTCACCCCTTCCAGACACGTCCTTGAGGATTAGTCATTAGAACCTGCTAGAGAGGTGAATAGTTTCTAGAACAAGGCCACCCTGGCCTTAAGTATACTTTGCCGTATTTATTTTGGATGAGTGAGATAGGTAAACTCATTACAGAGCAGCACTAACAGATGGAACTGTGCACTTGATTTTAATGATACAGAAACACTAACTTGGAACTTCAAGTAAGCAAAGTGTTATCTCCGTGTAAAGAATACCATTCTTCTCGTAAGTAGACATGGATCATAAAAAATTGTACTCCATTATCTTCTCTTTATTTTACTGATAAAAATTTGTAGAAATTTTCTCTCTCTTGCAAGTTCCTGTGTAATATCGTTCATTTTGCCTCTTAGTCTTCAAAGCCTAATTCACTGTCCCACCCTTTACCAAAAGTGGGTGCCAGCCTCTGCTCTCCTCTGCTCTTACAGTTTTAGTGGAGTTTCAGGTTGAAGAAGCTTCCAGGTGACAAATGCTGCTGAGGCTTGTACGGGTACAGGGAGCGTCAGCAGCAGTTAGCCTGACTGTCTGCAGTGTCCTTCACGGCCCAGCACTTGGTCGGCGTTTGATTTTTAGTCTGTCAGCACCGTATTTTGAGCTTCCGCTACGTGGAGAAGCTTACAGCTTCCATTACTTTTGTTTAAATTGTAGAAGATGCACATAATATGTACAACTTTAGCCATTTTTAAGTATACAGTTCAGTGGGGTCAAGTCCATTCACATTGCTGTTCAGCCAGCCTCCAGAGCTCTGTCTTGCCAAGCTAAAATTCTATCCCTGTTAGATAACAACTCCCCATTCCTCCCTCCCCGGTACTGGCAGCCACCGCTCTAGTTTCTGTGTCCATGAATTTGACTACTTTAGATCCCTCATACGAGTAGGATCATACAGTGTTTGTCTTCCTGTGATTCAGGCTTATTTCACTTAGCATAATGTTCTCGGAGTTCACGTCCGTTGCAGCAGATGTGGGAACTGACTTCCTTTTTGAAGCCGTGTAGCACTGCACTGTGTGTCTGCACCACATTTTGTTTATCCGTCTACCCACTCATGAACACTTGGTTGCTTCCATCTTTTGCTGCAATGAACATAGGAGTTGAGAGAGCTTTTCAAGATGCTGCTTTCAGCTCTTTGGGGTATATACATATATTCCAGAAGTGGAAATGCCAGATCACAGGGCTATTCTTTGATTTTTTGAGGAACTGTCAACCCACCAACATTGACGAAGGGTTCCAATTTCTTGACGTTCTTGCCAGTACTTTATTTGCTGGGGATTTGGGGGGTTTTTTGTTTTATTTTTTTATAGTAGCCATCCTAAGAGACATGAGGTGATATCATTGCTTGCATTTTTTTTTTTTTGTAGAAAACTCTTTAGAGAGATCATTTGAAATATATTTTTAAATTAGAGATAATAGTATCATGGAACCCTTACCCCCACCCCCATGTATCTGTTACCCAGCTTCAGCTATTACCGACTCATGACCAAATTTTGTTTGATCCCTTCCGGTATTATTAAACTTCATCCAAGACAGGATATATTTTATCTGTGAATATTTCAGTATGTATCTTTAAAAGGACTCTTAAAAAAAGTTACTCCATTATCATCCCTCTAAATACTTGACAGTAATTCCTTAATATCATTAAATATCTGGTAAGTATTCGAATTCAATTGTTTCATAATGTCATAAATTTTTTTATGGTTAGGACCAGATCCAGATAAGGTTCACACATTGTGGTTAATTCTTTCTTTAAAAAATGATTGCTTCTCTCTCCACCATTTTTGTAGTTGTTAAGATTTACTTATTTATTTTAGAGAGCATATGGACGGGAGGGGCAGAGGGAGAGCACGTCTCAAACAGACTGCACTGAGCGTGAAGCCCAACGCAGGGCTTGATCTCATGACCCCGAGATCACGACCTGAGCCAAAACCCAAGTCACATACTGGGCCACCCAGGTGCCCCCCCCCCACTTTTTTTTTTTTTTAACCCCTTGCTGTTTAGTCATTGATGAAACTTGCTCCCGTGATTTTTTTCAAAATATGAATTTTGGTGATTGCATCTTCATGGTTTAACACTTTCCTCTGTATTTCTTATAAATTAGTAATTGAATCTAAAGACCTGATCAAATGATAGCTAGATTTTTTTGGAGGCAGGCAAGACTGCTACATAGGTGGTAGTGTGTTTTCCCATCCAAAGGCACATAATGTCTGGTTATCTAACAATTGTTGTCTTAAAAATACCTCCTACTGTTAACATAGCATGGGAATTTTAGCAGTTGATTTAACATTTGGGTTTCAAAATTCTGAGCAGAAATCAACATGTGAGAAACCACTAATATTTGAAATTAAATGTATTTTCTACATGAAGCTCGTTTGTAACTTTCGGCACTTTTTCCTCAGGTGATGAATGCAGTATTGGTTCCGCCACAGACTTGACTGAAAGTAGCTCCATGGTGGATGGAGACTGGACGATGGTAGATGAAAACTTCTCCACACTCAGTCTGACTCAGTCAGAGCTAGAACACATCTCCATGGAGCTGGCGAGTAAGGGGCCTCACAAATCCCAGGTCCAGCTTCGGTGAGTTCCTCAGCGTCCTGGAAGCACAGAATGCCTACTGAGGGTATTTGGGCAAATAGGCTACTGGAACTGCTCTCCTGATAACGACTGCCCTTCTCTACATCTGCAGTACCCTCTGAGCTTCGATCTTCCTGTTTCTGCTTCTCTGTAGATACTTGCTGCATATCTTCATGGAGGCAGGATGTCTAGACTGGTGCATTGTCATAGGCCTGATTCTTAGAGAATCCTCAGTAATCAACCAGATTGTGGTTCTCATCCAGTCTTCAGAGGTGGATGGAGAGATGTTACAGAACATAAAGACGGGGCTGCACGCAGTAGACCGATGGGCCTCTACAGATTGGTAAGTGCGGGTCTCCTTAGGCCTGTTACCTTGTTACCTTGGCTGTCCTCGGGGGAGTCGTGTCCTTTCACAGTTGTAAGGTTTAGTTCTAGTTCATTTATTTGGAAATTGTTTAGGTTGGTCGAAATAAAAATGCTTTCACACGTTCCTTTCTGAAGTTGTTCTCTTTAGTCACTATTCTGTGCCCAGCCAGGTACGTAAATGACACAGTACAGATGATCTTAGACTTGTTAGACTGGAACTTGAGGTCTGTGGTTATGTGGAATTGCTGCTAATAATAACCTGAAAATATCTACTTTGAAAAGATAAATTCACACACGCCTTAAATTTTTAACAGTCCATAGCAGTTACTAGCAAGCCCAAAGTAAGAGTTAGTGGGTAGAAGTGAAGAGCCTTGGATCGTAGCCCTTTGTCACCAGTTATGTGTGGATTTGAGGTTTCCCTTCCTTGGATCTAGTTGTTTCCTTAGTTGCCAAATTCACTTAGAAGAGATGTACTGTGTGAAGGTTCTTCAAATCTGAAGAAACCCTGTTGGTCCTCAGACTATGGAATGTGATTTTTTAATTAAAATACTTGAGAAAAAAGTCCTTGTTGCTGGAGCTCAGAAACATAAGACACTTCCCTTGGGTGCAGTGCCCCTGTGTTGGCCAGGACTCCTGAGAACCCTTTCCTCCCTCCCATGTGCCTCCTCCCCTCCCCACACCACCTAGCACGGAGACCTCACTGTGTCCATGTTTAGTAGGAGTTTGTCCAGAACACTCTAGGGAGCATTTTGAGTGTGGCAAGAGAGAGCTAATTTCCTTTTCCCTCTGCTTAGTCCTGGATATAAGCCATTTTTAAACATCATTAAGCCACAAGTACAGAAGCTCAGTGAGCTCACAGAAGAACAGGTCCAGCCCGAAGCCTTCCAGCCAATAACCGTGGGTAAGACCCCTGAACACGCCGGTCCCCGGGCAGAGGAGAGCCGGGGCTGCTCGGGCCATGGAAGCGTCCCCCAGGGTGAGGTCGGAGGTGGCAGTCTGGTCAGCCGGAAGGAGGAGGACACGACCCGAGCAGAGGAGGAGGAATCTTTTCAGGATGGGACTTACGACTGTTCTGTGTCCTAACGACAGTGACGTGCCATCACCGCGGGCAGTATTAATTCACAGCAGCGTACAACTGAGGACACTGCGACCTAGTTGGACGATTTAACCAGGGAGAGAACTCAGAGACTCTGGTAAGGTAGTATTAAATTTTAACTTGCTCCTCTAAGAAATCTCGGACTCCATAAAAATGTGATATCAAATCATTTTTCATTAAAAAAAATTTTTTTAAGCTGCAGTGGAAAGTAATAAAGAGTATTGTACAGTTGTACAGGAGAATATTTTGGTTTTTTTCTTAAAGAATGGTAGCTCCTAAACCACAGGGATTGTTTTGCCCTAGACGAGCCTACTTTTTCACTACTTCCAGCTTCTTACGTGTTTTCTGGTTCAGCGTGTGTCCAGACTGCTTTTTAAAAACAAATGCGAAGGTGCTTGCTGGAGCTCATCAGTGCTGAGCTCCCTGCGTGCCCCTTTGGATCGAGAGCGCTGGACTCCCGCACTGGCCTGCTGAGCAGATGCCTGCCCTGGCACAGCAGTGGCTGTCGCGATGGAGACCTGTCCTGGGCTGTGTTTAGCCTTTAAATCCCAGTCCTGAACTGGCGGAAGCGATTTACCTGTGAGTCAGTGCGCCTGCTTCCTCCAGCAGCTTGAGGCCTGGTCAGTGTGGGCACAGGTCTGAGGGCTCCTACCAATTATGCTGTTAGATACCACTAAACTCTTTTGTATCTTTTTGTGAATACTCTTGTGTAAATAGACTAAAGGCACTGTTCATATTTTTAGGGCTCATATTATAATTTGTAAGGTTTGATGCTGGATTCTGCATGGCGATACTCACTCTTGGAAGAGAGATGGGCTTGCTCTTTCCAAATAGGAGCAGTCTTCACAGAAAAAAACAGGTTTATTGGCTTGGTCGTTCAGTAACGGAAATGGTCACACTGATCATGAAACAGGTTTTGTGCGAATTAACGTAGTTTCTTATTTATTGCTTTTGTAAATGGAATAAAAATGGACCTTTATGTAAATAGACTGCTGAATCCTGTATTATCACGGCTACTAAAAATTACTATGTGAAGAATGCATTCTTCATTGTGACTTTTAAAATATTTTATGTATTTCTAGATATGACTTAGTTTTCATACATTATGAAAACCTACCTGCACACTCCTTAACGGCTTCAGAGTAAACACATGCCCACTGCACTTCCAGTCACCTTCCATCAGTGCTAGTTTGCACTGTGCAGTCTGAACAAAGGAATGCAATGTTGTTTTTTACAAAAACAAACTTGTTTATTTTTGTAATAACAGTGTATCTTGACGTGGACCAAATTCATACCACTATGTAAAACAGCCTCTCTTCTCATAGTACAATTACAGTTTAGAAATAAAACTTGGTCCTCTACCCTTGCTTTTTAAAGTAAATGGCAGGATACAGTTGTCCTAGCCCAGGTTTCCTTGGAAGGGAAACACAAACCATTTTGAAATTGCTTGGTTCGAAATTCATCAAACTGTTTTAAATTATTGAGTTTGGTAATTTACTATCATTTACTTTTTACATTACAAGTGCAATAATCTCACATACTAGAACTCCTGAACGGGTGGGATGTGGGAGGATGGTACCTGGTCTTTCTGGTGCTACTTTATTTCAGCCTTTGTTTTAAACCACCTTTCCCTGAATCTTATGGTAGAAAATGTGTCCCATGTGAGTACGTGCAGCCCAGCAAGAATCTAACCTGAAACTTCTCCTGTCCTAGTCCCTTAGGAGGAGAATGAGCATTATTTTTGTGTTTGGTGTGAAAATACAGTCAATAAAATGATTTACCATTGTAAACAGCTGTGATCCTTTCACATCTCCGCATGTGCTGCTGGGCTCCTCTTGCACTCGTCAAAGCAGAGCACCGGTAGGTTAACTGAGCCGCTGTGGTTAAGACCATGAATCAATCTTTGCTCCTATACTTGTTTCTCAAGTAATAGAAATGGGCGGCCTGAAGGCAGAAAAATTGGTGGTTTACGGAAAGTTTCTCTTTGGTAGTTTGTTGTATATTTTACTTGTATTTTTATTTTGCTTTGTTTGGTTGATACATCAACTGTTAAAGCCATAACTTTAACTAATGAAGTCAAGTATTCAGTATAACAACTATTTGAAGTTTATTTGCTGATACCAAAACAAGAAGTCATTTTGGGGGGGAGGGGGTAAAGTCAACCTTTGCTTGTAATTAAAGCTGCTGCTACTTCTGTAATGTGTATTTTTTTTACTTGGTAAAGGGCAATAAAACATGAACTTTTATTCAACACATCAGGTTAACAGCAAAAAGTATATTTATTAAAAGCCACAGAAATATTCTTTTCATTATGAAATTCCACCTCTTAGAATTTTCTTTATGAAGTAACTACAAATTCAGACAGATTTAAATTTATATGCAGAATTGAGAACAGGAGCAGCGAGATTTGGCAGCATCCTGTATGCCTGACTGTAGAAGCTTGGAAGAGAAATCCATCTTGAGGACATGGAAAATGTTCAAAATGTAATAAAAATGATTTCCGCCAGACAAAACTGTCTATGTAAGTATAGAGGAGACTGGGCCCCGTCTCTAACAGGTGGGATTAAAAGTGCTTCTGAGTTCCCCAGTTTCCCGAGTCTTTGTCTCTATGGATTTCCCTTTTATGGACGTTTCATATAAATGGAATCCTGTATCTGTGGCTTTTTCTGTGTGGCTTCTTTCTCTTTGCAGGACACTTTCAAGGTTCATCTTTGTACATCAGTAGTCGTTCCAAGGCTGAATAATGTTCCACTTTCTGGTGTACTGCTTCTATTTATCTGTTCACCACCATTTGCCACGAACATTCATGTATAAGTTTCCATGTGGATAGAAGTGAAAATGCTGGGTCATGTACCTGGTTAATGTTTTGAGGAAATGCCTAACCGTATTCCAAAGTGCCTGCGCCATTCTCTGCACTCCCGCCAGCAGGGGATGCAGGTGGCAGGTTCTCCCTGCGCTGGTTGCTGGCTGTGGTTCTGGTTACAGCCGTCCGAGTTCTTTATGGAGCCGAGAGTCATTATGGCATAGTGTGGATTTTCCTGGTGCCTAGTATCTTTTCACAGTTATTAGCCATTTGTGTATCTTTAGAGAAAAACGTTGTTCTCCTTCGCCCATTTCACAGTTGGGTCATTTATCCTTTTATGGTTGATTTGCAAGAGTTCTTCGTACATTCTGGATACTAGACCCTTATATGATTTGCATGTATTTTCTCATTCCAATGGCTTGTGATTTTCGGGACACTGTCCTTTGAAGCATAAAAGTTTTACATTTTGGTGAAGTCCGGCTTTTTCTTTGGTTGCTTGTGCTTTGGTGTATGTAAGGAACCACTGCCTAATGCAGGTTTGTGGAGATCTGTGCCTGTGTTTTCCTCTGAGACTTTTTTTATGTTTTGTTTTTTACAGTGTTAACTCCTGTTTAGGTCTTTGGCCCATTTTGAGTTAATTTTTGTGTGTGGATATTCAGTTGTCCCAGCATCATTTACTGAAAAGATTCATTTTTTTTTCCTCATTGAATTGCCAAAAATCATTTGTAAACATATGGATTTATTTGTAGACTGTCAGTTGTATATTGCTCTCTCTTCTTACTGCCAGTAGCACACTGTCTGGTCATGGTTACTGTCCCTACTTTGTAGGAAGTTTTGAAGATGTGACTCATAAGTTTGTTTTTTCAAGACTGGGCTATTATGGGTCCCTTGCATTTCCGTATGAATACAAGCTGGGATTATGTTCGATTTGTGGATCAATTTGGCAAGTATTGCCATCTTAATTAAGCCAATCCACAAACATGGGATTTCTTTTAGCAGTGTTTAAAAGTCTTGTCTTATACTTTTATTAAGCTTATTCCTAAGTATTTTATTCTTAATGCAATTGCGACTAGAATTGTTTTGTTGTAGAAATACAATTGCTGATCTGTGCATTGATCCTTTAACACTGCTGAATTCATTTAACTGTAACAGTTTTGTTTTGTGGATTCCATAGAATTTTCTATATAAATTTGTCCTTTCTAATCTGGATGCATCTTGCCAAACTGGCTAGAGCCTCAGAACAATATTCAGTAGAAGTGGCTGTAGTGGACATGGTGGTCTTTCTGACCTTACGGGCAAGCTTTTCAGGCTTTTATCACAGGTGATGAGGATTTTAGCTGTGAGTTTTTCATCGGAGGGAACTTCCTCACCTGATAAAGGTACTCGGTCAGTTGAGATGGTGTATTACATTGACTTTTCAGGTGTTAAACCAACTTTTCATTCCTTGAATAAATTCCACTTGGTCATAATATAGAGCCAAACTTGAAGAAATAAATCAGTACGTTAATATTTTTACAAATCAAATAAGATATTTTCCAAATAAAAAGAGCCAGACATAAAGAGGCCTAAATGCATTTTGGCTTTATTGGCCCTAAAAGGCGGCAAGGGGCACGATGAGGAGGTGCACCGGACTGTTCTGAGGAGCGGCGGTGCCCCCATTCCTTGGGTTTCCAGAGCGGCAAGTGATGAGTGGTGGGCCACTGGCTGAAAGACCATTTCTTCCTGCCCCCACAATCCTGGATTCGCCCTTCAGTGATTTTCTTTGCCAGTGGAGAGGATTTTAAAAAGCTCAACATTTAACAAAATATGCACAATTTCATTCCACAGTAGAAAGCATTCCAGTGTCTCCTTGCTTTGCTCCTCACTCACATACCCGTTCTGCCACGTGAGCCATCTAGGTCTTTTAAAGGCAATTTAAAAAAGGTTTTAAAAAGGCTTTGTAGACTGGAAATAACCCTTCAACGATGAGGATACAGAAGAATAAAGATCTGGTTTTTCTGTTAATGATACTAACCTAGTAGGTTAATTTCAGTAATGTAAGGCAACAACCAATCCTCAACAAGTCAGCCAACCAGTGAAAAGAAAGGAAAGACCCTCCTGCTGGCTACGGCTTCCTGAGTGAGCAGCTGGCTACGGCCCCTCGGTGGAGACATCTCAGCGACCCTACAGCGCTTGTTTCCATCAGCTAAACGGGGAAACGTACTTTCAGACACAATGTAGACTAAGCATTTCTTCAAAACCACAATTCTTCACATTTTCACTGAATGTGCAACCCTGGGCTACTTTTAAATTCTGTAGGAAAAACTGTTTGAAAAGACCCTCTTAGAAGGGAGTTCTGAATGAGGAGTCTCCGAGGCTGCTGACGGACCGCGCGTGTGCTAAGTGCTCAGCCACTTCCGGCACTGAAGCAGTCCGCCCTGAGCCCAGCGAGCATCTTGAAAACCAAAGCAGAAGACACTGTTTGTTTACAAAGGAAAATGACGTGAAGGCAGAAGGAAAACCATGATTCTTACTGCAAGGGAATCACATCCTTCCCAAAGGGGGGAAAATCACTTTCATACGAAGCATGTCCTCAACATGGGATTCCCCCTCCATAAAAATCTATTTCCGATTAACCACAGGGACAAAATAGGCCTCTATTTTGAAATTCATTGAGATACCACTTTTTGTCCACAACTCTGATTCTCTACAAGCTACGAACACTGCAGTCCTTCTGCGCCACCTGACAAACTCAGAAGTCCACTGGCGACACCCGTACCAGGGGCGGGAGCCCGGTACTTGCAGCACAGCCCGTAGTCCGCGTTCAGCCCTGGCCGCGGCCGTGCTGGGCTGCGTGGCCGGGTCAGGGCTGAGGGCGTCCCGGGTGAGGCAGGCAGCGGGAGGAGCATGCCTGGGAAGGCACACTGCGGCCACCAGTCACAAGCGGCTTCAGTGGCCTCCGGCCATGCACTTAGTGCCACTTTGTTTTACTGTGGCTTTTTAAAAAAAATGTCTTTTTTGGCCTTTGCTTGCTAAACTCAGAATTTGTCCAACCTTTTCAGCTTCTTAATGGAAAAAAGAAAGAAGAACTGACCACTCATCTCCCCAAGCCCTTCCACTGCCAGAGCCGAGAAGCCCTGAGAGGCATCGCCGTGACACGCCTCCCAAGCCACACAGCCATCTTCAAAATGAACAGCACCTTCAAGGCCTCGGCCTGCCCTTCTGCAGGATCCTAATACCAGCAGCTGCTGCTCCAGGGGCCTCACTGCAGTGTAAGCCACCCCCTCCTGCCCCAGGAAAGCCAGCTCTGCCGGACAGGGACGGAGAAACTATTCAGACTCGTGAGAAAACAGACAAAACTAAGGACTCAGTGCATCAATAAAATTATACCCTAGAGGATTAACCTTGGATAACAGAACATGCCTATTAAATGAAGAGAATAAATATTTATAAAATGCCCAGCCACTCCTCACCCCACTCACTACCAAGCCTGTGTGCTTGCCACGCGACATCCCGAGCCAGAAGAGCCCCGCAGGAAACGTAGCTGAACAAATGCTCCGCTTCAAATGGCAACGTGGACAGGAAAAGGTAGAGATCAAGCCTAAAAGCAACTCAGAAATGCATCACAGCCACAGCTCTCAGGGACCACCTGTCAGAAGGACGCGAGTCCCCGGCTCAGCACAGCTTCCCATGGCGGGAGCCTGGGCTTCGCTACAGAGGAGCCAAGCACATCTGAGCAGCTGCCTGAAGAAGTAGAGCTCTCAACACAGGCTGGGTCCTCAGAAGCCCCCTGGTTCTCCCCCCGCTGTTGCTGAACCTGCCTTCTAATCCCTAAGGGTCAATCTCAAGGGGGATCATTACTCCAGCGAACAGATTTTAGCTACCGTCCTCTGACGAAACAAATGATCTTGGGCTCCAGTTGGAAATGTCCTTTGTCTCATGAACAGCTCACAGTACCTTCTACATCTTTCATGATCTTAAGGGGAGGACTACTGACGTGGTTTGTTGGCTTTTATCCTTGAGGTCCTAGAGAAGACTGACATGTGTAGTGGTGGTACCCATGTGTGTGCTTCAGTGCCAGGAAACCGGCGTCAAGTGTCAGAAAGGCCACATGTCACGACCCCACAGCATCACCATCATGGTGCTTGGCCCTGAGGAATGTCAGCCCACGAAGCTCTCTGAACAGGTGCTCATTCACAATCACTGACTTACAAACATCCATGTCACGCGGGGAGAAACCGTGTCACGGGGGTATCCCGCTCGGCATGTACTCAGCACTCATCCGGAAGACTAGAACACAAAGAGATTGTAGGTGCACACCCAGGCCGAGGGGAATGTCCAATCTGGAAACTTTGCTCTCAGAGCATCCAGCTGGGAGGATTTCTTATCTTCCCCAGAAAGGTAGTGGGCAGCAATGGCCACAGTGACCATTCCTTCAGGCCGCTCTTCCAAGACCTGGCAGAGAAAATTAGTTTAGTTCTCCAGTTGTAGGAAGGCAGAATAGTGATCCCACACGCCACCTGGGAGCCTGATCAGGGACAGCAGCAATGCAGGTAAAGTCCCACCTGTACTTCTATCCAGAACCGCCATGCCGAGGCCTGGAGCCCGTGGGAGTAAAACACGAAGTAGTCCCCTCCTTTACTTGTGACCGGGGTGCCATTGCCAAGAGACCACTGAGAAAGTGTTGACCCTTTGTGGGTTCGAACGTAGAAGGACATGTGGCTCGGTCCTGGAAGGAAAAGGAAGAAGAGTTCATCTTCTGAAAAGCATCAAGGAAAGCAGCTAACTCGCCACCAGACTACGAAGGACACGCCTTGTATCACCTCACACATCCTCACTGCAGACCTAAGGGAGGTTCCGATCTGCACCTCCACCCGTGGGCAGGAGCCGGGGTAAGTAACGTGCTCCCGCAGAAAAGGCACAGAATTTACAGTGAGAAAACCTGTCGTTGAAACCTAAGAACCTAGCATGCGTGAGGCCTTCAGAAATCTAGAGAATAAGCTTCATCCAACCAAGAGGTCACTTCAAGAGCTGTGGCAGAACAACAGACAGGATTTTAACAGACGCAAACACGGTACGCGGGCGGTGTTCGGTGAGGGGGAAGCGAGGAAGCAGAGTCCGCGGACCTGTAGAGCCCCGGAGAGTTACGGCCACTAAAAACTGAGATAGTAAAAGGTTACAGAATATGTGGTCAAAACAAAAACTTTCCTAAATGCCAGAAAATATTATTTTTAAAGATTAAAGAAGACCCGTCCTACAAAAAGGAATATAGCAAATAAAGCAAGAAGTGGAGACCAAATGCATCCGTCATAAAAATAAATGTAAACAGAACTAATCAACTAGAAGGGAAAAAACTTCAACTTGGCTTAAAAATCCAGATCTAATTACCTCCTGCATTCAGAAAGGGTAAAAATAACAGTATGAACAAAGTGGACACGGTTTTTAAAATGACCTCTTTTGGGGCGGCTGGGCGGCTCAGTGGGTGAAGTGTCTGCCTTCAGCTCAGGTCATGATCTCAGGGTCGTGGGATCGAGTCCCGTGTCAGGCTCCCTGCTCAGCAGAGTCTGCTTCTCCCTCTGCCCCTCCCTCCTGCTCATGCTGGTGCGCAGGGAAAAAAACAGGATTCAAGACAAAAGCAGTACATGTAAAAAGGCACCTTTTAATACTAAACATTTAATTCACGCTATACAACTGACTTCTGTGCAAGTGACAGCAGCTGCTTAATGAAGCACAACTACAGATGGAAAAAGACCCTACCCACAGCCAGCATCCGCCGTCCTCCAAAACATCAGTTGAACAAAAAGGATATAAAAAGACCAGAACAAATTCTGATCAGTGAAGTCGATCCCATGGATATGTAGACCCAACTTTAGAAGATAAATTCTGCATTATCGGCACACAAAACGTATTATAAGTAACACTGGTCATAATTCGGTAAAACTTAAAATTATCAATAACAAAACAAAATGGCCTTCTACCTGGAAATTTAAAAAATCTATTTAAAAGACTCAGGGTGGCTCAGTCAGTTAAGCTTCCGCTCGTGGTCTCATGGGTCGTGGGACCAAGTCCATGCTGGGCTTCCTGTTCAGCAGGGGGAGTATGCTTGGGATTCTCTCTATGCCTCTGCCTCTCCCCCCGCTTGGGTGCATTCTCTCAAATAAATAAAGCCTTAAAAATAAATTTATAAAAGACTTGGATTAAAGAAATCCGAACAAAAATTATGGAAGTTTTTTTGTAAATAATGAAAATATTACATATTAAACTACTGGGTACATGTGAAAGCCATGGTAAGAGGAAAATCCATAGCAATGAATGTTTTTTCAGTAAAATTTAAGAAGTACAAGAAAGAACAAAAGGAAGGAAATATTACAAATAAAGCAAAAAAGCAGAAATCAATAAAAGAATGAGAATAGAACTAAACAGATGTAACTTAGTTTTATAAAAGAACAGGTTTTTTCACTAACAACTACTAGCTAACTTGGTTAAAAAAGAGGTGGGGGGGAAGGGGAGTGGAGTAAACACAAATATACAAAAAGAATAAGAACAGAAGAAATGTTTAAAATCACGTGGCTACGCTGCAAACCTCTATATAGTACTAAATTTGGAAACCCAGATGAAATGGATACTTTTTAAGGAAAATAGATTACTAAAACTGTACAACACAGATACAAATCTTAAGCAAACCAATTTCCCAAGAAAAAGTTAAACTACTCCTGCAAAAAAACCACCCAGATGGCTTCCGAGAGCAATGTAAGTCAGCTTTTCAACCAGATCGTTCAAATGCTTCCAGAACTGTTCCAAGGCATTAGAAATTAAGGACAACTAACCATTTTCATGATGTTTATACATTTATAATGTGTAACACATACCTAAATCTGATTAAAGAGTACCAAAAAAGATAGTAATATTCTGTGATATTGGTCCATGTTTAACTCAAAATTTCTAAATATTAGCAAACAAAATCCAACATCATGTAAAGAAAATAAAAAGCCATGGCCTAGTGGAAAACACCATATCAAAAGACCCAAGGAAGAAAAATCCTATGATTATCTTTATAGATGCTGAAAAAAGCCTTTCCCAAAATTAAGACCCATTCCTTGTAAAAACATTCAGGACGTGACTGCTGACAGATGCTTGTCTACACCCAAGGCTCGCCTCTCTCACGCTGGGGAACGCTTGACATCGGTGCTCCACGTCAAGCAAGGACCCCCGCTCACCATGTCCACACCATACGAGCAGCACCAGCCACTTCCACATGCCAGTCACAGGCCTAAGAACGGGTACAGAAGAAGGACTGTATTTGCAGATACAACAGTCAACGAGCTAGACTTGAAGTCTGTTTTTGTACGGCTCTCAGGCTAAGAGTGCTTTTTACATGTTTAAAAAGCAGTCAGGTTGGGGCGCCTGGGTGGCTCAGTCGTTCAGCATCTGCCTTTGGCTCAGGGAGTGATCTCAGGGTCATGGGATCGATCCCGGTATCTGCCTCTGCCCCTCCCCCCAATCATGCTCTGTCTTTCTCTCTCTCTCAAATAAATAAAATCTTTAAAAGACATAAAAAATCTACAATAGGGACATATAGCAAAGCCCAAAGTATTTACTATCTCTGGCCATTTAAAGGTTGGCAATTCCTAGTATACATGGGGAACTCCAGAGGAGCAACGAATAACTCAAAAAGTAAGAAGATTCACTGAGGTAGCAAGATACAAAATTTACACATAAAAATAGAACCAGTTAAGAGAACATAACAGTAGAGAAAAGTCCAATGATGAACTAGATGAAGAAAATCTTATTAACACTCCTGAAAGACACAAAAGTAGATGTGAACACATGCAAAGACATTCCCAGTTCTTGGCTAGGGTGACATCACGTCAGCTCTCCTTAATTTATAAATGAGGATACTCCGCAAAACACCAATAAACAATAAGTTTTATGTCAAAGTTATAATACTGAAGTTCATATGGAAAAACATGCAAAAATAGCAATGAAAATCCTGAAAAACAAGAATTACAAAGGATCTTAACCCTTGCTCATCATTAAGCTGCAAAGTTTCTATAATTAAAAATGTCATAGGTACACAAACAGACCCACATGTATATGGTCGAGTAATTTTTTTCTGATCTCTGGACATTTGTAATCACAAAACACAGGGCAGTAGATGTGTAACTTGCCTGCCAGGAACCTGAATTTTATTGGAATTTTCCAAATTGTGCATAAAGGATAGAGAAAGGTTTGGATTTTTCTGTGCTTCCTTTTTACAAGCTGGTGATTAAATAAAAATCAACATTATTGGCATGAACAAGAAAACCAGTTGGTGCAAAATGAATTTATTTCCAATTAAATTTTAAAAGCCTAGGGAAAACAAAAGTACCTGCCTTTGAAACCACCAGCTGAGGCACTTAATTGCCTATACCTGCTTCGTTCCGATGGTTACGACCAAATTTTATTTCACCACCACCATCTTGTGTCCTCCGGTATTTATTCCTTACTAGATTTTCAAGTCCCTTCTGTGTTAAACTGAATGAACTATGCCTTAGCACAACACATAGAATGATTCACTTTTTACAGGAAATATAATGATGGCTACAATCACCAAAAAATACAAAAACCAAACAGGTGACTTGTGAAAGAGGAAGTTCAGTAAAAAGTGGGCAAAGTTGAGGTATATACAATCAAATAATTTTCATAAAGACACGAAAGCACTTCAATAGGGTAAGGTAGATCTTTTCAACAGATGATACTAGAACAACTGGATGTCCATAAAGAGAAAAAAAAAAAAAACCTTGACCTCTACCTCACACCATACACAAAAATTAATTCAAGGTAGATTATAGGCCTAAACATAATAGCTAAAGCGATGAAGCTTCTAGAAGCTTCTAGAAGGAAACATGAGTCTATCTTTGTGACCTCTGGGTAGACAAGATCTTTTTAGAGAGGACACATAAAGTACTATTCTAAAGAAAAACCTGATTAATTGGAATCCATACCCCATTAAGAAAATGAATGGACAAGAAAATCCAGGTATCTGATAAAGACATATCTGATAAAGGACTGTGATCTGGAACATACACACTCCTGCAAGTCAATAAGCCCAATTTTTAAAAGGGAAAAAGACATGAAACAAAGCAGGGTAACCGAGTATTTCCCAGTAAGCACCTGGAAGAGTGATACCGTCAGGTATCAGAGAAGTGTGAGAGCTACTGCTAAATGCCTCACAGAAACGGTACCATGGAAAAGAGGAGTGACTACGGAGAGAATGTGGAACAACGAATTCTGATAGGCTCCCTGTGGGGAACCACAGACTAATACTCAAAACAACATAGCTCAGTCTCAAAGACATGCTTACTGACCCAGACCCAGGACATTACATGTTGGAAGATTCTATTTATGTGAAGCTCGAGAATGGAAGAAAGTGAATAGCAGGAACTTTTAAAAATGAACTTCCTGTGTTAGAGTTCCCCAGGGAAACAGAACCAATCCTCAACATAATATTAGCAAATCGAACCCAACAATGCATAAAAAGAATCATACACTACAACCAGGGGGTTTAGTCCGTGTATGTAAGATTGGTTCAGCCATGAACATCAGTTACTGGGATCATCACATCAACAGGCTAATGAAGAAAAATCACATGGTCGTATCAGTTAAGAGAAAAGCATGTGACAAAATCCAACATCCATTTACAGTCAAAGCTCAGCAGACTAAAAATACAGGGAGTTTCCTCAACCTGACAAACAGCAGCTACAGAAAACCTACAGCTAATGTGATACTCGGTAAAAATGTAGAAGCTTTCCCACTAAGATCAAGAACAAGACAGTGATTCCCACTCTTACTACTCGTCTTAGCACTCTTTTTCACGCTACCGGAAGTCCTAGCTAATGCACTAAGACAAGAAAAGGTAATCAAAGATAAAAAAGATGGGGAAGGGAAGGAAGAAATAAAACTGTGTTTGCAGATGACGTGATCATCTATGTAGGAAATCCCAAAGAATCAACAGAAGACTCCTGGAACTAATGAACAATTAGGGCAAGGTCGCACGATACAAAGTTAATAAACAAAATCAGTTGTTTTCCTGTATACCGTCAATGAAAAATATTATTTACATTAGCATCCCCCAAATGAAATACTTAGCTACAAATCTAACAAAAGGTGTACAGAATCTATATGAGGAAAACTACAAAATATAGTTCTGATGAAAGAAAACAAGACACAGATAAGTGGAGAGATATTCCATGTCACGGATAGGAAAAGCATTAAGATATCATTTTCCCCAACTTGATGTATAGATTCCAATACAATTCCAATCAGAATCCCAGAAGGTTCTGTTGTGGATCTTGACAAATTGATATATGGAAAGACAAAAGACAAGCAATATTCTGAAGAAGAATAAAGTTGGAGAGGACGGATACTACCCACCTTCAAGACGTGATCCAGAGTGCACCATTGTGATGGCTAAACAGAGAAACAGGTAAGTAAAACAGAACAGACAGCCCAGAAACAGACCCACATGAATACAGTCGACTCATGTCTGACAACACAACAAAGGTCGTTCAGTAGAGGCAGGAAAGTCTTCAACAAATGGTACTAGAACAACTGGGAATACACATGCAAAAAACATCCTACACTCAGACCTTAACACCTTTCCCAAAAATGAACTCAAAATGGATCTCTCATGGACCTAAATAGAAGACACAAAACTAAACTAAATTTGTAGAAGGTGACGTCGGAGAAAATCCAGAGACCCTGGGTTTGGCAATGACTTTTAGACATGACACCAAAACCATGACCCATGAAAGAAAAACTGATTGCACTGGACTTCATTAAATTTAAAAACTTACATTCTATGGAAAACACTCTTGAGAGAATGAAAAGACAACCCAGACTGGGAGACAATATTTGCAAATCACTTATCTGGTATAAAGGACTTCTACCCATATACACAGACAGCTCTTAAATTTCAACAACAGAAGTCAAACCACCTAATTAATAAACAGACACGTCACCATTTGGCAGGTAACCTGTGAAGAGACACCCCGCACCGCGGGCCAGTAGGGAGGCGCCCACGGACACAGCGGGAAGACACCCCTGCCCGGCCGTCAGAACGCCTAGAATCCCGACACTAGCAGCCTGGGTGCTGCTGGGCGTGCAGGAGGCGCGGCCGCGCTGGGAGAGGTGCCGGCTTCTGACTAAGGAAAATATAGGCCAACCACACAATCTAGCAACTGTACCCTAGGTTTTTATCCCGGGGAGTTGAAAACCTGTCCGGACGAAAACCTGCCAACAGCTGTTTACGGCAGCTTTATTCACAAGCGCCCAAACCTGGAAGCAGCCAGGCAGCCTGTCCCTCAGCAAGGGATCGGCCAAACCGCAGCGCGTCCGCATCACTACGGAGCCGTGGAAAGAAGCGAGCCCCTAACACGTGAAGGCTCTGAAATGCAGACTGCTAAGCGAGAAGCTACAGAGCGTGTGACTGCAGCTACGGCTGTTCTGGAAAAGGCAAAACAGGAGAAACAGTAACAAAGTCAGTGTCTGCCAGAGGGAGTGGGAAGGAGGGATGAACGGTGGGGAGCACGGGGGATTCTCAGGGCAGGGAATCCACTCCGTGTGATACGGTGGGTACCTGACATCACACGTTTGTCCGAAATACCCCCAGAACTATGCAACAGAAAGACTGAACTGAGCCTTAATGTAAACCAGGGACTTGAGTTACTAATAATGTCTCAGTACTGGCTCATCCGTTTGAGGAAACACCACACTCCAGGGCAAGCAGGGGTGGGGAGCTCTGCTTGCTGCTCAATTTTTCTGTAAACCTAAAACCACTCTAAAAAAATAAAGGTTTACAAAGCTTCAAGTGCTCTTAGAAACACTAAGTTCTTCCTAACATTTAAGGAAAACAATACGTACTTTCTAAGAATTTTAACAAGTGAAGCAGAGAAGAAAACACTGTCCTGTCACTTACCTGTGGCTTCAAACGTCAGCTTTACAGAATCCCAGGGTGTCTGTTCTTTGGACACAAGTCTGAAATGAGCAGGATCTCCTGGAGAAACTTCTGGAGCAGGAAGATACCAATTTTTCCTATTTGGAAAGGTAGCTTCAATATTTAGGAGGCTTAATTTTAGTTGACAGCTATCTCTAACTCATGGACGTGATCCGAATATAGGACTCAACATTTGGGGGCATGAAAATAATCTCTGATGGACAGGATGAACCCTGCTAATTACTCTAAAAGCCTGTTACTGTGTAACAAAACCTTCGCAGAATTAAGACCAAGGGAGCCTAGGTGATCTTGATTCCACTACCCATGCTAGTCCTCCTTACCCGAGCCCTTACCCAACCACGAAAACATCCCAGCAATAAAACAGTATGAAACTAATGCTTCCCTGCCATCTGTGACACCAGCTGAGAGGGCCAGCCTTTCTAAGGACTCGGGCTTCTAGAGGAAAGACTTCCTAAATCTGGAAAAGCAGCAGCACGCTTCTGAGTGCTTTATCCCACTAACGGGGCACTTCAGTGGTGACGGAGGACACAGCGCACAGGGCACCTGACGTCTGCGTTAACCACGTGAATATGAAGTAGTCCCGTCGTGACACGACTGGAGACAAGCGCAGTCCCAGCGACAGCAGCACACGGGGGAGCCAACCTGATGAGGAAGTGCACCGGCAGGTACCACGGGAAACCGCAGAGGGGTGCGTCCTCCTCGCAGTGAGCTCGGATGCTGTCGTTGATCTCAGGAACGTGAGGTGTTATGTGAGACATGCCCGTGTAGTCAAACCCATTGATCCAGATTCCAGAGTCCCGCTTAGTTACGCTTCCGTCCAGGTCATGAAATGTTCTAGTCACGTGCTGCAAACAACAGACGGACGAGAAAGCCACTACTCGAATCCCTTTACCCACATCCCCCTGCAGATGAACAAAAATGAGTAAATGACGACACCAAGAACCGATGCGGCTACGGAGCGACAGAACCGCTCACACGCTGCTGGCGGGGGCGGGCGGGCACCGCCACCTCGGGGAACCGCTTCGCGTCACCTAAACGAGCACAGACCCGTCAAGCCGGCCATTCCACTCCTGCAGGTGGGCCTTCGAGAAACGCGTGCAGGGTACGAGGGTGCCGATTCCGCCCCGTCCGCGGCAGCAGAAACTGCCAACAGCCCAAATGTCCACCAGCAGTGGAAGGGGCAAGTGAGCCCCATCGCTGAACCACAGACACGTGAGTCAACGTGGAAACTCCGCCCCGGCCGCTGGGGGGGACGCGGCCGGGGGCACAGGAGCGTTCGTGCGGCGCGGCTCTGTCTGCAAGCGCAGAAAGAGGCAAACCATCTTCCTGTGTAGGGATCCACAGGTACGCGGTCGAGAAAAGGCAGGAACTCCAAACTGCAAGACCGCATTTCCCTGGGGCGGGGGCGGGGCGGAGGGGAAGAGCCGGGATCAGCAAGGGGACACTCAGGTCTTAGCAGGTACTGCTTACGTTCTTTCCTTTAGACTCAAGGATGGATAAACAAAGTTCTATTATTTCTTACAAATATATTTATATATTAAAATTTCATTAAGACTTTTCCGAAAACCTGTTTCAGATTTAAGACACGAACACTAGAACTCCGTTTAGATGGAGGCTGAAAACAAATACGTTCTAAGATAGGGACGGACACACACACACACACACACACACACACACACACACACACGCTTCCCTTTCAGTGTGCGACCTGAGCGCCCCCCTGCGCAGAGACAAACATCCCAGCTCAGCGCCCGATGACAGACTTGGGCTCCATCCAGCACGGCAGGAACCAGCCCAAAGCACAGCAAGCAGGAGGAGACAGCTGAGCGGGCAGCGGCTGGGGAACCGGAGCCACAGGCCACACGGCCACCACCCGGCTCGCATGGGCCACGCTCACCCGTGGAAGCACCGTCTGTGGCTGCTTGTGCTCCACGATACGGTGGCGACAGAGGCCGTGTGGCTGACAGAGCCCCAAGTATTTATCACCTGACCCTTCTCGGGAAAAGTGTGCCAACTCCCGGCACTGGAGAAGAAGAGAACCCCAAACAAATCAGAGCAGTTTTTTAAAAACAAAAAAGTCGCTTTTCCTAACTACTATACTAACGTAATTAGAAAAAGTTAGCAAGTCACTGAAAACACAGTGACTCTAAAAACAAGCTGTTCCTCACTCGAGGTTTGGTAAGTGGTCAAGTCTGTCACATAAGGCATATCGCTGGGCCCTCCAGGACTGTAAACAAGGAACAGTTGGCCTTTGTCACTATCTCCTCCCTGATAATGACCATTCGAGTGTTGTTATTACTTGTTCAAGTCCCTGAATAATTTACCTGGGTTAGGACTCTTGGCTTTTCTTTCGGTTTTTTTTAAAGATTTTTTTGTAAAGTAGGCTCCGTGCCCAGCGTGGGGCTCAGACTCACGAAACTCCTGACCCTGAGACCCAGAGCCGTGTACTGTACCCATCGAGCTGGCCAGGCGCCCCTGCTTGAAGTCGGCTTTTCTGTTTCGCAGCCTCTAAGAGAGAGAATGACTGGCAATAAGGCAGCTTAGTTCTTTCTCCTGCGTTGTATCGCCAACTTCACAGTTTGCCGAAAACCTAAAATCCACGGAAGTTCTAAATGCCATGTTACTAGTCCCTTTCTAAGTTATTGTATTTTCATTATGACATCCTACCTCAAAGGCTACCTAAGATCACTTTTACTAGCATTTTAAAATACCGGTTTTATTTTGCCAGTTGAATTCAGATTTTTTCTCAGCCTGCAGACATTTTTACAATCTGTCCTTCTAAAAAGCTCATTACTCCCCAGCACATACTTGCTTGTTTTTCTAGGCTGGGGCATTTTTATAATTTGAACAGTAACAAAACAAGCTGACGCGTCTCGTTCGGTCTCTTGGGAGGAGCGTGTCTCGCGGGTACAAAAGCCTCTTGGTGGTCAGTCTTTTCCCCACTGCCTTACGCACAACCGCGAGGACAACTGAATAAATAGGTCACCAGTCGGCAAGTCCGCTGGTTTTCCTGTTGGCCGGGGAAGCTCAGCACACACGAGGCTCTCCCTCCAGAACCTCGCGCTGTTGCTCTTACCTGAAGAAACACCCTCTTTGGCTTGGGGCTGGCGGGGTGCGAGCTGTACGGGAAAAACGCGCCGCTGCAGACCAGGAGGAGCGTGACGGCGCACACCGAAGTCAGCGTCAGCACGGTGCTCTTGGTGCTCTTGGCAAGGTAGATGAAGCTGATCTGAAACAGAGCGCAGAAGCGGGAGAGCGGCCGTCGGCGGACAGGTGTCTACCGCCTTCACTGTACCGGGGGTCCCCCGAGTGACCGTGAGGAACACCCGCCAGCAGGTGCTCACACGCCGCGCCCGGTGGACAGGCGCCGCCTTGGGGGTTTCCATCCCGGGCGGGAGCCCAGATAAACAAGGGGTGCCCCCGTCTGCCACGACGGTGCCTGTGACAGGCAGCCGGCCGGCGAGAGGGGAAACGACACAGACATGGGGTCTCCGATCAGTCGGCCAAGACCCCAGGACGGAGACCCATCACCAGTCCAACCATGACCTTATTTTTCTTCTGATTCTGTCAGGGCCCCTCGTTAACCACAGCACAGTAGACGCCATTTATCTCCCAATCATGACATCAGGCTTTTATTAAAGAACCAGAGATAAGATTGTAAGCGCAAGCAAGCCTGTTCCAACGAAACGCAAGTTCCACTCCCGACGCTTCCGCACCGTGCGGCGTGCTGGCTTCGTCTGAACTTGCACTTAGATGCACCGTCAAGAGCCCACCTGTGGGCCCGGCCCCACTCGGTGCCGAGCAGCCAGAGCCACAGTCTAACAGCGCCTCTGTGCTCGGGCAAGGGCACCTAGCACATCCTGGACCTGCTTCTGTTAGCTGCTTAGTGGCCATGAAATCACAGAAATCAAAGTTGTGGGGGACACACATGACTCACGGGATACGCCCACAGATCCCGCAGGGGTTCGGAAGGAGCCACACTGACCCAACCCAGCTCCCCTTGCGCCTGCCCCCCCTTCTCACCCACCCTCCAGGGTCGATAAAGAGAGCATGAATGTGAAAAAACTTTTACGGAGATGGAAACGAGCAATCAGGTAAACATCCGTAAGCTACCACACGCTCTGCTATGTAAAATGAAAGGACCGTATAGCCACGGTGGCCCAGGGTCCCATCGGGCTCAGCTCCAGCAAACCGGTACTGGTCCTGGGTCAACGGTCTTGTGTTTTTACACCGTGAGCACAGAAACAACACAGTACCCAAGGAGCTAAGGCTGTGAGTCAGGAAAACACCGTTACCCTGTCTCTCTCTGTCCTAGGAGTCGTGAGATTTTAAACCGTGGTCCCACAGAACAGTGTCAAATATCCCAAGTAACGATTTCCCCTCCGCGGGAAGGCTGCCCAGCTTAGGTGTCGAGGGTCTTTCAGGTCAAAATGAGACCTCCCTGTCACAGGCCGTGGCTCCCGCCATCTCCACCCAGCCGCTGCCCACAGCTGTCCTAACGCCTCCATGTAAGCTACCCTTCCACATCCACGTTCCCTTTCCAAACCGTGGGGCTCGTCTGCTGCCCCTCCCACGCGCCATCTGGAGGAGGTCTGGTCACGGAGGGTGAATGAGATGCAATCACAGGGCAGAGGAGGAGGGGGAGGCCCGTCTGGACTCCACTACCTTCGATTTCACTCCGATTTCTGCCTTCAAGGTGACATCATCCACCACTCTGGGTTCCCAAATGCGTGCGAAATAAAACGAAGAGAAGCAGGGGAGGGGTCTATGCAGCGTCCACGGTTCTGGCTGTCTTGTTCCCCGAGAGTGTCCCCATGTCACTCAGCAGCGGTCTCGTTTGATCAGGACAACCCCAGGACACCTGCTAACCCGCCACCAGACAGGCACTGAAGTGCTTCCTAGCAAGTGGACTCAGTAAATCCCTGAGGCCTGAAAGAAGCGCTCTGTGAAATCAGCATTACGGTTCGTCGTCACCGTCGGCCCCCGGGCCGCCTCTGTTCGTCCCCGCCCCACGGAGGCAAGCACGGGGCGAATGATGCCCGCCCACAGCAAACGGCGGGCCGCCACTTCACCGTCAAGTCAACGAGCTTCCCAAGTACTCCGAGAGGCACTCTCCCAATGCTCTCCTAACGAAATATGATTCAGAAGGCAATATACTTTAATCACCTCTGCAGGGCCTCCAGGATTCCCTCACTGTGGGCTCATCTTCTGTTTCCGCGGTGAAGTAGTCAGGCTTTATCCGTGC
Source organism: Ursus arctos (assembly GCF_023065955.2). Classification (NCBI taxonomy): domain Eukaryota; kingdom Metazoa; phylum Chordata; class Mammalia; order Carnivora; family Ursidae; genus Ursus; species Ursus arctos. The sequence goes on along the minus strand of NW_026623019.1, from coordinate 4,930,069 downwards.
CGTTCACATGGGACGGAGCTGAAATGCCCCACATTTAGATCATCGCTTCTGAACATTAACAGCTTTCACCCACTGACGGGGGGGGCCAGCACGTGACTGCTCTGACTCTGGATCACAACCTAATCATGTGATGAACCCCAAACCCCTTCGGCCCTCATGGCAGCCAAACCCTCTACCGACCTGCACAGAGAATTTAAAGGCTTAACATTAAAACCAAAAGAAGTAAACCCTGGAGGCAACAAAAAAACATTTCAGAATTCTCCATCTACCCCTGCAAACACCAGCAAGGCCTGCATCATTCTATTAAAGGCCAAATGGCTGGAATGCTCAGACTTCTTTCCGCCGATCGCAAACACGCGCGTGCAGAAGAACCGCTCTCCACAGCCAGACACAGTTGTGTGCACGGCTGTTCACTGCCTACGTAAGGGACTTGCACGGATGCTGCTGACCACGCACACGGTATCCTGACCCCCACATGACATGCCCTTCACCATATCGATGTGGAAAGGCTCGCCGTCATCTCTGTGGAGGAAAGAACTGTCATCAAGTCACAACTGGTTTTTCTATTTAGTCCCCTCGCTGCAAATCTTGGAGTGCACCTGTGGGTATGCTGTCATCACTTCTTATTCTCGGGACTTCCAACGAAAAGAGCCACACCACAGAGGGGCCAGGCCTGAGGACACCATGCCGAGGGCAGAACTCTGCCTGGAACTTGCTCTAACATCGGGGCTCTCTTCCCTCTGGAGAGTCCCGGACAGGAGAAGCAGAGATGGCAAAGGTCGGACTCTCCCTGCAAGGGCTGAGCACCGACAGAGGAGAAAGACATGGCCTGTGACATTCCGCATCCTAGTGTCCATCCCCCAAGGAGACAGGCCCCATGACTGAACCCTGCGCTGCTGGCAGCCAGTGGTCAGCTGAGCAGTAACAGAAAAAGCCCCGTCAGATTCAGTCTCCCTCCACCAGCTCTAAGAGCGCTAATAAAAGTACCATCGATTTATTAACATTTGCCTCTCATTTAGGATGTTGAAAACACACTATTAGGAATCATTCTAAAAACCCACCATTTGGCACGCCTGAGTGACTCAGTCGCTTAGGCATCTGCCTTCAGCTCAGGTCATGATCCAAGGGTCCTGGGATCGAGCCCCACATCAGGCTCCCTGCTCAGCCAGGAGCCTGCTTCTCCAGAACTCTGCCCCCTTCACCCCAGCTCATGCTCACTCTCACTCTCTCAAATAAATCTTCAAAAAAAAAAAAAAATCCGGGGCGCCTGGGTGGCACAGCGGTTAAGCGTCTGCCTTCGGCTCAGGGCGTGATCCCGGTGTTGTGGGATCGAGCCCCACATCAGGCTCCTCTGCTCTGAGCCTGCTTCTTCCTCTCCCACTCCCCCTGCTTGTGTTCCCTCTCTCGCTGGCTGTCTCTATCTCTGTCGAATAAATAAATAAAATCTTTCAAAAAAAAAAAAAAATCCACCACTAAGCAGTCTCTACCAGCTCTTACTTGGTGTGCACTCTACAAATTCACATTCAGGTAGTCTGAAAGCTGGGAAGAGATATAACCAGAGGACTTGGGAAGACAAGGAGGTCAAAAACCAAACAAACCCATGTCACATCTTTTTACCACCAAACCCACATTCTGCACACACATTCCCCATTTCTTGTGCGTAGATGGTTCTCAGTAAAGTATATAAGCGATGCTATTTGACCATCTATAGCTAAACTCATCACATATTTACATAACAAATGAAGAAAGAAGAAACAAATTATTAAATTTTTTCCTTACAAAATAGGAAGAGAGGATCATCGTACAACCAGCCAGAATGGACGCCAGCACGACGTCGGGTGGGATTTCCGAACCACTCCTCCCAAGGATGGGGGTAAACATCTCGAAAACCGCCCAGATGAGGTACGACGCGTAAAGATAAGGAACAAACATCCCCAAAAGGTAAAAGGCAATAAATCTTCCTTGGGCACCTAGGGACAAAGAGAAAGAAAACACACATCTCTGAAATTCTACAGTGAGATCCCGCTGTTTTAGTACTGGTGTGCACGAGACAGACACGTTCACTCACGGACAATACAATACAGGTGAGAAGACAACAGACCACGTAATACGTTAGCTAAGTGTTCGTAAACGTGAGCTTGGCACGGAGTGTGAGCTATAGGATGAAAGTCTCTGTGATCTGAATGTTAAAAAATACAAACAGCAAAGATCTTGAAAGCCTACCCCCAAAGACCAAAAAAAAAAAAAGAAAAAGAAAAGAAATCATCCCTGCAAGTCTTGTCTTTAGCATTTGAAGGTGTTTTCCCATTTGCATCAAAACCACAAACACCCTACCGTGCTGCTTAAAGTCTTTGTGCACACAAAGCTTTGTGAGCAAGGGAAAGGCCACCCAGACGGCACTGATAAACGCCGAGCACAGTCCTCGATACGTGAGAGCCACGAGGGAAACGCAGTGCACACACAGCGAGGTGTCGAAGAAGACTTCACCCAGATACCGGTCACTGGCGTTCTGAAAGAAAGAGAAATACACCAGCAGTCTCACGCGGGGGCCAGTCCCCAAGATCTCTATCGCAGTGTCACTGCCATTGCTCAGAAGCGCTACGTGTGATCTTAAACTTTAAGGAAGTGCTCACGACGCTGCCTCCTGTCAGGATGGCTGCCCCCGGGAGGGGCATTTACTCAGATGGGGTAAAAACTGCCTGGCTCCCGTGCAGCCTGGGCTCTTCCTCCGCCGGCTCAAAGTAACCCTCGGAAATGTTCTAAAATGGAAGAAAGCACTCTCCTAAAACACTGACGCCTGTAAGCTCGTCTATTTATGCAGTCCCCAAACAACTTCAAGCCAAGGCGAGAAAGGGCCTGTTCAGAGCAGCTCAGCTGCTGCAATGCCACCCGCAGCCCCTCCGGAGCCCGCCACAGGGTCTGGCTGGATTCCCGAGTCTTCTCCACCGCTCCGCATGGCGCAGCTCTGCCCCCGCCCCGGATTCCTGCAGCTTTCGCATTCGTCACTCTTACCCCTACCCTTGGGCCTCGGAGTCTGCGGACGCCCGCACAGCCCCCGAGTCCGTCAGAGGACAGCTGGCCTGCGGCTCTGCTCACGCGGACATGAAGGTGATTTCAGTGCCGGCACCCACAGCGGAAGAGCCCAGGCCCCAGGGGGTCCTTCGAGAGCTCCAAACGCTTTCAGTAGCGTGTTTCCAAAGCCTGTCCAGGCTCCTCTGACAAACCTCCTTGGACATGAAGGGCCATTGCTGTGACACACTTTGATGGTCACCACAGCATGGAGACATGCGGTCTTTCAAAGTAACGGAAAACAAAATAATTCTCAGGACTCTACCGGAAGAGTACCACTCGGATGTTTAAAACCACAGGTGTCAGCAGCGCCGACCATACCTTAAACCCCCAAACTGTGGCCAAAGGTCACACAGACGCCCCTGGGACCCAGTTCCCCTCTCCCGGCCTCCGCTCCCGGCCAGGCGCGCCCATGGCCATTCCCCACACCGCCTCCTGCATCTCCGTCCGCTCGCTCACCGCTCACCGTCCTGCTCGGAAAAGGTTCACAGCGGCCTCCCTGATTCTCAGAACCCTGCAGCCTCACGCTGGCCTACCTGGCCACGTGCTGTGCAGTTATCACCCTCGTCCTCACCACACTGACCTTCTTGGCTGTGACCCAAATGCATCTTGTGCTCTCCCACCTCTGACCGCCCGTCACCCTGCTGTCACCCTTGTACTCAGGCTTCAAAAACCCAGTTTCAGGGGCGCCTGGGTGGTACAGCGGTTAAGCGTCTGCCTTCGGCTCAGGGCGTGATCCCGGCGTTATGGGATCGAGCCCCACATCAGGCTCTTCCGCTATGAGCCTGCTTCTTCCTCTCCCACTCCCCCTGCTTGTGTTCCCTCTCTCGCTGGCTGTCTCTATCTCTGTCAAATAAATAAATAAAATCTTAAAAAAAAAAAAAAAAAAAAAAAAGTTTCAGTGTCCCCGCCTCCTTCACAAAGCTTTCCCGACTTCCACACCTGTGGTCCTGCAGCGCCATGAACACACCAGTCTGTCTGCTCATCCCCATGGGCCGTTACCCCAGATGAAGCTGTGAGCCCCTCAAAGGAGGAGACCACACCCTGATGAATCTCTGTACCACTGGCCTCGGCACAGTGGCAGCCCTCCCCCCGCCCCGCCGCTCTTATTTGTGAAATGAAACACACTATCCTTCCGGTGGTGTATTCAGCCCCCATTTTATGATCAGACAACTGAAATTAGTCAAAGTAACTGGAACTTGACTAATAGGTATCTGTCTCCTGCTCCCCTGCCACACTCCCCACCACCCCTCACGGTCTGCTAACACACTGCTGCACTAAGAATAAGCATGTGAACTTGAGCCCCACGGCATCATCTTTTTAGAAACTGAAGCCACTAAGAGACAAGTATTAGCTCATCCATAAACAGATGGCTAATTTCAAAGAACCTTTCTTCACTAGGGCCTGTTAACAAGGAAGTGCTCCTCAGAGCACATGCTGACATGAACTGAAACAGAGACCAAGGTTCAGACACCAGAGATCCCCGTGGAAGGATCTGGATCACCATCTCCTGTGTCCATGCTAACCCCCAGCAGGGCAAACAAAAACAGGTGTGTGTTGGCTGTCTTGAAAATAAGTAACAGAACTGAGAAAGATTTTCCCTTTAACTCGTTTAGAAAATCTTCAGAAACCACGGGTCACTCTGTCACTGTAGTTTACTGTGAGTCCTGTTACTCTGTAACCCTAATTTCCACTTTTATGTTTACCAAATGAACGTATACAGTGGAAACCCTAACAATATGGCAATATTCCCTACATCAGCACCAATCATTCTGGAACCTTCTCTCCCTTTCCCCATGTTCCCCCAGCAGAGTGTCTCCCACCCCCTTGCCACAGCCGCATGCTGTCAGAGTCCACATCAACGACACATGGACTAAGGGAAGGGAACTGGAGAGAAAAGTCTATGTGTAGCTCAAAGGGCAGCAAATGCCTCCCATGTATCCACGCCACGTGCCAGAGCTGCCCGAGCACGGGGGACAGTGGGTCCCCCCCGGTAACGAGTGACCTCGTGCAAGATTCCGCAGAGGCAGAGACGAGCATCCAAACACCGAGAGCTCTGCAGCACACGGGAGGCCTCCAAACCCTCTGAAGATGCCTTCCAGAAAATTAACACGGTTCTGGAGCCAGTTTTCTATCATTGTGCCAAACAACGTTTGCTGGCTCAGAAAGCCAACGACAAATCCCACCGGAATCTGTCTTCCATCCTTGGAGGCAGCAAAAAGAAATCCATAAACAGGCCTCACACTCACCACGTAATAAAATTTTTTTGCGAGGGTATGGATGAGTATTATTTTGGCCACGGCTGCAGTTCCGTACAGACAGACGGAGACATAGAAGTGGTTATACCACGACAGGGACTGTCCGATCAGAGAGACGAACACTGCCAGGATGAGCACGGTGACCAGGCATGTGAACCAGCTTATGAGAGTGATGCCAAGTGCACAGAAGAAGTCCTTCATGTAGTTACCAGCTACTGCAGACAAAACACAAAGCAGAGGTCACCCACTTTCCCACATCAACCTCACGCCAGGCGGTAGAGTTCAAGGGGCAAACGGTAAAACAAGGAATTCAGCACTGTCACTGCAAAGTACTGAAATGTCCCAGGGTCAGGTTTGTTAAAAGCTTGAACAACGAATAATATTCAAATAACATTTGCCGAGAGCCTGTGGGCACTAAAGACTGGGAGACGGAAGTCCCGCGGTTCCGCTTTCATCTTCAGCACCTTCGGGACACTGTGTATCAAGATATCGGCAAGAATGGAAGGCAGAGCTGCACACAGAATCCTGCCAGGAAGCTGATGCAGGAGGAGGAGCGCGGCCAAGTCGCCGGGGCGGTCTGCCGCCGCACCTGCCATCTTGTAAGGACGCACACCAGCCTGCACCACGCAACGTCCCGAGCAGAAGGAAACCGATTTAACCCAAAGCGGTTGGGTCAGACGTCAGGACAGTGCCCTAACCGCTGGTCTGTTGCGCGGGCCCATGGGATTTCCGCCAACGGTCATCTTACAAACCTTATAAACCCCTGCGACGTAAGCACAGATTCCGCTGTGCTAAGAGCAGAACTGTAACGAGCACCTTCATCTGATGTTCTCTTAGAAATTGCTTACAATATCTATCAGAGGTTATGTTTCTTTAAGGTTTTAGACTTCTTGAAAAGATGGAGGCAAACGGACTCGAAAAACTTCAGGCAAATTCCTATACGCAGGCCAGCACTGCAGTTTTAGAGGAAAATACTTACTCTTGTGTTTGGGCTGCAACAGCTTTTTGCCCAGGTACAACACGACGGCCATCACCACCACCGAGTTAATTATCGAGCCGACGCGAGAGGGGTAGGCGATGACAAACAGGCCAAGCACGTCGAAGAAGACCATGTTTCCATGTCGATACTTAGAGGAAGAAGGCAACATATCAGACGTAGCTAGATATTTAAGAACCGCTAAAATGTTGTCACCTGTTAGTAAAGAAGAGAAAGATAATGGAGGTGAATAAACCATGCGCACTGTGAGTGAGGACATAACGGACGGAATGCAAACAGGAAGAGCTTTCCACCACCCCTCTCTCCCCACCATTCTCTCAAAATATCTCAGAGCAGGCCCGTGCACCCAGTCTCCTCTCCGTGTAGACACTCAGCCAACTGGCCTTCATCCTCTCCCTCGCATGAGAACTGCTCTCTGATCATTCCTTCCTCGCTGTTGACAAACGCAAAGACTGTTTCCTAGTCCATCCATTTAACATATACCTTAAATACCGCTCTAGAGAACGGAAGTTCGGTGCTGGGACACAAGGCCCTCAGGAAGCTCGTAGACACCGAACGCACTGTTACATCGTGTTAGGAACAGGAACGTCAACTGTACCGCGGTTTCGAACACTAATACGGAGCAGCAGGAGCGGCCCCTGGGACCACACCACGGGCGGCCACCGGAGGCTGAGAAGTTAGGGAGGCGTTTCTACCTAAGCACTCCTATACAAAGCACGTCTGTCCACACTGCTCAGGGCAGAGGAACGGGAGCCAGCATGACAGGGAGACAGCCCGCACGGCCAGAGCGTGGAGCTGAAAGCCGGGGGGACTTCCCCGATACAACACAGCACACGTCGGAACCAGGAGTCCTCAGCCGCAAAGCTGGGGAGCGGGAGAGTCCCTGGCAGGCAGAGCCGGGCACACCATAGGTCTGCACTGCTCCAGCACGGACCGAACGAGTCTGGACTTCAATGCAGGAGCGGGAAGGAGCCATGAGCGACTGGGGTGCGTCCGCCGTGCTCATCCCACCCCTGACTTCTCTGCTTCCCCCGAGACGCCACACTCTTATCGTGCCATTTCTGTCACTGGCTTCTCCACCTGCCTGCAGATGTGTTTCCCCAAAAGCTCAGGTTGAGTCCTCTACCTTTGCTTCACTCTTCCAAAGCCCATTCCCATCCCCCACGCTTCTATGGTTGTCTCGATGCCTCTGATTCCCAAACCCATATTCCCAGTTCTGCCAAGAGCTCTAACACCACGTGGGTACTTCCATCCGGTCAGTCCACAGACTCCTCTCTGTCTGACGGAGCGGAAGGCCTCCTTCCCTTCTTCACGACTGCTCTGCCGTCACCTTCCCGTGTCCCCATTAGGGTCAATGGCACTGTCTTTCCCCAGCCAGCTGGGGCCTTAGACTTCACAGCCATCTCCGCCACCGGCCACCTGATTTGTCCCTTCCTTCCAACTGCTCAGCTCTTGTACGAGTTCCACCCAGACCGTAGTCTGACACTACTCAGCAATACACACACACACACACACACACACACACACGCACACACCTACCCACGCTCTGCTCTGGCCTGGAGCATCCTTCTCTTCTGCATGGGGCCAAATCCTATCAACTCTTCCATTAGGGTTCCTTATCAGACTCCCCTCCCCTGACTACTCCAGACTTCTCTGGAAAGCACGTTAACCCCTGGCCCCTGTGTTGTCCTGACACCTGTTCAGTAACCCCTCACCTGCCCTCACCACTGAGCCTGGACTGATGTAACTTTTACACCCAACCAAGCTGCCCTAACATGTGCCTGCACCCCCTCTAACATCTGGCTTCCATTCTGGCTACACGCTCATTGCTCAGCAACCCTAGCGTTAATCCTGGGCCCGCTCTCTTTCCAGTGCCTCACAATGAACAGTCTTACGTTCTTAATGGCTAACCTAGACTTCAAGGCTAAAATTCGAGCCCTCATCTCTCTGACTCCGAAGCCCCACCCAGCTCACGCACACCACACGCTGCATCCCTAAAGCACCGTCCACAGGATATTTATAGGTTTGGGGGTCAGCCCTGATAGTCCCTCCTAACATAGATCAAGAGTCTACATTTGAATACCGACCTGCTCTCTGAATGGAATCTGTGAGAATTCTGTCCGCCGTGTCATACTTGGTGTGATAAATGTATCCATTCTCAATAAAAGCTAAGTCAATTCCTAAGACACACAGAAAAAAACACAACGTCATTTTGCTCTAACGAACAATCTTTCTTTAGGCTTGTTTAACATATTAAATTCCTAAAAGACAAAATGTCAAAGCAGCGGCATGACTGCTTTGTCACATTTCCGAATGTCCTACAGAACCTGGAGCTGCGGAACGTCCGAGCCCGTTCACACATCAGGGAGACGTGACGAGCCACACAGCAAGGGGCAGGAACACGGAGCTCCGGAGGCCGCGGGAAGTTCACCAGCCACAGCCCTGCCGGGCCAGAGCCAGACTCTAACTTCAACTTGGCTGTACACGCCGCCAGGGAGCTGGCAAAGCAAGACAACCACAGAACCAAAGACCCCCAAAGATCTGCCACCTCCGGGGGGAACGAAGTGCTGACCAGCCGTCCCTACCCTGCCACCGTGAGGGGCAGGACGACATGTTCTAGAAAAGGCAAGCGTTTAAATCAGACCAGAGTTTAAAAGAAAAGGAAGGTATCAGGAAATCCGTTTCAGTGACTCAGAATACACAGCTCTCACACACAGCGCGCTCTCAGGATGCTGTCTGCTCACAGTCTTGCAAACAAGTAAAATTCGCTTCCAGTTAAGCGCTATCGCACTACAGCCACGATAATCCACAAGATACCTGGAATGTTCCCAAAATCCCTGTAGATGCGGAAGTCGGTATCTGAAGGAATGATTCCACTCTGAAAAACCTCCTGAGCCACCACGGAAGCAAACGGGTGTTTAGCGGCGGAAACATATGCCTGGACCAGCCATGGGTTTTCGGGACCTAGAAGGAAACAGGAGAACACAGCACAAGGTGACGCGGTCCTGTTTCTAACACAGCAGGAACAGTCATTGCTGTGGTCTGGGGACCCAGGTCTAAAGTTCAATTTTTTCATCTTTTTTCTGTCCTAACATTTTTCTGATAAATGTATATTAAAGAATGAGAAATCACCTTTCAGAAAACAAAATTATTTTTAATTATAAAATAACAGCACTATAAAAAGTTTAAGATTAAAAATGAAGAACTACCCAAAAGTCCACCATCCTAAGACAACGGTCTTCTTCATCTTTACATCTTCAGTCGTTGTGCACACGTACGGCTGTGTGTGCACAGCCAGACTCAGGGCACGCAGCGTCTACGTTGTGCCTTAACAGACTGAACACATTTTCCTAAGTCACCAGCTATTACAATGATCATTTTAATAACTGTAAAACTTTTCACCGAAAATACCAGAAGTTCCATATTATTGTTTATATACTTTTTATCATTATTAATATTTCTGCAATAACATCTTTATGCATATATGGCTTTGTCAAATGTGGAAGAGTTTTCTTTGGGATAATGAGATAAACTGTATTATTGTTCCCAATTATTCACTTGTCGTGCGGCCCTGTGGAAGGAGCACTTCCATTGGCCCAGCCCATTCACTGCAGGTGTGGCCCTGGGAACTGCTTTGGCCAACAGACTGTGAACGGGAGACACGGGAACTGCAACCGAGAAGACGCTGGGGGTCCATCACATGGTCCCTCCCTCCCTGATGGCGGCTTCTCCTTCAGCCTGGGTCCCAGAACGAATGACACACGTGAAACAAAACCACCATGGAACTGAACTGTGGCAAGTCGGGAACATAAATGTCACGAGGGAGAAATAACCCTTTGCTGTTGTAATCACTGGGATTCAGAGATTGTTTCTTACAACAAAATTTCCCAAAAAGTTGACTTATGTGGGCAGATCAAGTCATTGTATTTCAGGGAATCTAAAAATATTAACATTTTTACAACTTTATAAACAAATAACCAAATTGCTTTCCTACTGAAATGATGATCATAAAGGGGAAGGGATGGAGAGACACCGCAGAACCAATACCCAGGAGACCCAGATACGAGAGTCACCAGATACGGATTTTAAGAACACAGCAAGAATTTTACCAAAGAGTCCAGTGGAAACCCTATAAAAACTGAGAGTAAGAACTTTAATGGATGGTTTACTCCAAGGTTTAACACAGTAGAAGAAAGGATTATAGAGCAACTGGATTGGAGCATAGAAAGAAAAAAGGATGTTAAATATAGAAATGTGTGTCAGAGACATATGGGGCACGGTAGTCCCAGAGAAAGAGGACACAGAATGGAGCAGAAGCAATGTTTTGAAGAAATAATGGCCAATAATTTTCCAAAAGTCATAGAAAACATCAAGCTATGAATTCACAAAGTTCTACAAACCCCAAAGAGGATAAATACAAAGAAGAAAACACACCTAGCAATAAGACCTTGCTTCGGAATCCCATCATCCACTAAAATGGCCAGGTCTCCTTAGGGAATGGCTAATCGCAGACCCGGGGCGAGGACAGTACAAGCGTCCTCGTACACCTCATGCCGGGGTGTGAGAAACACATCCGAGGTACGCAAGCACCAGTGAGGGGGCTACCGCTGGCCTAACTGGAGACAACTCCCGCATCAGGACGACAGCAACACAACACAGAAAACACATGACACGTGGAAATAAATACACAGACGAGGGAGAAGGGGAAGCTTTCCTTTGAGCAAAATTCCAACTATTAGCTATGGATGGAAAGATGAAGCCACAACACTCAACACCAGGCTAACTCCACAGTAAAAATCCAGAATCATCGTGTCTGCTGACTCCAGGATCAAAAGCCTCATGAGAAAGGGGGCGTGTGCTCCGTGCCAGAGCACCTATTACAAGGGGAAAACAGTAACTTCACAAAGTAGAAAAACCTGGCAAATACCATCATCAGATGACCAGAAGCCACTGTCCTCACTGGTGCTCAGACACAGGACAAGCCTCCCGACGTGGGACACCGAGAACACAGATGTGAAAGAACGGTGGTGATTATCAAACCAAATCATGTCAAGATGCTATTATTAAAATACTGTGACAATTAGATGTTAATAACCAAAATTATCCTATTAAAATATGAAAACCATACTGAAAAATGGGTAAACCTAAACCAGAAAGGAGAGTATCATAAACAGCAGGAGCTGTTTATGGGGCACTCTGGGGCGAGAGGGAGGGAGCTGTATCTGAGAAGGGGCAGGCAAGAGCCCACGGGAAGTGGGACATGTGTCTAGCTCCTTCCATCCACGGGGGTACAGACATACTCACCTACCATGATTAAGTTTTTCATCTTATAACCTTTTACGTGTGTGTTACATAATCACTGTGATAGGTCTAATAAAACATGACAATCAAATGCTGTATGTTCCTGGACTGGAACTCTGATTAAAAACAAAAACAACTATGTCATTATTGGAACAACTGGAAAGAAAATCAAAAAACATTAAATAGTTTTATATTAATGTCGTATTTTGTGTCATATATGTACTGTTATGAAGGAACATATCCTTGTTCTTTATTTCCTTAGATGATTATGTTGAGATTATCAGCTGAGATGGTTTTTCTCCTTTATTATGGTAATGTGGTAAAATACATAGATTGATTTTCAAATATTAACCCATCTTCATCTAACCATTCATAAAGTTGCAGGATATAAAATCCATAGACAAAAATCAGTTAATTTCTATACATTAATAATGAACTGTCAGAGAAATTAAGAAAACAATCCCATTTACAATTGCACCAAAATAAAATACCTAGGAACAAACTTAACCAAGGACGTCAAAGACCTGTCCTCTGAAAACTGTAAGACACGGATGAGACGAAGTGAAGACACAAATACATGGAAAGATATTCCATGTTCATGGACTAGGAGAACCAATATTGTTAAAATGTACATACTGCCCAGAACAATATCAGATTCAGGGCAATCCCTATCAAAATTCCAATGGCATTTTTCATGAAATAGAACAAACAATTCTAAAATTTGTGTGGAAGCACAAAAGATCATGAATAGCCAAAGCAATCCTGAGAAAGAACAAAGCTGGGGGGCACCACACTCCCCGATTTCAGGCTATGTTACAAAGCTATCGTAATCAAAATAGTACGGTACTGGCATAAAAACATACATCAATGGAACAGAATAGAAAGCCCAGAAATAAACCCACACATACATGTTCAGTTAATTTATGTGAAACCAAGAATATACAATGGGAAAGGACAATCTCTTCAATAAATGGTATTGGGAAAACTAAAAGAATGCAATGTGAAATTACATCACACACAAAAATTAACTCAAAATGGATTAAAGATTTGAAACCATAAAACCTGAAACTATAAACCTCCTAGAAGAAAATGTGGGTAGTAATAAGCTCCTTGACATCAGTCTTGGCAATGATTTTTTGGATTTCACACCAAAAGCAAAGGCAACAAAAGTTAAAACAAGTATGTGCGAATACATCAAGCTAAAAAGCTTTTTTACGGCAAAGGAAACTATCAACAAAATTAAAAGGCAACCTGGAGAAAATATTTGCAAATCATATATCTGATAAAGGATTGATATCCAAAATACATAAAGAGTTCATATAACTCAATAGCAACAACAAAAAATCCAATTAAAAAAAAGGACAGAAGATTTGAATAGACATTTTTCCAAATAAGACGTCCAGACAGACAATGGGTACACAAAAAGGGGCTCAGCAACACTCATCACCAGGGAAATGCAAATCAAAACCACAATGAGGTATCACCGCACACCTGTTAGAATGGCTTTTTCCAGAAGACAAGAAATAAAGTGTTGGTGAAGATGTGGGGAAAAGGGACCCCTTGTGCACCGCTGGTGGTACCGTAAACTGGAGCAGCCACCGCGGAAACCAGCAGGCAGCCCCGTGCACACTGAAGCATTATCCACAACAGCCAGGATATGGAAACAACCTAAGTGTCCATCAGTGGATGAATGGATAGAGAAGATGTGGTGTATATATACACAATGGAATATTCACCCTTTAAAAAAAGAGGAAATCTTGCCAAATTTGCAACAGCATGGATAGACCTTGAGGGCATTATGCTAAGTAAGTCACACAGAGAAAAAGAAATACCATAGGATCTCACTTATATGCGAAATCTAAACAAAAGAAAACAAAAACCCAAACTCAGAGATACGGAGAACAGACTGATAGCTGCCAGAGGTGGGGGCTGGGGGGTGGCTGAAACGGGTGAAAGTGATTGAAAGGTACAAACTTGCAGTTAAAAACTAAGTAAGTCTCGGGGTGCCCGGCTGGCTCAGTCGGTGGAACGTGCAACTCTAAGTTCCAGCCCCATACTGGGGGGCAGGGATTACTTAAAACTAAAATCTTCATTTATAAATAGATAAATAGATACATAAGTCCTGGGGATGGAATGTACGGCACGCTGACTACACTTGATAGCCCTGTGCTACGTGCTGCAGAGTTGCTGAAAGAGTGGGTCTTAAAGGTTCTCATCACAAGAAAAAATACTTTGTAACTCTGATGATGGATATTAACTAGACCTATTGTGGCGATCATTTTGAAATATATACAAATATTGAATCGTTTTGCTAAACACCTGAAACAGGGAAAACACATCTCGTATTCCTGGAATAAGCTCAACTCAGCTGGAAAACGGTATCTTTTTGGTATGAACGTGCACATATATATATATATATATATATGTGCACGTTCATACACACACACATATTGCTGGATTCGGTTTGCTAATATTTTATTTAGGGTTTTCACATCCAGGTATGGCAGTTATCTACCAAAAGTATCTACCAAAGCTGAACATATGCACGTTATGACTCACTAACTCTACTTGGAAGTGTGTCATCACAGACACGAGTACCAGAAGACATTTACGAGAACATTCATATCAGCACCCCTCATAAAAGCCAAAATCTATGAACAATCGAACACCAGTAGAATGAATAGTCTTGTCAATGGAATAGTATTCAGCAATAAAAAAGAATGAAGTCCTGCTAAACACAAGACAGATGAATCTTACAGACATGGTGTTGAGTAAAAAAGAAGTCATACACAAAAGAAAACAGTGGGAGTCAATTTATAGGAAGTTCAAATTTAATCTGTCAAGACGTAAGTCGGGCCAGCAGTAACCTTTCAGGGGAGGACGGCTGGGAAGGGCCTCAGAAGGACCCTGCAGTGCGGGCAATACTCAGTCTTGATCTGGGTTCTGGTTACATGATTATATTGTTTGTAAAAATTCATCAGGCTGACCACGCAGAGCTGTTTTTCTTTTACAATAAAAGACAAAATGAAGACACTTAAAATGTTAATACTTGTGAAAAAGGTAAGACCAGGGCGCCTGGGTGGCTCCGTCAGCTAAGCATCTGCCTTCAGTTCGGGTCATGATCCTGGGATCGAACCCAGCGTCAGGCTCCCTGCTCAGTGGGGAGTGTGCTTCTCCCTGTGCCTCTACTCCCCGCCCCCGACTCATGGGCACACACTCTCTCGCTCTCAAATAAAATAAATTAAAAAAAAAAAAGGTAAGACCCATCAGCAGGCAAGAAAGTACAGTTTTAAATATCTGCTACCTGGCCTTTAAGGCCTTGGAGATCCGCCTACTGCATGTGAGCACTCCAGCCCAGCTCTAGCCTCTCCCTGATCGCCCGCTGGGGCCTGCAGGTCAAGTTCTGGTACAAAAAGGAAGTCTGGAGAGACTGGGCTGGTGCAAGTTAGTCAGCTCCTGAGTGAGCTATGCCCCATAATACAAACAAGGCGAAGGGAGCCCTCACATGAGAAATTACAGAACCGAGGGTTTTACTCAGTGGTTACTAATTTAAGAGGTGGGTACTAACACTATCCCAGTGTTAGAGATGAGGAACGAAAGCAGAAGCAGTTGTGCGACTGGTTCACGGTGGCTCGCTGAGGGCGCGTGCTATGGCTGGGATCTGACCTCGGGGTGCCTGGCTGGAGCCTGTGCTGGGTGCAGAGGGAGCCAAGTAAAACAAGGAATTCCACTCCTGAAGAATGTGGCGAAAGCTGGGCACAGAGAGATGAGCAGTGGTCGGAAGAGGGAAAAATGTTTAGGTCACCATGAATATAACCAGTCTCCTGTGCATGGACCTGGAAGGTACCCTCAATTTGTCAGTCTTATAAAGAAGCCGAGGAGACTATGCGGTACTTGGATCGACATGCCCGTGTACAGTGACTTCTGTGGGATAAATTCCTACCAGTGGCTGTGGCGGACTGAAGGGTCTGCGCGCTATTTCAAGCGGTACCTATTGCCAAAGTGCCCAGAACGGCATCAGCCTGCACTCCACCAGCTGCACGGCACTGCCTGCCCCACCGGCTCCGGGCAGCGTTCTACTTACTTCCTGCAAATCTGAAGTGTAACAAATTCATTACAAAAAAAAATTTAAAAATTTACCGTCATCTGAATTTACATTTCTGTTGAAATAAAGCTTGACTACAAAGTTTGGCAGTTTCTTAAAAAGTTAAACATAAATTTACCCTATGACCTAGGCATCCACCCAAAAGAAAGGAAGACACATGTCCACACACAGACTTGCACACAAGTGCCTACAGCAGCGCTATTCCCGAGAGCCTGAAAGTGGAATCTACCCACGTGTCCACTGACTGACGAATGGATCAACGAAACGCACTCTATCCACACGATGGAACGTAATTCAGTCATAAAGAGAAGGAAGTGCTCACACGGGCTTTCCATCTATGGATAAACCTTAGAAAACATCCCATATCTTGAAAAAAGCCACTGAGTGTGCGGCTTCTCTTTGGGGTGATGAGAAGAGTCTAGAATTGACTGTAGTGATGGCCGCTCAACTCTCAACTCGGCGAATAGATCTAAAAACCACTGAGTTTTACTTTAAATGGGTGAATTACAGGGTATGTGGCTTACACCTCAATAAAGCTGTACTGTTTCAAACAGACATGATCCCAAGCAGGTTATAAAACAGTAAATAGAGTGAGATTGCATTTTCGTAATATGTATTAACTTACTCTATCAATATGTGTGAACAGAAAAAAATTCCAGAAGAGTAGGGACTAAACCCTCACGTGGTTTGCTCTGGGGTAGGACAGGGGGCATGATATTTTTCACAAGGGAAAAGGAGTCCGTGACCCCTTTGCTTCTGGGCTTCTACTCGAGGTTGAATTTTTCACAGGGGACATTTATTACTGGCCTAATCTGATTAAATTTTAAAATAATGGATTTTATAACGCCTTCAAATGATTCAAGCAGCCTTACTGGGTCATGACATAAATCACTAATCTGATAAAGTCATTCCTTTATGCACCCTGGTCCTTTTTAGAGTCAGGTGGTAATGATTATTCCAGTCCCTAAAAACTCCCCGAAGGAAGGTCTCTCTCTCTGAAGGGACAATGGAACACCAGCGAGTGCAAACTGTTTCAACCAAGACATGTCCAGGCAGTACAAGCGTGTGTTTAAGAAGCTGAGGATGGGGCAACCTAGCAGGACTCAACATCCTGGAGGCTTTCTCCTCTTTTAGTGACACGTGGAAGCCACGCTGACTTGCCCCACAAGGACGCCAGGCTTTAGCGGGCAGTGGCACGTGGAAGGGAGAGCCTGAGGAAGGTGCTGGAATGTCAGAATGCGCCAGGGAAGCTGTCCCATATGCAGTTCAGCCACAAGAATAAGCTACCAAAACCTAGAGGGAAAACATGGCATAAAAACTCGGAAAAGGGGGGGAAATTCCCTCCAAATCTTCTGTAGGATGCCCCTCCAGAAAAAATTAATTCTGAAGTATGAGGATTTTATTTTCAATGAGTGAAACATTAAAATTGTATATACAGTTAACCCTTGAATAACATGGGTTTAAACTGTGCCAGTCCATTCTTACATGGATTTTTTTCAATAAATATGTATAATACTGGAAGTGTATTTTCTCTTACGATTTTCCTAATAACATTTTTTCTCTAGCTCACTCTATTATAAGAATACACTATACAATACGCACAACATACAAAATGTGTGTTGATCGACTGCTCGTTATCAGTCAGGCTTCCCGTGTACAGAACAGTAGTTAGGTTTTTGGGGAGTCAAGAGTTACACACAGATTTCAACCATTCAGGGGATCAGCGCCCCTGACCCCCGCGTTGTCCCAGGGCCAACCGTATATTGCTAATTACTAACAAGTCTGTTCTTTGCTTTTATCATTAAGGTATCAAACGCAATGAAAAAATGTCAAGAATACAGAAAACTACAGAGTGTAAGTAAAGCAGTACTGACAATTCTGTTTTTAAATTCATTAAGCGATGGCTTTTCACATTTAGCCCCATCCTCTGCTCCACCTGGTGACACCCACCAGCCAGCAGTGACCGTTACTGTAGTTTAAATCTTTCCAGATAATACGATTACATCTAAAGTGTGTGCAAGTGCACATGCTTACGTCAAACTATCTACATTCAGTAGAAAGAGCACGGCCTGCAGGCGAGTCACACTAGCGAAGAGGGTGCTCAGTAAGCGTCAGTGAAGAGATTACCTTGGACCTAGATCTAGCTGGCCCCAGGGACATGTGTTTTAACCTCTCTGGTCTACATGTGTGTAAACTATGTCACCACGTACTCACAGAACATGCACGCGTTCACACAGACGCACAGAGTAAGTTCCGGAGAGGGGCAGACCGCACCGTCGGGCTGGTTTTGATCCGGGTCCCGGGAGTACGGAGCGCAGTGCGAACGACCGAGCACTTAACACAGAGTGCACGCCCACCAGGGAAGACGGACGGACACACGCCTGCCCGTGCGGAGCCCTGACATTTCGCTGGAGGACAGACACAGCATCAGCTTTGCTTACAGAATTTCCTCTTGCTGCTGTTCGCTTGCTTTGACGTGGGGTTGTGCCATCACGTAACCCCCTAGCCTGACTGACCCCCAGAACCGGAGGGCACGGTCACAGTGTGGCCTCTACGGAGACCCACAGATGTCAGCGGCAGCTTCTCACGAGTCAGGTGAGGCGTTAGAGCAAACAGAGAGGTTGCAGAGTCAGAAGGAAAGGAGCACCTTCTTCTCATCTCACAACCTTGAGATTCTCAGAGGTTAGCTGACATAAAACATATATCCAGTTTGAAGGGTAAACGTCTAAACTAAGCTGGAAGGAGAATACTGAAATATGGTACTGTTTAGTTTAAAGACGTGCTGAGCACACCTTAACCAATCCCGGGCCTGTAAAGGGCACTAAAAAGTTCCCCTGTCAGCTTACTCTCTTCTCCTGGCCCATCTCAGGCCCCCATTACAGAACTTCTACCAAATGCTGTGTGTACGGCTAAAATGCACTATCCAAATTTCTAACCCACTGGGGAAAATGGTGTGCAACGTCCCAAGGCAGAGCTGAGGAAGCCCAGAACTTCAAATGCTGTTAAAAAAACGTGATAAATGATCCTCACTAACGTAATGGCTGCTATCCTTACGACCCTCACCTTGTTATCCTTGGGAAGGCTTACTCATAAAATTAAAAATATTTCTCTGGCTGACGAAGTATTACTGAATCCAGTGACATTCAAATTAACTCAATTATCAATTTAAAACCCTTTAACCAGAAGCTTATTTTCTCATTTTAAATTCATGAAATGGTTGTCATTTAACATTATTTACATCATAATCAGCCACAATGGATAGAACAAAGCCCATCCCCTCTGTGACAATCTGGTCAGCAGTTCCCAGCGAGGGCTGTGAGCCTGGGCTGCCAGGGTTCCACCCCACTGTGCCTTTTACCAACTACGAAACCTCTCGGACATTTTAATGTCTCCTGGCTCGGTTTTCTGATGCGTGAAACGACGGTCATTACAGTCCCCAGTCCTCAGGTTGTTCTGAAGACTAAGCAACTTAATATATACACGATGCTTTGAACAACACTTAGCACCTGGTAAGCGCTATGCACGTGGTAGGTGCTGTTAATATCATCTTGTTAAAATGCCAACAACAACAAAGTAAAACTACCCGATGCCTTATGAAGAATGTTCGTTTCATGAGGGTACTTAAGTCCGAAAAGCTTCCACTTTCATGAAGAACAGAACTGCATTCAAACAGCTGCAACTGCATTAAGATGTAACACACAGCCTCACGTACCTGTTTGGAACACAAGCTCTTTCCCTCCCACGCCCGCGGCCTCCAGGTTAATAAATGCCCGGATCAGGCTGGCCCAGGGGTGCTGGGTTATGAAGCCATGACTAGCCTGAAGAAGAAGGAAATAAAACAAATATAGGTTAAACAACCTTAAATTATATAAGTCTTTATTTTGCTTATTTTAAAGACAGACTGTCTATGTTGATAAGGGGCAGATGGGAAAATTATCATTTTTTTCCAAGGCAGTATCTCAAGCCACGTACCCCTGTCTCCATGCATGCCGGCTGCGTGCAGTCTGCTGAGGGGAAAGTCACCGTCACAGAAGCTGCCTGATTGCCGCGCGGCGGCTAA
Organism: Ursus arctos; assembly: GCF_023065955.2. Taxonomy (NCBI): domain Eukaryota; kingdom Metazoa; phylum Chordata; class Mammalia; order Carnivora; family Ursidae; genus Ursus; species Ursus arctos. The sequence continues at coordinate 4,910,279 of NW_026623019.1, read as the reverse complement.
CAATGTCCTCAGTAAGCGTGAGGCGAACGGGAGAAAGGACGAGCCGCGTGCTCGTGGGCCTGCCTCAAGGCATCTCTGCAACGCCCGAGTCCCACGGGGCGGCTCATGATGCCCTCACAAAGCCCTTTCATGAATCACAAAGCTGACAAGATGATCTGTTCTGAGTTCTCAACCACTGCGCGCAGGTCCACAGTGGCTGTGGGGTTCGTGAAGCATCGCCGGCTACACTACTGTTTTATGAGACTACACGAATGAATACTCGAAATGCATTAGGTGTGAGCTATTATTACTATACTCGTTATTACTCAAATCTAGTATTTCAAAGAGTAAGATCTCACCTGCAGGACATTTTCCTCAGCACCATTAAAGAGAAATATGACAGCGTGATGTAGGGCTTCTGAAGATGCTGACAAGACGCGAAGGACTTCCAGCATCACTGAGCAGCTAACCGCATCATCACTGGCACCTTTAAATCAGAAAACGAGAGTGCGCCTCAGATTTTAAAATGTTTACAGGTTGAAGGGCGTCTGGGTGGCTCAGTCATTAAGCGTCTGCCTTCAGCTCAGGGCATGATCTCCGGGTCCTGGGACTGAGCCCCGCATTGGGCTCCCTATTCAGCAGGGAGTCTGCTTCTCCCTCTGTGTCTGCTGCTCCCCACTGCTGGTATGCTCTCTCTGTCAAATAAACAAAATCCTTGAAATTAAAAACAACAACAACAACAACAACAACAACAAACCTCTTGCAGGATGAACTGTCACGGCTGGGAATGGGGTTTTCTCATCAAGAAAGCACCACAGTGTGGCTGAGTTGCTAATTGTCCAACTCCTGATCTCAGCTCAAGTCTTGATCTCAGGGTCGTGAGTTCTAGCCCCACGTTGCATTCCATGCTGGGCATGGAGCCTACTTAAAAAAAAAAAAAGCACCCCTGTGGCTGCGAGACCAGAAGCAGGGCTGTGCGCGTCACCATGGGTTGACAACAGCAGCCGGCTGGGATCCTCGTCCGGCTCGCCTGCGGATGTGTGTGGAACCGTGTCCAGCCATGAGCTGTCACTCAACTCCCACCTATTGAATCAGCAAGCAGGAGGGACCTCAGTGAATACTGGACAGCGGCACCCTCATCACCCCAAGGCAGTCTGCTCTGCCCTCCTCATGCCACGTCCTGTAACAGCGCCACGTCCTGTAACAGCGCCACGTCCTGTAACAGCGCCACGGCTGTCTCTGACTTCCTGCCTCATCTCCCGCTGCCACCGTGCCTTTGCTGCCACTATCATAAAGCTGCGCGTCACCCCACATTTCCGGGGGCCCTTTGGGTGGCGTCACATTTTTAAAGCTTATGTGAGGAAAGGGATTATGTGATGAACAAGTACAAAGAAGACCTCAAATCTAGTAAGACACAGGAATGGAGACCAATGACCTAAACAGCATCCCTGCTCCCAGCAGCGAGAAAGCGGAGGCCCTCATCAGACTGCCTCACCTCTCTTGATTCGGAAACCTCATAGATTTATATACCTTGATTTTTTTAAAAAGCACCGTAAGAGTTTAGTAAAGGAACTGACTGGACATTTGATGATATTAAGGAATTACTGTTAAGTTTTTTAGGTGAGGTAATTCACGGTATCGTGAATATGTCCAAAAAGACCCCTTATCTTTCAGTGATACTAACTGGAATACAGAGAAATCAGTCCAGCTGAGATCTGCTTCAAAATAGCCAAGGGGTGCAGGCGTGGGGGGAAAAGAAGACCCGGCCTTTCAAGTTGGGTGATGGGTACACGGAGGTTAAACAATTCTGTTTTTGTACAATTTGAAATCTTCCATACTAAAAAGTTTCAAGTGTGAGTAAACAAGACACAGCAATGACCCAGGCAGGAGCACTTCTGGGTTTACGCACTGGGAGGCAGGGTGCTGCAGAATTCAGCGTGGGTTTCAGGGCAAGAAAGACTTGGAAGTAAATTCTAGCTGTTATTTACCCTACAATTTCCTGGTCTGGAGGGCAAGGCCAATGACAGTTACCTCACAGGTGTGTCATGAGGATTACAAGAAAATGGTGGTCCACCTCCAGTGTTAAATTGTTCCTTCTCTTTACAAATTTAAGAAACACTCTGCAACCAGCTAAAATGCTTGCTTGGGCACTGTTAAATTCCAGACCCCCTTCCTACTCAACAAGAAACTAATTAGCCATACCCTCTTGGTAGTGATCACTAGATTGCATTTTTAATCAAAGTGAAACAAAGTAATCATTACCTAATTACTGTGGAGCAGAAAGTCTATGTAGCTATCAGTAAAAAGTAACACCTTCTGGCAACCAAAGAAAATGACTTTTTTAACTTTCAGACTGAGTTACTGTAATGTAAACAGCAAACAATAAAATGTTTATTCAAAGTGAGAGAAAGGAAAACTGAAAGAAACATATCTAGGGTTGATTAAAAAGTTTATCTGCCCACTTATCTTCCTTTATTTTAATGGCTCTCGCATCAGAGAATGGGACTAGAGAAGATTACGTCCCTTTTTTTATTTCTTTTGGGAGTGAAAGAGAGAGAGCAAGCGAGATGGGGAGGGGCAGAGGGAGAGAGAAAAAATCCCAAGCAGGCTCCACACCCAGGGCTGAGTCAGACATGGGGCTCGATCTCACAACCTTGAGCTCATGACCTGAGTTGAAATCAAGAGTCAGATGCTTAACCGACCGAGCCGCCCAGGGGCCCCAGATTAAATCCCTTTCAGAAAGGGAAGGGAAGTCAGAGGACAGCATTTCTAAGGCCAGTGGTACGCCAACATCACTTTCCAGTCAGAATTAACCCTGAAATTAAAACCACCACTGAAATAACTCACTCTCTTCTACCAACACCCTGGGGCCATGCAGCAAACCCAAAAAGACATTTAAGGCCTTTCTGTGGGTAACATTACTCCGAAGTGGTAGATCAGTTCCTAAAGTTCCAGATACACTGCTGAGAAGAACTAAAAAAAAAAAAAAAAAAAGAAAAGAAAAGAAAACAGTGCATATCTCCATGTTTCACTTAGTTCATCCACTAAAAGGACATAGGTGATGGTCTATTTTATGATGGTCTTTTTCAGCTCTATTTATTTATTTTCAACTAGAACATTTATAATTGACAGAAATTTCCTTGCAATTGTTGGCTGGGATATTCTTATAAAATTTTAATTAAAAATGTGTTCCAAAGACCCGCAAAATCACGATCATCTCCTTCACAGACTCCGTGTATTCAATTTGTAACATCCGGCACTACGTTTCTGATACACGCATACACATTTTTCTTTTATAATGCTCTTAAATAACCATGCTGCTAATCTGTCCCACCCAAGAATTTAAGCACTGTGACCGTGGCCGTAGGGGGACACTTAATTCATAGCTTCTTTGAAATAGGCATGAGAGACTACTTCTTTCCCTAAGCACACACAAAGGTATTTCTGACTTCACGAAACAGATATTTGTTCACAGGTACTTGAAAAAGCATGCTACATTCTAAACGCAATTGGCAAGTTTTCTGATTAAAGATATTCTAGTACGAATCATTGTATCAAGCAGGTTTTTTTTAATCTTTTGTACAACTCTGGATGTTCATATGAGCCTGCCGTAAGTTCAAGCAATCCAGAAATGTTATTATCAAATAACAAAGGGGGGGGAAGGTTTTTCATGCCATGAAAGCTCTAGTATCTCCATTTTACAGATGAGAAACCGAGCAAAGAAAGAAGGGGTGAGGTAGTTTGCCAAGAAGAACATTCACTACACATTGATACTCTCCTCCCTTTAAATGTAGCTCAAAGAACGGATGGGCTGGAAGCCCCCGCACCTGGTACCAGCTCTGCCTCTGGTCAGTGGTGATCAGCTAAGTTTACTCCTGAGACAAAAGACAGGGTTAAGCAGATGTCATCTCAGCTCCTCTAGCTGTAAGATACTATGATTCCACTACAAAAAGCTACTGTTTTCTCCTCATTCCTACTTAAAATCTAACTACTGAAAACGTGTCTCTCATGAATCTTATTTTTAAAAATGCGAGTCCAATTTAGGGAATTCTCATTCATTCTACAAGTATTTATCGTGTCAGGCACCATCCTAGACATCAAGTACTCTTATTTCACCGAAGTATTTTCAGAGAAAGATTTATGGATTAATGAGATACTCTCAGAGTACGGCATCGCCAGTGAACCAAAGTCCCCCCTTTACAGGTCGACAGACACTGCTAGGAGAGCTGTCCTCCAAACCCGGCATTCCCTGAAGGCAAAAACCGTTCCTTCATCCCAAATCCCCAAAGCCTCGTACAACACCTAGCTGAGTAAACACTTCAAGTGGCAGAACCTAACCCCAGGACTCAGGGACAAAGGACTGGCACTGCTGATAAAGCAGCTGTGACCTACCAGAAACATCCCATGTCCCATCACTGGGCTGCTGGCACTGATGTTCAAAAAATAAAGGACTTGAGCGAACAGTGAGGGTCTGGATCTTAAACTAAGCAATACTTCTGATTATCTTGAACAACTGCCCAAGCAGCTTGGAGTTAATAACCTTTCTGAGCTTCCCGAGGTGCAACTTTGACAGGACTAAGGATCAGGTCCATACCTGGCGAGTTTGCCACGGAGTCAAAATGACAGTTCGCCAGGACGGCGTGCTGGGCTCCGTCCCTGGGCTCCAGCTTCACCACGACGTTGGTGATGTTGTCATAGTAGCTCGTAAAACCTCCCAAGAAGTCAATGCTAAAGGAGCCTGTGGGCCGCTGCACATCTACTGAAATCCTGTGGACGCTGCTGCTCTGAACTTCAATCCGTTTAATCTGTTCCAAAAGGTAACGGACCGTCACGATTTCATTTTCTGGACTTCCTGTGGTCCTGGGGCCAATGGATGTTATGTGTTCAAGATAATCCCTGGAAGCAACCAAAAGAATGACGGTGACAAGGAGTGCTAGGCCACTTTTTCCTGTGGGCCCTCCCACCTCCCTGCGCAAACAAGTTCTCTGACTTCTCACGTAAAAAGGGCTGACTTTTATTATTTCAGGTACCCTGTGAAAATCACTTGTAAGGTTCCACCATTTTCTTTTGCCTCCCGGGAGTTCCTCCCTTCAGAGTTTTCTCCACCCACTCGACTCCCAAATTCTCCCTATCCCCATATCAAATCCACACGAAGCCCAGGGATTCTATTCGAAACCTGTGGCTGCTGAAGGCTGGACAGACAGAATCCAGCTTCATTGTGCCACACGCTGCAGGGTTACTGATTCTAAGCAGCAGAAGCCAATGAGCAAAGACAATTAAGGCAAGAGGTTGAATAAGCAAAGAAAAACCGTGATTGTTGAGAATGGACTCGGCCCTCTCAGTGCACACTAGACTAATAACTTCAATTCAGGCCAAAGCCAACCCTACCCCTAAAACAAACAACAACAAAAAAATGTGTTGCCTTTTCACTGCATTCCAAGTGGGCAAAAAGGGAGTGGGGGAGGTGTGTTCCAGAAAGTCCTTAAGAAAATAAGCTTCCAGCACTTTGTAGTCAAAAGTTTTTAAAACACAGTGGCTGCTGAAAACTCTGCTAGCTTATGACTTCAGGAGCTTTGATATACTTAGCGTGTCAGTATCTTTGACTTTAATCACCTTCCCTAGCATGCTCAAAGGTCTCTCTTCTTTAAAACATAACAAAACAAAAAAGAAAACACCAAATCTTACGCATCAAGGGCCCAAGGACAAGCTCCAGGAATCTGAGAACCTCTGAAATTGTTAATAACATTTTGAATGTGCAGTCTTTCAGAAAAAGCCTCCATGGCTTACAGGTGTGAGAGCTGTGACCCTCAAGAACTTAAGAGCACTGCATTATCCCCGTGATCACCTCCCCCCAAACCGAGCTTATAAAACGACCTAGGTACAAAAATGTCATTCCCCATTTCATTTGGAAAGCAGGAAGGCTAGTAAAAAGTGGAAGTTGCTACAGAAGATGGGGGACGATTACCAACCCTCCAAGTGCAAGTGGGGCAGAACGAAGGCGGACAAGCAAGCGCCATCCGCACCCCCCACCCCGTCCCCGCGCCGGGACACCCTCCCCCACAACCGCACCGCCGCCTTCACGGCTGGAAGACAAGCTCCGCGACCCATAAACGGGGACTCCGGGGCAGGGACGCGCGGTGTCGCCCCGCCCCACGTGCGGCCGCGCGTCGCCGGCGAGCCCGGGCGATCCCGCGGGGGCGGGCGCACGCAGGTGCGGCGGCCCTGGGGCCCGGGCCGCAGGGGACGCGCGGGCCAAGCGGCAGCGGCGGGTACCTGGCTTGGCGGGCGTCGAACTCCCCGTGGCGGCCGGCGGCCCCGCGCAGCACAAGCTGCTGCAGCGAGAGTTGCACGAGCGCCCGCAGCGCGAGCAGGTAGAGCGCCAGCCCCAGCGCGGCGCGCGCCTCAGACAGCCCAGTCCCCGCGCCCCGGCTCACGCCGCCGCCGTCCCCCGCGCTCCGCTTCCGCGTCCTCGCGCCACCGCCGCACGCGTCCGCCGGGGGCTCCTGCGCCGGGGCCTCCCTCCCCGGCTGCGGCGCGGCCGCCGGGCCGTCCCGGCGCTCCCCTCCGACGCGGTGCCGCCTCACGGCTGCCGACTCCGAACCCCACTCCATGGCCACGAGCCTCAGCCGCCAGCCCGACCGCTCCAGCCCGCGCCGGCCCTGGGAGCAGCCGCGGCCGCCGCAGCGCCTCCTAGTGAGCGGACGGAACCTGCAGAGGGCCAAACTTCTTCTGATTGGCCCGTCCCGCCGCGACCCAGCCTCTCCGGGCAGGTCGCCGGCGGGCACCGTGGCAGGGCCGGCCCCGGGGTGGGCGTGACGGGTGTGCCTCCTGCGGCAGGGCCGCCCTGCCTGGTGTGGGACAGAGATTTCCAAACGGAAGGGCACCCAGAAACCTGGAAACGGGAGAACAGTGAGAGGTCGCTTTTAAAAGAATGCACGTGGGGGCACCGGGCAGATTCTGAGGACGATGGCCCCGCTTTCATAAGGGGCGACAGAACAGGAAAAGTAGGCTCCTGGCTCTTAAAATTAGAACTGGGGCTGCGCAAAGGAGGCCCAGCCTAACATTCCCACACACGCAATCCAAACACGGATCTTCATAACCGTGTGAGGCAACCAGCGCTCTCATTGCCTGCATTTGACAGGTGGAGAACAAGCAGCTTTTACCCAACATCAGTCGTGAGCCAGGCCCTGTGCTCAGGGCTTGAATGCTTTATCTCATTTGAATCTCACAAGAACCCAAAAAGGAAAGACTTTTATTCCTACTGAATAAGCTGAGAAACGTAACCAGTAACAGATGAAGAGCTTAAATCCAGTTCAGTGGGACCCCCAAAACAGCATTCTGGTCCACTGCTGAGACGGGCATTCTGGAAACGAAGGTTCGGGAAAGCGGTGCCTCCCTCCACGTCGCCCAGAGACGTAGCCTTGGTTTTAGTGTAGATGATACCGATCGTCTAGTTTCCCGCCTGCCTGCTGATGCCCTGAGCCTCCCTGCCTCCAAGTTCTGTGTCTGCAACATGGCGTTGCTGCAGTTCCAAGTCCGCGAACCTAGAGGCCAGCTGGGGAGGTACACCAGCCCCCGGGGCTGCTCCTGCCCCCGGCTCAGGCCCACCTGAAACCAGGACGGTCCTTATTCCCAGCTCCCCCAACACACAGTCCTCTTTCCTGTCCTTCGTGCGCGCCATCTTTCCTTCCACAACAGGATCCTCTCAGTGCTGCTCAAGTTGCCAGGAGGGTTCTTCCCTCCCCTCACCGCCTATTTACTAAGGTGATCTATTCATCCTCCAGATCTCAGCCCCAGTAGCACTTCCTCAAGAGAAATCTCCTAAAGAAGCCAGTTTCCCCTATTTGTGGGATCCCACAGCACCATGTGGGCACGTTATAATTTAGTATCTTTCCCATGAGACCGTAAATTCCATGAAGGCAGGAATCGTGTCTGGCTTTGCTCACCATTTTATTCCCTCCTCTTAACACAAATCATGAAACGTAGTAAGTAGTCCGTAAGTATTTCTTGAGTCACAAAATGAAATGTTATGGCAGCAGCAGCATTTTAACAAAGATCTTTTCTAGCCTTGGAGGTCTGCAAGACCAAAGACAACGTCTACCTTGTTTACTCGTCACTGTGTCCCAGTGCTTATCTCTGTGCCTAGCCCATGGTTGGTACTCGATACGTATTTATTGACTGAGCAAATGAATATATATTGTTTTTTATGAGAACCAGCTTTCTTGCTATTCTCTTTCCAAAAACTCTACCATCTTTGAAGACCTCAGAAACAACTCTGTCCACTGTAGTGTAACAAGATAATGGAGCTTGCTTACTCTTAGGGGAAGGGCACGCATGTCCCATGCTCTTTTAAGCTTTATGTGTTTTATGCTGTCCCTTTCTGGGCTGGGTATCAGAAAACCTAGGGATAAGCTGTACCCCTCAGGAGCTGTGCTAGTGGTTAAATCATCTGAGCTCTCTTTTTCCGAATGGATAATGTATGTTAAGCATCTCTGATGATATTCTGTGGAAAACAGTGCGCCAGAGCAGAAAAGAGCCTGGCTGTTGGAGTCAGATTGGAGATCCTAAATTGTGTCCCTTCGATGAATATGTCATCATGCAAGTTACAGTCTCAGGATCTTTATCTATGATAATGGAGGTAATGTCTGCCTTAAAGGGCTTTAGTGAGGATTAATCAGCTAATACTTACGAAAGATCCTCACACATAAGTCTCATTAGGTAATATATTCTGGAATGTTCCTTCTTATACAATCTTTTGCAGATTGGATTAAAGGCCATTTTCCCATTGTGATCATGATAGGGCCCTAGATGGTGCACGTTATTATAGATGGGTGCTTGGATGACAGCTTTTCTCTAGACTTGTGTCAACTATAGGGTTCACATTTGAATATTTTTAAGCTACCAACCATTAGATATCTACTCTGTCAGATACCGACCAAGGTGAGGAAACAGAACAAATCAACGTTTCTGCCTTCTCAGAGCGTACATTCTAGTTGACAGAGACAATAAACAAGAGGGTGTGTATTTATGGGTGAATAAAATGTCACATAAAGTGCTATAAAGAAAAATAAAGCAAAGAATTGAGAGTGACCTAGGCTTTTTTTTTTTTTTTTTTTTTTAAGTTAGGTGATCAAGGAAGATCTGAGATGACATGTAAGGTAACCTGAATGAACTGAAGAACGGGGCCATAAGAGCCTGAGGAGAGAATGTTCCAGGCAGAGAGAAATGAATTGGGGTATTCAGAAGCAACACTGAGTAGGGCATGTGGCTCAAAGCAGACGGAGCGAGAGGGGTGGTGATGGAAGGGAGGTCGGAGCAGTAGGCAGCGGCGGGGAGGGCCTCCTGGGTCACAGCAAGGACTCTGGGGTGGTTCTGAGCCGTGAAGGGGCCATGCGCTAAGTGACTTGTTGTATTATTGCTCAGAGTCTCAGTGCCAGGCAGATCAGCACCCTGACCACGCCCTGATCACTTGGCTAATGTCTGGCCTTTGAAGTGTTTGAAGCCATTGATCTGTGTTTTTGTTTGTGTGGGCAGGAGGCCACAGCGCACGCAACACATACTCTAGTTCCCACAGATCAAATTGCTGATGGGGGTGGAAGGAGAGGTGAAAGCCTCCGGCGGCCCTGTCTGGTGACCTACAGATGACAGGTAGACTCACTTCATCCCGCTTGGCAGACAACTGACAGAGTGAGTCTGACCAGCCTACAGGCACTGAGATGTCCCAAGTCCCTTCTGCTTTACCTCTCAGTATTTTCTAGCAAGCTGGCCAAGTTGAGGGAAAGGGCGCGCAGGCTGTCAGGATTCAGGGGAAATGCCAGTCCCTATCTTCCACCACTGAGGTCACCCCAAAGCCGATGTGCCTCCTTCTTTGGAAAAAGCGCTACTAGGGCACCTGGTGAAAGTTCTCCAGGACCGAAGCCGGCAGAGGCGACCTCTGACCTCATGCTACAGTGACAGTAAAATCGGGGGACAGCCCGAACCAAGAGGTGAGAAGAGAATCCAAACCAGCTGCAGAAGACAAATGGGCTGAGGAAACTGGCTCTTTTGGGGAAAAAAAAAAAAATCAAATTGGAATCTCACGCCATATCACATACCCAAAAAGAAAAATAAAGTCAAATTCAGAATTAAACATAAATTTTTTAACTGATAAGAAATAGGGTAGGGGCGACTGGGTGGCTCAGCTGGGTCAGCGTCTGACTCTTGGTTTCCACTCAGGTCATGATCTCAGGGCCCTGGGATCAAGCCCCACGTCAGGCTCCCCACTCAGCATGGAGTCAGCTTGGGATTCTGTCTCCCCCTCTGCCCTTCCCCATTCAAATAAATAAATCTTAAAAAAAAAAAAAAAGAAGTTAAACATAATTAAATAATTAAGACTCCAAATGGACAAGGAGTCTTTAACCAAAAAAAAAAAAAAAAAGGAGAAGAAATTATAGAGGGAAAAATCCCATTTGACCACACAAAACTGGAAACTTCATATCAAAAACAATCACTGGGTGCCTGGGTGGCTCAGTCGGTTAAGCTTCTGTCTTTGGCTCAGGTCCTGATCCCAGAGCCCGGTGTCCAGCTCCCTGCTCAGTGGGGAATCTGCTTCTCCCTCTTCCTCTGCCCTTACCCTCTGCTCATGCTCTCTCCCACTCTCTCCCTCTCTCAAATAAATAAATAAATAAATAAATAAATAAATAAAATCTTTAAAAAAATCACCAAAAACATGAAAAGCCAAATGACAAACCTGAAACATTATTTTCAACAAATTCTAAAAACAAGGGACTAATACACTTTTACTCTCATTCTGCCTTGATAGATAACAGATAAATATAAAATTAAATCTATTACATATTTATAATTTATTATAATTTATTCTAATTTATTATAATTTATTATAATCATATATACTAAAATCAGTAAGAAAAACACCAATACCTCAGTAGGAAAATATGTAAACCATTCATCCTTCATATCAAAAGAACACATATAAAAATGTGGACCATTTTCACCTCACCATGTGGAAAAAGTTTTTTGTCTTGGTTTTAATTAAAACAAACACTGCTCACACAAGATTAATTGATGAGCACTTGTCTATGATGCAGGTGGGATACACACTGGAATGCCCTTCCAGAAAGCAACTTGGCAAGATGTGCCAAGAGTCTTAAAAGAATTCGTAACTTTTGAGGCAGTATTTTCATAGGTAGGAATCCACTGAAGATGTAATTTTTTAAAAATCACAGAAGAACGCCTATCCCTAAAAATCAAATATATGGAAACTACTTCAGCATAAAAAAATAAAGGAAAAGTCAAAAAGTTATAGTGCATCCAGAGTGGGCTGGAAATTAATGAATTGCTAACCCAATAAAACCATTTTTGAGGGAATCTTACACTCGTTGTATCGTTCTTTACATTTTGCCTGTGACACAGGAGGAGAACTGATGGGTGTGCTTTTCCATGGCTTTGGATTTTGAATTTTCTTCTCCCTCCTTCATAGCACGTTCTTAGTATTAGAGGAAAAGCAGCCAGGACTCTTCGAGTCTCCCGGGATTTATCTGAGCAGCACAAAGACAGGGCTTTGTCTGCATTTATCCCTGGGCTGCAGGGGCACGTGAGCCGGGACAGAGGGGTGTGACTCAGCAGTTTGGGGGGGAAGCCAACTCCGTGCCAAAGCCCGCTGTTTGGGACTACTAAAAAGTTAACGAGTGCCTGCACTGCTGGAGCTCGGCCCCTTGAAGACTGCACACCCAGAGCCCCCATCCCTTCCGGAGACCCTTTCTGAGTGGCCGTCTCCTCCTATAGTCCCGAGACCCTTTGCAGGTTCTGTCCTGGGCTGGTTTCACTTGGCCTGTGAGCCCGTGACCTTCATCGGGTGCTTACGGGCCAAAAATAGTCTCCGCGACCTGCTGCTTTTCCAACAAGCCCAAAGGAGAAAAGGGACAGCGAAGGATCTTGGGTGAGAATGACAGATCTCTCTCATAGTGGGGTCTGAGCACCACATAACATAGGAATTGCCTGGGACCCTGCAAATACATCATCTTCCCGTGTCCTACCCACCTACTGCATCAAACCCCTTCGGCATGGGCTGCCCTACCACCAGCTATGTTGCCTCCAGTGAATTAGTTCACCTTGCTGTGCCTCGGTTTCCCCATCTGAGAAGTGGGGCAGACAGGGCTGTTTGGAGATCCTAGACCAGGAGAACCCGTTTCATCTCCAGATGTGACCGCCGCGACTCCTATTCTGTGGGTCGGACCTTCCTGCAGGACATGGGGGAGCTGGGGAGATAACATCTCTGCATCTTTGACTCAGTTTCCAAATCCTCCCATCACTCCTCCGCAGAATTAGTGACTTCTTGGCCGAACCCTCTTACGGCAATCTAAAGTAAAGTTGTGAAAGGCCATTTGTGACACAAGCCTGACAGAAACTTGACTTCTATCTTTATACAAAGGGCAACAGTTTGCAAAGTGTCTGCTATCGCTCTGCTCTCTCCACGCCTGGAAATAAGCACATCCATGCCCCTGCCTTCCGGTGCATTCCTACCTCCTCTGCTGAAAAAACCTGCTTTCCTCTCGCATCTCAAGTCTCCGTCTCCCTTGGTACGCAAGTTATCGATGAGCAAAAAACCAGAAGGATCAAGAACAGGCACTCAATTTTTTTTTTTAAGTAATGGGAACTTATTCAAAGTAATCAGCCATAGGAAGGAATGACGAGCTGATACACTTCAGACACATTCTGCTGAGTCAAAGGAGCCAGTCCCGAAAGACCACACACTGTCTGATTCTGCGCACATAAAATACCCACAACGGGGGAAATCCACACAAACAGAACCGAGACTGGTGACTACCAGGAACAGGGAGGAGGGGAGAATGGGGTCAGTTGCTTCACCAGTGGAAGGTTTCCTTTTGGGGCGATGAAGGTGTTTCGGAGCCCGACGGAGCTGGTGGCTTGCACAGTACTGTGAATTGACTCGATGCCACTAAGCCGTGCCATTCTAAAACGGTTAATTTCATATGATGTGAAGGTCACCTCAAGAACAGTACTTTAAAATGTGATTCGCTATAAATTATTCACAGAGGAGTACAGTAAGTTGAATTTAAAAAGAATTCTCCGTGCTACAGGCAGATGCCTGCCCGGGTTCAGAGTGACAGAGTGACAGATTTAATGCCCCACCGCTGTGGTTATAAAACATGATGACTGTAAAGGTTTCAGCAGCCTCTTCCAAGCAACTCAAATTAGGATTTCTGCTCTTAGTTTTTTAAAAGGAAATCAATAAACAGATCTTTGTCGGAGATGCTGATTCTTTACAGAAGGCAAAGGAAAGAGCTTCATTCATTCCCTCTGGTTTTTAAAACCACTGCCTTCCAGATTCTTCCAAGGTTCTGATTTCTGTTGCCATAAGGAGGCACCCAAATATCCCAGCAGAAGTAAGGCAGCTCTTTAAGGGAGCCCTGCAAGGCTGGGAGCCCAAAGGGAGAGATTTGGAGATTAAAACTCAAGGGGCAAGCAGATCTTGGTTACTCAAACGTGCTATTGTGTCCGCAAAGCGGCTGTGATTTATTTGGGGTGACAGGGTACTGACAAACCATTTCCTGATAGGGGCAGATAAAGTAAAATAGAGCAGATCAGATCACGGCTTTAGGGAATGGCAGGGACTGTGGTGAACTGCCACCCCGAGCTCCACCTAAAATCAGTCACAGTCACCACTGCGGTGTGGAATTCGGGGCTCAGGGAGCCAGATCTTCTAATTTTTCAAGAAATGGCAGCAGTTCAGATATTTATGTGACACCTTCTGCTCTGTTAATTTTGGAAACCAATTGGAAAAGACCAACTCATGCGCCAAACCAAACAGGTCTGCACACTGGATCCCACCCACCGGCTGTCCGCTGGAACCTCTGAAGCCTGGCGTCTAAAGCCTTCAAGGACATCTGTGCCGAAGATAAAATATTTCCCCGAGTGAGAACCAGGTTATACGTGGGGTTCTTATGTCAAGTTAGGGGAAAGCTTAAAGTGCTAGAGCGGATCAGGCGTAGCCAGCAGCCTCTTCTCTCCGACTCAGGTGGAAGTTGAGCCTTGTCAGATGCCTTCCTCCCTCTGGCTCCCTTCCCCCCATTTCGAGCCACTGCTCTGCTCTGCAGGGAACAGGGAGTGAGTAGGAGAACCCTTTCTGAAGTTTTTGCAGGTGCGGAGCTGAAGGTTCTGAACTACATTCTTCCCTCTCACCCCCACCCTGGAACAGGTACAGAACTCACCATACACACCTGCCCGTGACACGCAAGGCATAGTTAGAGCCCTGGCCCTCCCGCCGAAGCTCTGGACCACACCTGGGGCCACACAGCTGTATTTACTCTTCCCGTGTGTCCTGCGGGGAGGAAGGAAGGGAAGAGCAAAGAGTGAGTGGGCCTACGACAAAGCCCACAGCAGTGGAAAACACCAGCATTCCTGCTCTGTGGCCACTCTCAGTGGCTCGGACTCCTCACTTGACGGGTCATCTGCAAATTGTGACAGCATTTCCGGGAGTTGGGACTCTATCAAATCTACAAATTGGTTCTGATGTGAAGGAGAACACTTTCTCCTTAAAATTAGACACACTGGCCCGGAAAACACAAAACACTGGCATTTTAAATTTTGAGACTTCCTTCCTGTGGTACTCTGGGTCTTTCCGCCCAAGCTCCGACACAGTGACCTGGCGGGGGGATGAAATTCAATTTTTGTGACAGCTACAAGAGAAACCTCTACAGTCCGCCTTGCCAAGATCTGACAAGGAGCCACGTGGGTCAGACTGAAAGGAACTCTTCTAGAAGAAACCTAGGCATGCACCCTCCTCACCTCCAATTTGTTTATACACGGGCGGAATTTTCAAGCTTTACCAGCCTCGCAGAAAACCATAAATAGATTTCTAGTTGGCGCGCATGCTTTCTGGTTACATGAACTCCAGTTCCTCCTTCCACAGATACCATCCTGGCTACAGAGATAAAAATCAACAATTATCACATTCTTTCCAACTGGTCCACCATAAACCGTGGCTGGTTTGAGCGTGTTGGCCTTCTGGTTTACTCCAAGGAGCAAGCTGTGCCCTCGCCTCCCTGGCGGGTTAACTGGTTTCCTGCTAACAGGAACAGGAGAAAAGTTTCGTCCCCCCCTCCGTGGTGTCCCTCCCCTCCCTAGAAACAGCCTTTGGCCTTTGAAACCTAAAACTTGAATGTGCTGAGCCTAAAACCTGAACCGTGGTGTTTTACTTGTTTTTCTTTTCACTGTTTTCATGCAGCCTTCAAGTATTCTTTTGTGTCAGCTTTTTTTTTTTTAAATCATTGTTTATTTTTAAACTTGTAATGCTCCTGATCTGTGACCCTGAGAGGATTTGACAATTATTTGTGCTCTTGAAAAAAAAAGTTTCTTAAAGTTTTAGGGAGTGGGGAAGAAAGACAGAAAGCATGAGAGTGAAAGAAGAGTTTGTCCGAGTTATTTATCTTTTCTCCTCTCACAAAACCAAATCCCAGTTGATGAGTTGGGCTCTTCTGGCCTGTGGGTTAATGACACCTCTTCTCATCCTTCACCCCCCTCCCTTTGCTGCCAGGTGTCTTTTGTTATTTCTGCCGAAGAAAAAAAACTCAGATTGGTTCTCTTTGATTATACCAAAGAGATTTGATTATCTTGGCCCCGCTTGGAGCAACAGGGATCTGCTCTTGCCTGGCCAGAGAGCTCACCTTGGCCAAGGATTTGCTGGGCATTTTCGTAAGGAAACTTCCTTGAGTGAACGCCCTGCCAGAGTGAGCCTGGACCCCAAGGTCAAGGCCTTAAAGGAAAATGAGGGGGAGTAGCTGACCTGAGGAGTTCTTTTGAGGCCTTAAGTTATGGACTGTGTGTGGGGAAGTTCCAAGAGAAAGGACATTAGTGAAACTCTGTTGCTCAGGCCCTCCTGGTGTTTGGGACGAGGAGAAAGGAAGAGAAGCCCGTGCAGGGTATGGGGTGGGGGGGCGAGCTGGCTGGTCCCATACGGTCGAGCAGGGCTCCTTGACCCTGACTGTGCACAAGAACTACCCACTATCTGAGTCTGGCGGTGTGGGTGCAAGAGACCCTGCCGTTGCAGCAGGCTTCCTGACAAGGCCGGTGCTGTTACTTCACCACAAGAGACAGCCACCCGCCGCGAAGCAAGAAGGTAGGGCATCTTGGGAGCTAGGGACGGCGTAAAGGAGAGGCGAGGGCCAGAGCAGGAGAGCGCCCGCAAAGCAGTCTGAGGCAACAAACAGCCTTACAGCCAGCCAGGCAAGAGTAGAACAGGACCCCCAGTGGTGAACAGTTCTGGGTTCAAGTCCCGACTCTGCCACTAATGTGTTATGTGACCACCTGTCAGAACAGATGATAAAACTTTCCTTGCCCACTTCCCAGCATTAAGTGAGATAAACATAAGGGAGCCCGTCACAGCCACCGGAGTACTTTGCCAATGCGACCCGTGATCATGTGGAAAACACTGCAAAGTTCCAGCCACAGGAGTAATGGCCACATAAGTATACTTCTCGGAGGAGTGCGCGCGGAGAGCAGGGGTTTGCCTCCACCTCATCGTCCTCCAGAGCCTTGCCATGACCAGACGTCCATGGTCTTGTTTTTACTTTACACCATGACTTGTTTTCTGGGAGGACTACCCGTCTCTGAAAGGAGGAAGGATGAATCGGTGTTGATGGCAACACCTCTCTTTTATTTTGGACTATCTCACATTTCACCTACACTCGTGGGCAGAATGATGAATTCCTGTTTGATGTGGACCGAGGCGCCCCTTCTTTAGGAAATGCCAACCGGGTCGGCTATGAAGACGACACGCTGCAGTTGCCAGCCCTTGAAAACAGGGCCCGTTTTCCTTCAGGTCCGCCAGCATGATGGTCGTCCTCCCCCCAGACCCAGCACATCCTCCGCAGACACCCCAGGCGGCCTCCATGACCGAGCGTGAGCAGGGGAGAGGGGGGCGGGGGGACTTCACTTGCGGTGACATCTAAGAAATATGGATTTCTTTCCTCTTAATTCTTAAAATTAAAAATTGCTCTCCGATTCACTACCTTAACCAGGACAATAACCTTCCCGAACAATTAAAGTTTTTTGATAGGATTTTGCAACTCCTGAGTCATCATCCTGAATGTCGTCCCTGATCACACAGAAATGCTGAGCTGTTCATGAATGTGTGCAGGCCCCAGGTGGAGTTTTTATTTTTATTTATTTTTAATATATTTTTTAAAGATTTAATTGTTTGAGAGAGAGAGAGCACAAGCAGGGGGAGGGGCAGAGGGAGAGGGAGAGAAACTCAGACTCCATGCAGAGCATGGATCCCAACACAGGGCTCAATCTCATGACCCTGAGATCATGACCTGAGCCAAAATCAAGAGCTGGACGCTTAACCAACTGAGCCACCCGGGTGCCCCAAGGATTTTTTTTTTTTTAATTTGGGTTGTTTTAAGCCCCTATATTGTGATAATTCTTTATAGAAGTAATGGGAAATAATACACATGCTAACATGAGTAGCAGCAGAAGGAAAAAAGTCTCAGTGCTTTTCTCAATGACTCATATATATGTTGCTACTAAATATTTCTGGTTTTCCATGTAGATTTAGGGGATTGTAATAGCTTTAAAACTTTTTTTTAAGATTATTTGAGAGAGAGCGTGTGCACGACTCCCCGCTGAGCAGGGAGCCTGATGTGGGGCTCGGAGACCATGACCTGAGCCCAAGGCAGACACTTAACCGGCTGAGCCGCCCAGGCACCCCTGTAATTATTTTTTATTGTTCAGAGCCTGAACGTTTAATCACTGAGCTGAATGACCTCTCCCCACCTCCACAACCCCCAAATGCCCCTTGTTGTTTGAAGGTTGTTGTAGCCAGAATCCTGGCTTAATAAGGATTGCTACATAAAGTTTATTTGTAATGGAAACTACTGATCAGGCTACTTGAATATCCCCCTTGTGAAGGAGTGGGTGGTGCGCACTGGTTACAGAGGAGTGTCCCTTGGGGCGTGGGTGAATGCAGGAGAAAGGGGACCCATGTGGCTTACAACGATCAGACGGTGCGATTCTGAGCTTCCGGAGAAAATAAATGGAGACGACTTTCTGAGCTTTGTGCTTGCGACGCGGGAGTCACAGCCTAGCGGGGACAGACGGGACCCTCAAGGTACTCCTCCAGCCCCTTCAGTTCACAGATGAGGAACTGGATCCCAGAGAGGCGCATGGTGAGTCCTGGGCTGGGACGGGAGCCCCGACACTGACCCTGACCCCGTCCCTCCCTCCCCCGGCTCTCAAGCTGGCACTTGGTGTGGGTGTGTGTTCACTGGCTGGGAACTTCACGGAAGGGAATGCTTTGGTCCCTGTCCCCGAGTGGTGCTTGTAGACGCTCTCCCAGAGCACCAAGAGACGTCCGCCCTGCAGTAAATGTCCCTATTATCCTGGGCCACCAAAACCCACGCTGTTAGAATGCGTTCGCCTCAGAGCCACCCGTGTCAGGAGACCACATCGTCCTCTGGCGGCTCAGCGTTGCACGGCCGGTTTTCGCAGAAGTGCCTGTGCTTGCTGCTTGCAGTGGCACATTTAACTATCTGCCCATCGGATCGCACATAAATCCACCCACAGTTTGACATCAGAAAGAGGAAACTGGGCCAAAGGGCACTCTTCCACCCGGGCTCTCAGCTCACACACACAGGCTTGAAATGAATGATCCCAGAAAGCCTAGTACTCACTGTGGGCATGTGGATTTCAATCCACCCCTGTACGTTATGTACCGACATGTGCACACACATGCGTGCACACACACACACACACACATGCTTGCACACGCGCACACACAGAGCAAATAAAAAAAACGCGCACCTGCTGGCCACAGACCTACTTAATCCTTTCTAAGCTGCTTCCCCAAATAGGAGCTCCTTTTCAGTGGAGCTGAGGGCCTATTACGTGCCAGTGCCCTGATCTAGGGGCTGGGGAGACGCACATTAACAGACCCCGGCCCCTGGCCTGGTGGAGCTCCCACTCTAGTTGGGAGTCAGTTGGAAATCCTTACAGCAACCTGTAGACGGAGGAACAGCTGATTATTTCCATAACCGCTGTATCAGTGAGGAAGCCAAACCAGAGTGCTTAAGTAACCCACCCACGGCCACACAGCATGCTGTTCCTAGAGCAGAGTGCAGCCCGGCTCTTTCCCCCCTTCAACTTTGCGACCTAGGGTGCATCTCGGGCTGAGCTGCATCACAACCACCTGGGGTTCTTGTTAAAAATACAGAATTTCCTGGCCGTCTGAGCGGACGTTGGGGGGATTGGCAGGAAAAGGATGGCTGGGAAATCTGAATGTTTCAAAGCTCCTTGAGGGACTCTGCTATCACTTGGGTTTGCAAATCTCTGAGTGTATCCAGCTGTCAGCAGGCCTGTACTCAGCTGTACGTAAGAACGAGCTGGAACATCGAGGTCCGCCTTCAGTGAACCTGGGTGGTGCCCGGGCAGTTCTGTACTTGCAG
Source organism: Ursus arctos (assembly GCF_023065955.2). Taxonomy (NCBI): domain Eukaryota; kingdom Metazoa; phylum Chordata; class Mammalia; order Carnivora; family Ursidae; genus Ursus; species Ursus arctos. The sequence continues at coordinate 4,890,837 of NW_026623019.1, read as the reverse complement.
AGAATTCCCCCAAACGACTTGAATGCGCAGAGCTGGGAATTCATGGCCCTGTGACCGGGGTAGCAAACATTACAACCCCAAAGCAGGGGAGCCTCCAAGTAAATCAGCCCTGTCCTTCCAGCTGTGCCCCACCTTGCCGGCTCCCCAGTGGAAGTGCAGAGCTCACAGGAATGGAGGAGAAATGAGGAGCCAGGTTGGCTGCCCTGAGGACCCCAGGGCCTCCGACCGCAACCTCCTCCAGCAGGGAGGAGGGAGCCGCCCAAATGCTGACACCCTGGCCTAGTGACTTACTCCCGAAGGGCAGGGAGGCGGGGGAGCGGGGGCGGGGGGGTGTCCAGGGGATGATGTGAACCTCACAGGCTTGTTCTCCAAGGGTCGGGTCCGGGCAGTCTGCCCACAGACCTCTCTCCAGGGTTTCTAAAAACTTCCTTTTTATAGTCAAACCTGCTAACACTTTCATTCTCACTCCAAATCAGTGCAATTGCTAAGTCAGTGGCAGCAGGAGGAACAAGGTCAAGCCCTGGCAGTTGGGGGACTAGGTACTGTGACTATGAGTCATAGAAAAAGAAAAAAAAGGAAAGAAAAATAAAGGAAAGAATGCCTCCCTCTCCCTCCTTCCTTCCTCACACTCCTCCCCCCCCCCACATGGATGCACGTACACACACACACGTTATTTTAAAACAAAATTGGGAAAAAGTGATTACACTATCTAAAATGATTCACAAACAAATAGAACTCTTCAAAGGGCTTGAAGCAGTCTATTCACAAATTGGGGGAATTTTGATTTCATAGCGAGTCAGCAAGGCATTTTTGTTGTAAAAAAAAAAAAAAAGAATCTCATTTCTTTACAGAAACGCTTTTTAGTTTTTCATGATCTTAGAAACCGAAAGCTCCCATTTCGGAATAAAAACGAAGTCCCAGTTCACATAGATATTTATAGAGATTACATTTGTCTAAGTGACAAACTCAGTTGTAAGATGTTAACTAAACTTCTGTGACAGATATCCTTTCCTTTTTTAAAAATAACCAGGAACATGGCAGAGAAGGCGGAACCCTAGGGATAAACTAGGAGTCAGTCGCTGAGTTCTTCTAAAGTCTTCATCTTAGATGCTTTTATCTCTAGCACTGGTAAGTACCAGACTTTCTTGTGCTCAAAGCCTAGAATCTTTGGTTGCTATCATCTCTGCAAAGAAGCCAACCATTTTAAGATTTAAATGAACAACTTACAAATCCCAAGAGTATCTATTAATTTTTTAAACCTTGTAGTCCCTGTATCTTAATACACTGCCTCAAATCTGCATTTTGAAATGAAGGAGATTACAGAAAAATTAAAAGATCAACAGAAGAGGTTCCATTCACTGCACTGAGACATGGTTTTACAAGTGGGATGAAAATCTTTTCCCCTTTCAAAGCCACAGGGCCATCCCACCTGTCAGCTCTTTCCACGGTAGAGGGGGGACAACTTCCTCTGGTCCCAAGTTTGGTCACTGGGACCTGAGAGTTAAGCTGACAAAAGGCAGGTTGACAGGAGAAAAGGCATATAACTTTATTGACGTTAATACCTCGATGTTCACGGGGGCTTCAGAGAAAAGAAGAAAAATCCAAAGAAGCAGTTAGACTGGGAGCTTACAGACTTTTTAAAAACAAAGGGTGATAAGCAGCAGAGAAGTGACCAAAGGAAAGGGGGTTCGTGCTCTAGGGGTGATACAGTCTGTGAAAGCAACTGGGAAATATATGGGGGAAACTAAATGGGAAGGGGTATCTGAGTAAGGTCATGGTGCCAGCTCTCCATCTAGGGTGATCAAGGTCATTGTCCTCATCTTGGTACAGGAGGTGGGGCAAACTTATGCCACCTGCACAAAGGGAAATGCATACCCTTCTTTAAAGGGGGAGAGGGCACAGAGCTCTTCTTGCCTCTGCTGTTTCTGCCTTGCCTTCGGTTCAAAATAATCAGGAGGTCCACACGGCGCATTTGGGTTGGCATACACCCATCTCCTTCACCACCTCACTTGTCTTCCCTCTCTCCTTTCAGCTGTGCACTGAGACACCTGGGGTTTCTGTGCAGAGCTCCCAGGATGGCTAACTTGCCCTGCGAGGAGTCACGCTCCGCTAGTTAAGAAATGGCCACCCAGTGGGGTTGCAAAGGCTTGTGTACTCCGGGTTGTGTGTGTTCGAAATGTGCTTCTGCCCTGAGAAACCACAGCCAGGAAGCCCTGGAGAGCCAGGTCAGTGGGCGGCAGAGGTCCTGGCAAGGGTCCTAAGCGACTGCCCTGCCTGCCCTCCACCACCCCCGCACAGTTCTCCAGGAAGGGGCTCGCAAACTGGAGCGTGCATAAGATGAATCTGCTGGAGGGCTTTGTAGAATGCAGATTCCAGGGCTCTGCCCCAGAACGAGAATCTAATACCCAAAAGTATGTGTTATAGTTACAATGGAAACAATTTTTCTTTCAAAAATTACCCCCATTTCTATCAATAATAACCCTCGTAAACCTTGTAATTTGTTGGCAAATTAAATCTAGTTTCAATAAACTCAGCTGGAGTATTTGCATCCATGTAACAAGAAGAGCGATTGTTCATACAGGTGCTTTTAAATCTGCTTTGCCGGAACTTTTCAGAAGGAATCTCAAAGTTTTAAAAAAACGTTTAGTATTGAAGTATAGTTGACACACAATGTTGTATTGAATTCAGTTATATAATATAGTGACTTGACAACTCTACACAATGGGCAATACCCACCACGGTAAGTGGAGTTACTGTCACCTTATACTATTATTACATTACTCTCTTCCCTATGCTGTACTTTTCCCTCCCATGACATGATTATTTTATAACTGGAGGTTTGTACCCCTGAGTCCCCTTCACCTATTTTGCCCATTCTCCCCACACCCCTTCCCTCTGGGAGCAACAGTTTGTTCTCTGTATTTGAGTCTGTTTCTGGTTTGAGTTTTTTGTTTTGTTTTGTTTTGCTTTATGGTTCATTTATTTTGTTTCTTAGATATCACATATAAGTAAAACCATATGGTTTTGTCTTTGTCTGACTTGTTTCACTTAACATAATACCCTCTAGGTTCAATCATGTTGTGGCAAATGGTAAAATTTATTTCTTTTTATGGCTGAGTAAGCTTCGTTGTGTATGCATACCACATCTTTATGCGTTCATCTATGGATGGACATGTAGGCTGCTTCTGTATCTCGGCTGTTGTAAATAATGCTGCAATAAAGGTAAGGCTGCGGATATGTTTTTGAATTAGTGTTTTCATTTTCTTTGGGTAAATACCCAGTCGTGGAATTACTGGATCATATGGTAATTCTATTTTTTACTTTTTGAGGAACCTCCATACTGGTTTCCATAGCAACTGCACAAATATACATTCCCACCAACAGTTCACGAGGGTTCCTTTTTCCCCACATCCTTGTCCACACTTGTCATTTCTCGTCTTCTTGGTATTAGCCATTCTGACTGGTACGAGGTGATATCTCACTGCAGTTTTGATTTGGATTCCCTGATGATGAGTGATGCTGAGCATTTTTCATGTAGCTGTTGGCCATTTGCAGGTCTTTGGAAAATGCCTATTCAGGTCCTCTATCCATTTTAACTGGATTATTTTGGGTTTTTGGGTGTGGAGTTGTAGGAGTTCTTTATATATTTTGTATATTAACCCTTCATTGGATATATCTGCAAATATCTTCTCCCATTTTCATTGAATTTTCACTTTTTGCCTTTTCGTTTTGTTGAGGGTTTCCTTCACTGAGCAAACGTTTTAGTTTGGTATAGTCCCAATAATTTTCATGTTTGTTTCCTTTACCTGAGGAGACCTACCTAGAAAAAAAGTTGCTAAGGCTGATGTTGCAAGGATTTACTGCCTATGTTTGCTTTTAGGAGTTTTATAGTTTCAGGTCTCACATTTATTTTTTAATAATTTTTTATTATGTTAGTCACCATACAGTATATCCTTAGTTTCTGATGTAGTGTTCCATGATTCATTATATGTGTATAACACCCAGTGCACCATGCAATACGTGCCCTCCTTACTACCCATCACTGGCCTATCCCATTCCCCGACCCCCCACCCCTCTGAAGCCCTCAGTTTGTTTCCCAGAGTCCACAGTCTCTTATGGTTTGTTCCCCCTTCTGTTTACCCCCCTTGATTCTTCCCTTCCTTCTCCTACAGATCTTCCGGTTTCTTATGTTCCATAAATGAGTGAAACCATATGATAATTGTCTTTCTCTGCTTGACTTATTTCACTTAGCATAATCCCCTCCAGTTCCATTCATGTCAGTGCAAATGGTGGGTATTCATCCTTTCTGATGGCGGAGTAATATTCCATTGTATATATGGACCATATCTTCTTTATGCATTCATCTGTTGAAGGGCAAGCCGGCTCCTTCCATAGTTTGGCTGTTATGAACATTGCTGTTATGAACATTGGGATGCATGTGCCCCTTCTTTTCACTACATCTGTATCTTTGGGGTAAATACCTAGTAGTGCAATTGCTGGGTCATAGGGTAGCTCTATTTTTAACATCTTGAGGAACCTCACACTATTTCCCAAAGTGGTTGTACCAACTTACATTCCCACCAACTGTATAAGAGTGTTCCCCTTTCTCCACATCCTTTTCAACATTTGTTGCTTCCTGTTTTGTTAATTTTTGCCATTCTAACTGGTGTAAGGTGGTATCTCATTGTGGTTTTGATTTGAATTTCCCTGGTGGCTAATGATGTTGAACATTCTTTCATGTGTCTGTTGAACATTCTTTCATGTGTCTATTAGCCATTTCTATGTCTTCTTTGGAGAAGTGTCTGTTCATGTCTTCTGCCCATTTTTTGACTTATTTGTTTTTTGGGTGTTGAGTTTGAGAAGTTCTTTATAGATCTTGGATACCAGCCCTTTATCTGTAATGTCATTTGCAAATATCATCTCCCATTCTGTGGGTTGGCCTCTTAGTTTTGTCAACTATTTCCTTTGCTGTGCAGAAGCTTTTTATCTTGATGAAGTCCCAAAAGTTCACTTTTGCTTTTGTTTCCCTTGCCCTTGGAGACGTGTCTTGAAAGAAGTTGCTGTGGCTGACGTCGAAGAGGTTACTGCCTAAGTTCTCCTCTAGGATTTTGATGGATTCCTATCTCACACTGAGGTCTTTCATCCATTTGGAGTTTATCTTGGTGTATGGTGTAAGAGAATGGTCCAGTTTCATTCTTCCATATGTAGCTGTCCAATTTTCCCAGCACCATTTATTGAAGAGACTGTCTTTTTTCCATTGGATACTTTTTCCTGATTGGTCAAAGATTAGTTGATCACAGAGTTGAGGGTCCATTTCTGGAGTCTCTATTCTATTCCATTGATCTGTCTGTTTTTGTGCCAATACCATGCTGTCTTGGTGATCACAGCTTTGTAATATAGCATGAAGTCAAGCAACGTGATGCCCCCAGCTTTTTCTTTTTCAACATTCCCTTGGAGATTTGGGGTCTTCTCTGGTTCCATACAAATTTTAGGATTGTTTGTTCCAGCTCTGTGAAAAATGCCAATATTTTAATAGGATTGGCACTGAAAGTATAGATTGCTCTAGGCAGCATAGACATTTTCACAATGTTTATTCTTCCAATCCATGGGCATGGAATGTTTTTCCATCTTTTTGTGTCTTCCTCAATTTCTTTCATAAGTGTTCTGTAGCTTCTAGAGTATAGATTCGTTACCTCTTTGGTTAGGTTTATCCCTAGGTATCTTATGGTTTTTGGTGCAATTGTAAATGGAATCGATTCCCTAATTTCTCTTTCTACAGTTACATTGTTAGTGTATAGAAAAACAACTGATTTCTGTGCACTGATTTTGTATCCTGCCACATTACTAAAACTGCTGTATGAGTTCTAACAATTTGAGGGTGGAGTCTTTTGGATTTTCCACATAAAGTATCATGTCATCTGCGAAGAGAGAGAGTTTGACTTCTTCTTTGCCAATCTGAATGCCTTTTATTTCCCTCTCTTTTTTCTTGATGAGTCTAGCTAAAGGTTTATCACTTTTTGTTTTCTTTTCAAAGAAACAGCTCTTGGTTTTATTGATCTTTTCTATTTTTTTTTCCAGTCTCTATTTCATTTATTTCTACTCTGATCTTTATTATTTTCTTCCTTCTACTAACTTTGGGGTCTGTTTGTTCTCTTTTTCTAGTTCCTTTAGGTGTAAGGTTAGATTGTTTATATGAAAGTTTTTTATTTCTAGAGGTAGGCCTCCATCACTATAAACTTCTCTCTTAGCACTGCTTTTGTTGTGACCCAAAGATTTTGGACTGTAGTGTTTCCATTCTCATTTGTCTCCATGTATTTTTTTTAAGTTTCCCCTTTGATTTCTTTATTGACTCCTTTATTGTTTAGTAGCATGCTATTTATCCTCCATGTGTTTGTGGTTTTTCCATCCCCCCCCCCTTGTAACTAATTTCTAGTTTCAGGCCATTGTGGTTGGAAAAGATGCTTGATATGATTTCAATTTTCTCAAATTTACTGAGACTTGATTTGTGACCTAACATGTCATCTATTCCAGAGAATGTTCTATGTGTACTTGAAATGAATGTGTATTCTATTTTTGGATGGATTGTTCTGTATGGATCTGTTAAGTCCAACTGCTCTAATATGCCATTCAAGGCCAATATTTCCTTACTGATATTCTGTCTGAATGATCTACCCACAGATGTAAGTGGGGTATTAACGTCCCCTATGATTATTGTATTACTGTTAATTTCTCCCTTTATGTCTGTTAATATTTGTTAATTTATGTATTTAGGTGCTCTTATGTTGGGTGCATAGATATTTACTATTATTATATCCTCTTTTTGGATTGATCCCTTCATCATTGTACAATTCCTTTCTTTGTCTCTTGTAACAGTCTCTTTTAAAGTCGATTTTGTCTCATAGAAGTATTGCTACCATAGTTTTTTTTTTTTTTGCTTCTATTTGCATGGGATATCTTTTTCCATTCCTTTTCTTTTAATCTGTATATGTCTGTAGGTCTGCAGCAAGTCTCTCATAAGCAACATAAAGATAGGTCTTGTTTTTTATCCATTCGGTCAGCCTATGTCTTTTGACTGGAGCATTTAGACCATTAACATTTAAAGTAATCATTGACAAGTATGTGCTTATTGCCATTCCATTAATTTTTCCCTGGTTGGGTTTGTAGTTCTTCTCTGCTCCTTTTTCTCTTGCTCTCTTCCTATATAATTGATGACTTTCTTTAGTGTTTCGCTCGGCTGTCTTTTTTTTTTTTTTTGTCTCTTATAGGTTTTTGGTTTGTCTTTACCATGCAATTCATATACAACTTATAATTTTTTTTAAAGTACAATTGATTTTACCACTTTTGTCTTTAACACTCATGCTAACTTTAACAGTCATTGCCCCACTACCTTTACTGTACATTTGCTTTTACTTATGAAGCTTCTTCCTTTCATAATTTTCTTGCTTCCAATTATGGTCTTTACTTTTCTACTTAAGGAAGTCCCATTAACATTTCTTGTAAGGCTGGGTTAGTGGTAAGGAACTCCTTTAACTTTTGCTGGTCTGGGACACTCTCTCTCCTTCAATTCTGAATGCGATATTGCCAGGCAGAGTATGCTTGGTTGTGAGTTTTACCCTTCCAACACTTTGAACAGGTCCTGTCACTCCCTTCTCGCCTGCAAAGTTTCTGCCAAAAAATCAGCTGATAGTCTGATGGGGTTCATTTGTACGTAACTAGTTGCTTTTCTCTTGATGCTTTTAGTGTTCTCGGTCTCTAATTTTGACATCTTAATTATTATGTGTTTTGGCGTGACCCTCCTTGGGTTTCCCTTGTTTGGGACCCTCTGTGTTTTCTGGACGCGCCTGGATGTCTGTTTCCTTCCTCAGATCATGGGAGTTTTCAGCTATTGTTTCTTTAAGTAACTTTTCTGCCCCTTTCTCTCTCTGTTCTCCTTCTGGGATCCCTATAATACAAATGTTAGTACATTTGATGTCCCAGAGCCTCCTTAACTTATCTTGATTGATTGATTGACTGACTGATGTTCTGGAAGGGCATCTTCCATGACCCTTACACATTGCTGATCCATTCTTCTGCATCCTCTAATCCGTTGATTGCTTTCAGTGTATTTTTCACTTCAGTTATTGTATTCTTCAGCTGAAGGAACTGTGATTCTTCAGTGACTGTGACTGGTTCATTTTTCTATCTGTTTGTGGAAGTTTTCACTTAGTTCAAGTCTGGCGAACATCTTTACGGCCATTACTTTGAGGACTGTTCATCTTTGTTTCATTTAGTTCTTTCTCTGAAGTTTTATCTCGCTCTTTCATTTGGAGCGTCATCCTGTCTCCTCATTTTGCCTGACTTTCTGTGTTTGTTTCTATGAATTAGGTGCAACAGTTACTTCTCATCTTGAAGGAGTGGCTCTATTTCGGAACATTCCCTGCGTAGACTGAATGTGCCTGGTGGCTTTGGCTGACTGGTCAGAGCTAGAGTGGGTGCCGCCTGGGGGGTCCAGTGTACTCTGTGCCAGGGCCACGCTGGGGGACAGCTACAGCTGAAGCAGGTGTGGGCCAGGGGGGTTCCAGGGTGCTCCATACAGAGGCTGTCCTTGTGGAACAGGCAGAGGTAAAGTGGGTGCAGGCTGGGAGGTGCTAGGACATTCCACACAGGGCTGCCCTTGCGGGACAGGCTGGAGCTCAGGGAGGCATGAGCGTGGAGGTCCCTGGGGCATTCTACAACTCACCCTGGCAAGTTGTCTGGAACTAACATGGATATAGGCCTGGCACGTGCCAGGGTACTTTGTGCCTGTACCACCTTGGTGAGATGGTTGGAGCTGTACTGGATGCTACCTGGGAGTGTCCAATGTATGCCGCATTGCGGTTGCCTTGGTGGGACAAGTGGGGATGGAGTCAGCTAGCAAGCCCGAACCCTACTTCCATCTGCACTAGCGAGGTGAAGGGCGAGCATACACAATGCTTCTGGCCAGCACTTCTGACCCCAGAGAGCAGCATAGCAGCTCCCACACCATTTGGCTAATGCCCTAGGATTACTGTTATTATATTCTAGTTGCCCTTTTAAACTGTGGCTTTTGTTCTGTGTCCCAGGGCAGATGAATCTGCTCTTGTTCCCTCAATACTACCCCTCCTCACTGCAGTTCACAGCGTTGGGGGTGGGGTTCTCATTGTTACTGTGTTTCCAGGTCTCTTGCCCTTCTCTAGGTGGTCTGTCCATCCTTCGTCACGCAGAAGCTGGTCAGCCTGCCTCAGTTCTGCAGGACAAAACTTCTGCATAGGTGGGCGCAGATCCCATGCTCCTGTGGGGGAGGTGAGTTCTTCCCCACGACACCATCTCTGACCCTCCCCTGCACGCACAGGTTGAAATTTCACAGCCTTTTGAGGCTAAGAAGCCAAGCTAAATACTTGCCATCAGACTCTGCCTGCAATACCTATCAATTTGGGTTACTTCCTCTCTTCTTGAGGTCCCCAAAACATCTTGGAGTTCTTGCTCCTTTAAGGAAGTGACCTTCTCTAATCACTCAGTAAGACTGCTGGGAACCTGGAAGCATCAGGCTGATATTTCCAAGGGGTTTTATTGGCTCCATAGAGTCAACCTTAATTCCTAAAAGCTGCCTCATCGTATTTGAGTCTATGAAGATCTTTCTCAACTATGTCATTCTAGTCAAAGCCTTGGTAATCAGTGTTTCCAATTGTGTCCTGTTCCAGGGAGAACAGATTCTCATTGAACTTATGCAAATAACTATGTTGCCATGAATATAAGAATACTCACTCAGAGTTTCTGAATTCTGGAGGGATCACAGTAGAGAGCAAAAGATAAATGTTTCAATTCTATTTACAGAGGTATAATTTGCCAAAATGTTAAAAGTCTTAGTTAGCTTAAGAGGAAAGGCTTTCTTATATCTGGAACACAAAATTAAAGAACCAGCAATATTGTGAACAAAGAGTCATAAAAATCAAAATTTATCCTCTTCAGTTTTTCAGTCTCATGTAATTAATTTTTGTTAATCTTACTCTTTTGTTAGCAGTTGTGGGACACCATCAGTCTCTCCCTAGAGTTCTGTGAATTGTTACCCAATTCAATGGTATGATCTTAAAGTTATTAGAGACCTATATTCTAGAATATTGGTTAGAGTCCATGTTGAATCTCCTTGAAGAGGAAAAACTTTTGCAAAAGCATCAAGGTAAAACAGTAACTGTAAATGAGAATAGAACTTAAAAATGGCAGTGTTTAAACATCTGGCTAAGTTCATTACAATGCAACCGACAAGGAAAGTTGGTTATTTCTGTGACACACAGCACTTCAAGATAACTGGAAATATTAGTGATGACATACCAGGACAGATCACATTTTTAGGAGTTTTATACAATTTTTAGAACACTAATCTTAATAACATATATTTCTACAAATATACTCTAAGAAGGTTTAACATCACGTATTTGACAATGCTTCCCACGTAATTTAACATACCAAATAAGCCTATTTAATATTTCTCTTTTATGAGGAGAACAAATCCTTTGAATTATTCTAAGAACAATTTGTGGTCAAAAGACGTCATTTTAGAATTTGATTTTGGGGGGCGCCAGGGTGACATAGTCTGTTAAGCATCTGGCTCTTGGTTTTGGCTGGGGTTGTGATCTTGGGGTCGAGGGAACGAGCCCAGCCTGGGGCTCCACAAGGAGCACAGAGTCTGCTTGAGATTCTCTCTCCCTCTATCCTTCCCACTTGTGCTCTCTCTCTTTCTCAAATAAATAAATAGGGGCACCTGGGTGGCTAGGTTTGTTGGGCATCTCTCTCAAATAAATAAAAATCAATAAATCTTTAAAAAACAGAATTTGACTTTTGGATGTTTGTCAACAAATACCAAAAAGTTTGAACAAGTGACCAATAGGACCACTGATCACTGTGAAATAATGCTTTGTTATCTATTTAACCAAAGTAGCATTTTTAAATTTTTTATATAAATTCAATTTAATTAACGTATACTGTATTATTAGTTTCAGAGGTAAAATTTAGTGAATCATCAGTTGCATTTAACACCCAGTGCTCATTACATCAAGCGTCCTCCTTAATGCCCATCACCCAGTTGTTACCTCATCCCCCCCCACCTGCCTAGAGTTTGTTTCCTAGAGTTGGCTGTCCAATTTTCCCAACACCATTTGTTTAAGAGACTAGCTTTTTTCCATTGGATATTCTGTCCTGCTTTGTCGAAGATTAGTTGGCCATAGAGTTGGGGGTCCACTTCTGGGCTGTCTATTCTGTTCCATTGATCTATGTGCCTGTTTTTGTGCCAGTACCATGCTGTCTTGATGATTATAGTTTTGTAATACAGCTTCAAGTCTGGAATTGTGATGCCTCTCTCTTTGGTTTTCTTTTTCAACATTCCTTTGGCTATTTGGGGTCTTTTCTGGTTTCATACACATTTTGGGATTGTGTGTTCCAGCACTGTAAAAAAAAAAAAAAAAGTTGACGGTATTTTGGTCGGGATTTCAACGAACGTGTAGATTGCTTTGGGTAGCCCAGACATCTTAACAATATTTGTTCCTCCAATCCATGAGCATGAAATGTTTTTCCATTTCTTTGTGTCTTCCTTGATTTCTTTCATAAGTGTTCTATAGTTTTCAGAGTACAGATCCTTCACCTCTTTGGTTGGGTTTATTCCTACGTATCTTATGGTTTTTGGTGCAATTGTAAATGGGATCGATTCCTTGATTTCTCTTTCTTCTGCTTCATTGTTAGTGTACAGAAATGCAACTACTTCTGTGCATTGATTTTATATCCTGTGACTTTGCTGAATTTCTGTATCAGTTCTAGCAATTTTTGGATGGAGTCTTTTGGGCTTTCTACATAGGGTATCATGTTGTCTATGAAGAGTGAAAGTTTGACTTCTTCTCTGCTGATTTGGATGCCTTTTCTTTTTTTTTCTTATTGCTGAGGCTACGACCTCCAGTACTATGTTGAACAACAGTAGTGAGAGTGAACATTGCTGTCGTGTTCCTGACCTTATATATTTATATTTATATATATATAATTTTATGTTTATAAATATTATATTCTTATATATACATATTATATGTATATTATTACATATTATTACATATTATTATATATTATATATACATATATTTATAAACATATTATATATATTATATATACACACACACACAAATAAAACGAAGTAAAATACAATGAAAGGAAACAAAAAATAAAAAATATATGTATTATATAAATTAAAATGAAAAATTAAAAAATAAGAAAATAAAGGAAAAAATAATACTGAAAGACTAAAGAATAAAAACAAAACCAAAAACAAATCCTGTATAACTGTTTTCCCCAAGAGCTGAAGCTTTGCAGCCCTCTCTGATCTGTAACCTTGGTGCGAGCCAGTTGTTCATGCTAGTCTTCTGCAGGAGGGGCCTGTTGTCCTGATTTTCAGATGCCCTTGTCCTTGTGGGAATGCACTTCCTTGCCAGGGAGCCAGGCTCAGTGCAAACGGCTCTGGATTCCACTAGGTGGTGCTGTTTTGCTCCCTTAAGGCTTTCAGCACCGGTGGCGGGGATGAATATGGCGGCGCCCCGCTCTCTAGCCCTGGAGCTGAAAGTTCCAGCTCCCCACTCCTCAGTGAGACCTTACAGAAAAGCAATCACTCTTGTGTCCCTGGTTTCCGTCCAAACTCTATGTTCACCCACCCTGTGACTGAGTGTTTTTATCTCAGGCATGCAACTGAGTTTCAAAACTCCACGTTTGACGGACTCCTGTGGCTGGACCCAGGCTGTTCCTCCCAGGAGGAGGAGGAGGGAGGAGGGTCTCGCTGTGCTTCTCCCTCTTGCCGGACCCCTGCCAGGAGAGCGACTGCATGACTCTGAAGTGGTTTGCAGTTTATGGCAACACAGAGCAGAAAGCTGGCATCTAGACACTTTTTTCAGCTGGCTTCCCCGCTCTGATGCCTGGGAACACTGCCGCACTCAGACACCACCGCCCCATTCTTCTTGTGACCCTGGGGATCCTGAGACCATGCTCTGAGATTCTGCCCCGCTTCACCACCTGAGCACATTAAGCCAAACACAACCCTGTGGGACGTAGCCGACTTCTCAAAGTTCTGATCTTGGGCTTCAATGCTTGTAATACTTTGTGGTAGCCTCCTCAGGCCAGCTCCCTCCCCTCTGCCGGATCCTCAGATATATCACCCCAGATTCAAGTCTCTGCACCTCCTACTTTCCAAATAGTGGTTGCTTTTCTACTTACAGAATTGCAGCATTTCTCTTCTCAGATCTGATTGATTTTGCAGGTGTTCAGAATGATTTGATAACCATCCATCGGTATTCAAGGGACCAGACAAACTTAGGGTTCCCTATTCCTTTGCCATCTTAACTGAATCCCCCAACCAAAGTGGAGTTTAAAGAATACAGAAAGTTAAATAGTTGTTAAAAAGTCTTAACACTTTTAATAGTGAATAGACTCGATTTTTTTCCCTTTAGTAAAAGACCTGATAAAGACAAAACATAGAATCTTTGTTTTTCCAGGTAGATTCATTAAAGGTAAAGAAAAACATTTGTTTAAAATTTCTTGTGAAAACCAGACCAATAATCTAAGAAAGCTTTCTTCTTTTAATAGAAAAATCAAATATTACTTTTGCATTGGCTTACTTTTAATATTAAAACTCATTTCTAAAAAATTTATTTCAATACTCAGCTTGACAACACATTTCCATTTTATTTATTTATTTTTCATGTAGACTCCATGCCCAAGGTGGGACCCACATTCATGACCCTGAGATTGAGACCCGAGCCAAGATCAAGAGACTGAGCCACCCAGTTGCCCCTGACCTTATTTATTTATGTTTGTTTAGAGAGAGTGCAAGCGGGGGGGGGGGGGGGGGGGGGGGGGGGGAGACAGAGAGAGAATCTTAAGCAGGCTCCATGCCCAGTGTAAGGCTTGATCTCACAACCTTGAGATCATGACCTGAGCTAAAATCAAGAGTTGGATGCCCGACTGAGTCACCCAATGACCACATATTTTTTAGGATTCTTTTTTCATAAACTTTTTACAACCTTCTTCCCCTCCCCCCCCAATCACATTCTGTCCCACATTTTTCCTCTTTAAATAATCAGGCTCACTTTAGGACAAAATTACTTTTTCTTCCCCAACAAAAAATCCATTTTCATTCCTCATACCTTCTTTTACAGAAAGCACACAATCCTACTTTTCTTACATACAGAGATGTTTCCCTTACTATTTTTGTATCTTTAACTTTTAATGATTACTGATCAACCTCATTAAAACGGACTCAGGAGGTTCCAGCAGGGGTGCTCTCATGCCCCACCAGCCCGACTACAGACCAAACAGGAAGAGGAGGACTCGACCTTACACAGCAGGTGGATATTACTCTACTACTCCAGCTGGAGGAAGAGATACTTTTCTCATCCACGCTCCCTCCCCCGGCAACAACCCAGCCAATGAGAAGCCACCACACTTGGAACTCCCAGTTTACTCCAATGGACTTTTAGTTCATAACAGTTTTCCTAACTTACCCCTTTTCTCCCTAAAAAAAGTGGACCTCTCCTTTGTTCCCTGGACTTGCCTATGGTTTTGCCACAGTTTTTGTGTCCCAGATTGTAATTCTCTTTTATTCCTGAACAAACCCATCTTTTGCTGGTAAAATAACGCAGTTTTACTTTTAAGGTTAACAAACCACATATATTAAGTAGAATTTTTAACCCTTAAAGACTTTAACTTCTAGTGAAAACTAAGTAGTAGGCATTGGGAACTGTTACACCAGCCTTCTTGATATTGGCAAAGTTATGAATACATGTCATAACTTCTACAAACATGTGCTTCCTCATAGCACAATCTTTCAATAGAGCATCAGAAAGGTTTACTAACAGACCCAAATTTATCTTTATCTGTAATAGGGAACCCCAAAGTAGATAAACCTAGCTTATGTAATTAATGTTTCATTATTTTATCCTATTTGGAAATGATCTAGGCATTCAATGAATTTAATTGAACTCATCATTTAGCAGAACTTTAAGGTTTCAGGTTACTAAAAAGATTTGGGGAATTATTTAAAAATTTTACCTACAAACATTTTATTTTATCTTATTCACACCTATTCATCTCGTATGTTCTTAACGATTACTTTAGACTATCCATAAAAACCGCATGAGCTATCTGACAAAGTCAGCCATTGCCCCAAGCTATTTTTGGGTTGTTGCTGCAAATTTTGTAACCTATGTAACATGAACTTACTTGGCTTACACTAAACCCAGGAAAAATACAAGTTTTAATTTTAAGGCTGATAACTCTAAAATTTTAAGGCTGAAAACTTCATTTTGATTAAACCAACCTTAAATTAGTTTTAATTCCAAAATATTTTTCAACAGGGAAATACAAATCAAAACCACGGTGAGATACCACCTCACACGTGTCAGAAAGGCTAAAATGAACAACAAAAGAACAGCAGGTGTTGGTGAGGATGGGGAGAAAGGGGAACCCTCTCGCACTGTTGGTAGGAATGCAAACTGGTACAGCCACTCTGGAGAAGAGTATGGAGGTTCCCCAGAAAGTTGAAAATAGAGCTACCCTGTGGCCCAGCAATTGCACTACTAGGTATTTACCCGAAGGATACAAAAATACAGATTCGAACGGACACATGCACCCCGATGTTTATAGCAGCATTAAGAACAATAGCCAAACTATGGAAAGAGCCCAAATGTCCATTGACTGATAAATGGATAAAGAAGATGTGATGGGTCATGGTGTATATAGATATCATTTACATATATATCAAATGAATTCCTATTCAGCCATCAAACAGAATGAAATCTTGCCATTTGCAACCACGTGGATAGAGCTAGAATGTACTATGCTAAGTGAAATAAGTCAGATAGAGAAAGACAAATATCGTATGATTTCACTCGTATGTGGAATTTAAGAAACAAAACAGATGACCATATGGGGTGGAGGGAAACAAACTATAAGAGACTCTTAAAGACAGAGAACAAACTCAGGTTTGATGGAGGGAGGTGGGTGGGGGATGGGCTAGATGGGTGACGGGTATTTAGGAGGGAACCTGTTATGATGAGCACTGGGTGCTGTATGTAAGTGATGAATCACTGAATTCTACTCTCGAAACCAATATTGCACTGTATATTCACTCACTAGAATTTAAATACAAATTTGCAACAACAACAACAAAAAAACACAAATATTTTCCAGATCATATGAACCCAAAATCTACATGGATTTAGTTTCTTTTTTTTTTTTTTTTTTTTAAGATTTTATTTATTTATTTGACAGAGATAGAGACAGCCAGTGAGAGAGGGAACACAAGCAGGGGGAGTGGGAGAGGAAGAAGCAGGCTCATAGCGGAGGAGCCTGATGTGGGGCTCGATCCCGTAACGCCGGGATCACGCCCTGAGCCGAAGGCAGACGCTTAACTGCTGTGCCACCCAGGCGCCCCTGGATTTAGTTTCTATTTTATCTTTGAGAATTTTTATGATTACTAAATTTATGTAGGCGCTTAATTTTTTTTAATCCAATTAAACAGAGCTCTTTGACACATACATTTTGGCAACAGCACTTGCAGATAGGAAGTGGCACCTGCAACATGCAGACCTACACATGCACACAGACAGATGCAGAGAAGATACAGCTTCGGTTTTAAAACAATACAGAGCTCAAATGGTTTAAAAATATCAGTTGGAAGAAAGTCAGTTAACTTGCTCGGATGGCTTAAAGTCCTTTAGTATTTGTGAAGAAGACTTAGACTTGGAAATCTGTCCCTGGAAATAACCTTAAGAAGGCTACGGTTTAGAGGCTGGGCAGGAGAGTCCTATTGCAAACT
Source organism: Ursus arctos (assembly GCF_023065955.2). NCBI lineage: Eukaryota > Metazoa > Chordata > Mammalia > Carnivora > Ursidae > Ursus > Ursus arctos. The sequence continues at coordinate 4,874,000 of NW_026623019.1, read as the reverse complement.
GCATTTTTAAAAAGGCTTTATTCCTTGTCTTAGGCCATTGTGGGCTGTATTTACACTTAAAAGACATGATAAAATTTAGAACTTTAAGGCATGGAGAAAGAACGGAAGTTTTTTGTTCTAAGTGTTTCAAGGTAATTGCTGGTTCGTAATTGCTATTTAAAATTGCTCTTCCTTAGGATAGGACAATTGTGTTCCAATATCCTCATTAAAATACCTACAAGCATTCTGAGAGGAATAGGGAGGTTTAAGGATTGGTAAAGATAGGCAGGCTTTGACTTGTCTCTGGATTTACATTTCTGGTTTTTTAGGGGTTTGCAAGACAAAGACAGTTGTTTCTAATTGCCCCGAAGAACTGGATAGCAGCCTGAATATCAAGGGACTGAGGAGTCTTTCTAAATTCACTTGCTTCTTTATATCAGGGCGAATGCCAACCAAGATGGGAATCATAACATTCATGCCTTTGTAAAGTCTGTATAAAGCTTTTTCGCAAAAGCCTTCTTCCTGAGTTCAAAATTCAACCTTGGCTTCCATCAGCACCTGCATATTGGCCTTTAGCTGGTCATTTGTAGGAAGACGTAGGAGGGATTTTGGTCACCCGCTTCCTCTATGGGAGCTGGGGTTGTGAATCGTCACTAGTCTTTCTCATTTCTCTTTACATTTGGTGGGATCTTCTGAAAGTGGAGGTAAAAAGGCCTTTATAGTTTATAAGATCTGCTGCTATCCTGGGGGCATGACCTTTTCTTGGGGGAGGGGGTTGGGTGGTGGAGGTGGTTTAGGACGTATCTGAGGAGGACCTTGCACAGGACCGCCTGAAGCTGGCAGAGCCTTGTTACAGAGCCCTGGAGCATGGAAGGAATAGTAAGGGACAGCCTCTGCAAATTCATTTCCTAGCTTTTAGCATTTGCATGGCTAACCTGTATACTTTGGGCCTGGAGATTAGGTCAGAGTGTTTCTGTAAATCTTTTTGGGAAAAGCAAGTTAAAAGAGGCAGATGGGGGCCAGATTTTGAGAGGGGGAATTTACATTGGATATGGACATTAATTTTTTGTCTTAATTTCTGTTGCTTCATCTTGTCAAGGGGGTCCTTAACGCTGTTACATTAATAAGACCACTGAAAACTCTCTACAAAGAATTTGTTTTCTCCCAAATATAGCCAATTTGAAGGATTCATCATCTGGCCATTGACGGTTGGCTCCTATTAATCTCAATAGCGACAGAAACTAATGAGCTTTTTAATGAAAAGACTTGACGGGAACTCCCAGGCTTAGACCATGGACACAAGGGGTGTCATGGGAGAGGGTATCCATGATACAGCCCCCATAATCCAAAAGTTTACTCTCAAAAATAGTCAAAGAAAGCAAAGGCCTTCGTTACACAGGCAGTAAGGATAGTGTATTGAAAATGGTGTCTCCAGTCTACCACGAATGTGTGACACCTCCAGTCACAGGCCTACTGATCTGTGACACTGGGCAAGTGCTACTTGACAGGACAAAGAAAACTTCTGTTTGGGAGCTTCAATTAACAGGGAAATCTAAACTGAATTTGGGCTGGGGTAATAAATTAGCAAAAGCAATGGGGTTTGTTCATATAGCCTCCTCAGCTCCAGTATTAACAAGCAATGAAGGTTGAAATGACCAAGGCCCCTTACGGACTGGGACCTCCATGACCAACAACCCTGAGAGCTGGCATCACCAAAGAGTGCTGCCTCTGAGGGCATGTCTTTCAACTCTGGTCCATGTAGTCTATTTGACAAAGCACCAAAGTGTACCCTGGTAAATACACCCTCCAGATGGCGGAGACCAGACAGAATTTTCTCACAGGTCACAAAGCCACACTCTTAGGATATAGAACAAAGGAACACATCTGGTTTTCACGTAGGGGACCGACTACAAAGCTTGTGTAAACAAGACACCAGTCAGAACTGTGAACTTGCTAGTCCATGAGCCTGGCCTGAACAGAAGGTTTACAGGTAATATGCCTGAGTTTCCCACTCCCCCTTATGGTAATTCCTTCTTATGACAAATGCACAAAAGACAAAACAGTGACCATCTCTGGGAGGAAATGGATGAGTCACACCAAGAGTAATCTACCAAATTTACCAGAGTCAAGAAGCCCAAGGAGCTCATTCCACACATTTTTCTCCTGCTTTTCTAAGTTAAGAAAGTGAACGAGAAAGGTCTCTCACCACTCTTGCTTCCATTAGACCTGCAGGCTGAGTTCTGGTAGGCTTCTTACCTTCTGCCAGCTGCTTGTCAGATGTCCCAGATCTCCCAGTGTCCAGCCAGTTAAAGTTTATCCTGCTGACTATGCCACCAGTTGGAGAGGACATTTTCCATCTACTCGTCAAAGTTCTTCTGGCTAGTCTAAGAATCAAATCGACGTGAGACAAATTAACAGGAAGAAACCCCCCCCCCCCCGCCAAATTTTAAATACATGCACATGGAAGCCCAAAATTAATGGTGAGACCCAAAGAAATGGCCAAGGCAGGCAGCATTTATACACTTTATTTTTTTTGAGAGATTTATTTATTTAATTTAGAGAGGGAGAGAGAGAGCTCAAGCCAGAGGAGCAGAAGGAGAGGGAGAGAGAATCTGAAGCAGACTCCACACTGAGTGTGGACCCAATGCAGGGCTTGATCTCACAACCCTGAGATCACAACCTGAGCTGAAACCAAGAGCTGGATGTTTAACCAGCTGTACCACCCAGGCTCCCCTATTCTCTTTAGACAAACAATAAACCTGTGAGGAATTGATGGGACAAAGAAAACTTATGTTTGGGAACTTGAATTAATAAGGAAATCTAAACTGAATTTGGGCTGGTGCAATAAATTAGCAAAAAGTAGCAAGGTTTGTTCATATAGACTCATCAGCTTTGCATACCCTATCTCGGAAGGTAAGGATGTCTGTCTACCTTCTGGTACAGGGAGGGCATCTTTCACATGAGACTTATTTCCTGCTTTCTGGAGATAAAGGGGGCACAGGATATTCTTGCACTGGCCATTTCTTAAGTTTAATTCAAAGTAATCAGTATGCTAATGTGGTTTCCTAGGTTAGCACAAAGATACCATATCAGCCTAGTGAGAGCCCACAACCTTCTAACACAAGACATCCAGGCCTTTCATAAAAATACTACACACACACACACACACCAGTATTTCCTATATTGATGACATCCTTATGTGTGGTGGTAATATGCAAGAGCAGACTAGGGTAAAAAGAGTTCACGGAATACCTAAAACTCAGAGGAGGGACAATCAACTGAAGTAAAGACCAAGGACCCCATCTATAGTAAACTTTCTAGGCATAATTTCATTCTCTGAAGGCAGAAAAATTCAGTCATAAGCAAGATAGATTGTATACCAACTCCTACTACAAAGGAAAAAGCTCAGAAACGGATAGGAAACAGCACAAACCATACATGGGGTAATATTAAAACATGTTTATGACAGAAATAGGAAGAGCAGGGAACGGCATGGACAGAGACTCACGAGGCATCCTTTATGTCCTTGAAAAATGCGGTCAGAACTTGTAATACACTGGCACCAGCTAAAGAGAACTCCGAGTGTATACTAGAGTACCTACTCTCACAAGGGCCCGGAACAGGGCCACTGGGGACTAAAACACTGCAGGACCCCAAATTTTACCCAACTGGGTTTTGGGCGAGGAAGTCACCATGTTTTGAGAACAGATACCAGTTACTGGGAAGACTCACAACAGCACTCATGGAGGCTCTAGAAAATGCAGAGCCACTAACAGAAAATAAACCAATGATGCTTCAAGTCTGACAGCCTATTCTGGAGTGGGTAAGGCAGACCCCTGACAAACAGACGGGAGCTACTCTCGGCCATCAGTCTTACGTGGACACGGTACACGTCTGAGCAGGACGTAGAGATAGATGGTTGACCCTCTGCATTAGCTGAGGAGATCCTAACAATGCCAGAATTCCTGAAAGGTGGGACCACCCAAGCCTGAGCACTTGGGCAATGGGAAGCACCACAGTCCATGGAACTCAACATCGCACGGCTTACAGACGGACCAGACTCCATGACATCATCCAGAATAGTTGCCAGGTTATTGCCTTGAAAACTAATCCTAACGAGAATCAGCACAATACACTGAACAAAGAGCCATGAACTTGGCAACTGAAGAATTTGTTAAGGAAAATCAGAATGAAGTTTAGCTTTTCTCAGACTCATGGGGGAATAGCTAGTGTTGGTCAGGAACGTGGTGGGAAATGGCCTGGAAAATAGGACAAAATAACATATGAGGTAAGGACATATGGCAGAAAAGAGCACTGACTGACATCTCCATCTTCATCACCCATGTCTCTGCACATCAGAAGGGCAACTCCGAACTGACCAAACTTAATAACCAGGTAGACAAAACTCACTAGAAAAACGAATAAGGCAAAGATTCCTAAAGTTGGTCTTAAACAATACAATGATTTATGACTAAGGAGGAAAGCAATTCAAAACACAACCATATGTTGTGTTTTGAAAGACAATGGAACATGAAACCTAAACACATGGATATGTTAATCGACAGGACCATTGCATGGGCACCTGCAGGGCACCAAACAGGCTGTGCTGGCAAACACAGCAGGAGAACGTGGCTAGAGGCAAGGAACAACTATCTATATCCTTACCAAACACCTCCACTCTCAAATAAAGACACGTGTTGTAGGTTAAACTTGGAAAATTTAAAGGTTGAAGAACATTAACGAACACTCCAGATTAGGTCAAAGCTGACAAACTCTTCTAAATTATACAAATTGTTATAACAAACCCTTGTCTATATCAGAGAATAAACTATTGCACGCACCATAGTAGACACATGGCCAGGAATAGGATTCCCCTATCCTTGCCAGAAAAATGATTTAAAAAACCAACCCCAGAGCATTAGAAAGCTGGATTGCTTGCTATGGTATCCCAACCATCATCAGATCAGATTAGGGCACCCACTTCACAGAAAAGAGAATACACGAATGGGCTGAGGAACAAGGCATAACATGGAACTCCCACTTACCCAACTGCCCCTGGTTGAACTGAAAGGTACAGTGGCTTGCTCACGCAAAATTCTAGGTTGCTTACTAACAATCTAGGTAGGAAAGTGTGGACTAAAACAATTTGGGAGGCTGTAAGATCTGTAAACCATAGACACAGGAAGGATAGAAAAACTTCTGTTGAATGAATAGTGCAGACACCCACGGATATAATAATGAGCACTAACAACACCCTGGAATCTAAATTAAAGGAACCATTAATTAAAAACCCAGTGCTGTATACAGTACTGGGAAAACTACAGCACCTGACATTAATAAAATCAACTGGGTGACTAAAGGAAAAGGCATATTAAATGAAATTACAAAAAATAACATAATGTCTCTAGAAAAATTTCAGGCATGAAGAACACTATCTTTTATTTGTCAACACTAGGTGCCTAATATTTAGCCTCGCGTGATGCAAGGCAGCTATGCTTGAGTCAATATCAGCACTCGTGGCCATAATAAGTATAGATGTCCTTGAGTGGCAAGAACAAGAGAGAATTAAAAAATATAGGACACTATCTTCATGTGGCAGGCATGAAACCACTCGCTGGCCACAGTATCCACTGACTTGTCCCTGCTAGACACCATGCTCAGTGCAGCCAAGGACACTCTTCTAACAGCTCCAGAAATAGCAGTCATACCACTGCTCTGAACGGGAACACCACCTTTCTGGTCCAGATCCAACTCCAGTGTCTGTGACATCCCCTATATCCTCTGTGGACCGCCATCCTGGTCACCTGATTACAACTGAGGACTCACCAGCATCACCAACACCCCCAACATGCCCTTCCACCCAGCCTTTGCTATCAGCACCATCTGCTCATTGGAAAACCCTCAACCTCCTGAGAAACCAGATACATAGGAAGCTGATGAAGCAATGGAAACCTTCCCTTCAGTCTCCACGAGGATCAACCAGGCTGATGAACACCCCCCCCCCATTATACATTGAATTGGAGGACAAGATTGGCCTGACCACTAACTGGATCTCAGTATTATAACCCAGGGTAAATATCAAGACCGTTAGGGACCGACCTCTATACTTTGCCTTATCTAACTGAATTGAATGCGGCGTTGGACACATGGTGGAGATTCTGTGAAAACAACCATGATTTAATCCTGAATTACTTTGTGGGCTGCATTTTATTGTGGAGGGGCAGCTGTTGCATCCATACAATTGTACCTTCAAATATTAATAGGCCAACAACTTGATGATTTATGACCTCCCAGTTTCACTGTTTAATCCATAGCCACTGTTGGAGGAAGCTGTCTAGAGGGTGTGACCACTCCATCATCAACTGGACCTGGGATCAGAGGCTCTTCACACTCCTGTCCTTGGAATGTGGGTGCCGCTTGCCTTCCCTGCTCCTGGATGCCACTCCTAGGCCACAGCCTTGAGATAGTGATGTGCCATCTGGGTGGAATATGTGGCTGAACCCAGTTAAGGCCTCTACGTAAACCTTAAGATGTGGCAGTCCGGTTAGAGATACACTCATCTTCCTGCTGCCCAAGACAACCCTAGTATGTAAGTTCCCTTGCTTACTAAACCTGCCACCTTCCGTTCTGGAGTGGCTGCCTCTTTCTTCAGTCTTTCCCTGTGCTCTGAGTACAGGGGCCAGTTTCAGATCATACCTGGGAAGCTCCTGAGGAGCCTGCGATCCAAGATTGGTGAGCCAGAGACGGGACAGAAGACACGGGCCTTGGGAAAGAGGCATCTGCGGGGGAAGTCTTGAGTTTGTCAGGGACCTCTGCATGGGGGTGGTGGCCCATATGTCACATAGTTGTGGACCAGAGCATGAGTGTGGGGACAACCTGAAAATACCAGCCTTCCTAATACACTTGTTGGAGGAACTGTAAGTGCACTACAGCAGAGAGGGGAACTGAATGGCTGTGCAGCGGGCTCCCTCTTCCGTGGGCGGTTTGGCTGCCTACTGATGCCCGTTGGAGGCTGAAGCTCGAGTTAGAAATTTGGAAGGAGAGTGGAGGTTAGGGAAGAATGTGTGTGTCCATCACTCTGCTGGCTTCAGGGCCTACAGACAAGGTAGAGAGAGAGAAGGATGATAAATTGGACCTTTGCACATGGTTCTACAAAGCTAGGAGGACAAGATCTGTTGACCATTAAGACCTGATCCCATGGGACCAAGCCCTGTTGGGACACTAAGAGGTGGGATCCCTAAAAAAGTGAAGAGATTGAAGGGCCAGATGTGGTGACTGACAGTGAAGTAGACAAAATGCCCCGGGCCATTCAACCCCTAATGCAAAGGAAAGAAAAACACAGCAATGTAGCCCAGCCAGTAGGCACCCCACAGTTCAGAAATATTTGTGAGAGAACCCCCCCCCAAGATTATTAGTATAGCTGCCAAATTCCAACAAAAGGCCACGAATATCCAGGCATGGTTAGTGCGGCTACGGGATATGGGGCACAATGGCATTCTGACTAGGCAGGAGGCACAGAAATGAACACCACCACCACACACCCTGCCTTCTGGCAGCACCCGCACTGTGCTGGGGTGGGGGAAAGGTACTCACTCACTCATAGATCAGATCATTCTATCCTGCAGGAGGACCTCCTTGAACAGGTGGGAGCTGGAAATCCATAAGGGAGGTACAGCAAATTCTCAGGGAGTTGGGGATGAGACAAACATCCTACATTCCTATCGTTGAAGGCCCTGATTAAGCCACATTCACTGCAGGAATGAAGGTCAAGATTCTTCAGCCTGCCCACAGCACCTGCTAATGTGATACTGGTATCCATTCTGAGCTCAGTTGTGGGACAAGACATTTATGATGGGCAATCCATTGCTTATCTGGGGAAAATGGACAAATCCCAGGAATGGGTACAGGCTGTGGGAAGGACCCAGGACACAGAGGAAGCTTGGAAAGTCAAAAGCTCTTCCAGTTTGCTATAAAGCATCCAGTAATACTAACCCACAAGTAAATGTGGTTTGACCTCATTGCTGCAGGATGCTTCCTTCTCTGGAGCAACCCAACAACCCAACACTGCTGGTCAGCCTGTGGAAAGCCTTAAAAACTGAACAATAGTTAATATTTGCCCCATCTTCCCCTACCATCCCTGATGTCTCACCTTTTCCTGAAAAGATCTCAGAGATACAGTCCTAGACAGAGTGGGTGCCTCCCTTCCCCAGGTCTAGGATGCAGGCCAAGAATGCCTCCAGGAGAAGACCACTGGAGGCCATCAGAGGCTTCATGGTGAGCTCATTATTCACTGGTCCTCCAGAAATAAAGGGTGACAGCTCTGGCAGATAGTAGAGCTGGATGTACTCTATACATGATAGTCCTCAGAGATTTCCTGGTTCCCTCGGTGCCATTGATGGTTAGGGAGGGCAGACAGATATAGTCGGGAAGGTTCTCTAACACTGCAAATCTGGCATCCCCCCACCTCCACTGAGAATATAAGGTTTCTATCTCTCTAAGACCAGAGAACATATTGGGCTTTGATATCCTCCAAGGGTCAAACTCTGTAAAACTCTATCAGTAAGTTCTGCCTCTTGGTTAAAGTAATCAAACCAGTACTGAGGGAAATAGGAACGGGGAACTGGTAAGCCTGCCATACCTGTAAAGTGTAGTGATCATTAAATGTATAAATTTGAAGAAGGAGATGAGAGAAACCATTCAAGAGCTGTAGCAAGTGGCTATTGTACGCCCTTCCCATAATAATCTCAACAGCCCAGTATGGTCTATGGTCATAAAGAAGCCAAATGGTTCATGGCAGAGGATGGTGAGCCTCTGAGAACTGAATAAGGCAATGGCCCCCCATCTGTTTGGCTTTGCCCAACAAGGACACCATCTTAGATACTTTGGCCATGTTCCTAGGAGTGTACCATGCTGTGCTGAACTTAGCAAATGCCTTTTCCAGTATACCCCTAACCACTGAGTCACAGGATCAATTTGCCTTCACAGGGGAGGGGCAACATAGACCTTTCAAGTGCTTCCCCAAGATTACCTGCATGGCTTCACCATATGCCATGGCGATGGCATCCCACACCAGTGAAGTGGGCTTATTACATTGATGGTATAGTGTTAACATGTGAAGATTTGCCTCTGTGGCAGGACACCCTTCAAGCTTTGCTGGAGCATCTGTGAGGGTAAGGGTGGGCAGTGTACCACATAAAATTCAAGGTCAACATGGACTGCAGTAAGGTTTTTGAGAGTTGTCTGGTCAGATAAGACCGTGTTGTCCCAGAAACTGATTGATAAGGTACAAACCCACCCAACCCCTACAAATGTGAACAAGATGCCAAGACTTCATAGGGATTTGGGGGCTTTGGAGGACTTTTATTCCCCATCTGGCACAGTCCCTCTGTACTTTAGACCACCTGTTAAAGAAAGGGCATGTGTGGGACAGGGGATCAGAGCAGTGAACCACCTTTGAGAAGCAAAAGTACTAGGTGAAGCAGGTTATAGCTTTGGGCATCTCTCAAGCAGGACTACCACCTGAAATAGATGTGTCTGTGACTCCAGGTGATATGGGCTGGCCATGTGGCAGAAATAAGAGAATGAGAGAGTATCCCTAGGATTTTGGTCTCAGCTCTGGAAGGGGGCAGAAAGCTGATATCCCCCCCCCCCCTTACGGAGCAACTACTCCTAGCAGTGCACATAGCACTCCTCCAGGTAGAGCCCCTCACTAAAGAACAGTCCATAGTGATAGGACTTCCCTGCCTGTCAAAGAGTGGGGTAAGAATATGTCCCATTGACCTATTCCTGCTATGGCTCAAACCCCCACTGTGACTGAAGGGCATGACCATTTGCAACAGAGGAACCCCCTGTCTGGGAACCCCCTGTCTGCTATTCCACTGTCCATAGAAATGCAGGTACTACTAGACCCTATAGGGTATGTAGGTCCTGCAGGTGTCCCTGCACCTGTTTCTGCCATCCCGGCAGCCCATAGAGTGGAAGCAGCAAAATTCTGGCTGGTGACTGGTGTACAGATAGATCTAGTTTTTGCAGTCTACCACTCTGACTGCGGTCACTATTCAGCCCAACACTGACACCATCTGGAGGGAAACAGGAACAAAGCATAGCAGCCAGTTCACCCAGGGCTGAACTCAGAGCTGCTTTGCTGGTGATCACTCATGAGCACATTAACCCATTGCACTGACAGCTGGGCTGTTCTAAAGGGATGAACCCGATGGCTTGGACCACGGGAAGCCGAGAGTTAGATGATCATGAATGAGTCCTTGTGGGGTCAGGATATGTGGAAAGACATTTAGATCCACTGCAAGAGCATGAGGTAGTCCCCACTGTTTCTCATCTTCCAGCTCCTATGGCACTGACAGCTCCTGGCATCAGAAAGTAGATGCCCCCGCTCAGGCATGAGTCTTTGCGACTGTTTCTCAGCAGATACAGAGACTGGGTGCATAGACGGTGGCCACCACAGCACCCAGGTGAGGTGGCATATTGCTAAGGATGCCAGATTGCCCTTACAGTACAGCAACTTGGTTAATGCAATGATGCCATGTCCTGTGTGCTTTAAACAGCACCCAAGGCCACTGCCGAAGGAGTCTGGGACCACCCACTGGTGTTCCTAACTGGGGAGGGATTGGCAAATGGATTATACTGGCTCCCTCCTGCTGAGTGAGGGTTGTAAATATGCCTTGGTTTGTGTAGACACCACATCTCGCCTAATCCAAGCTTCCCTGTCACCCTGCAAACCAGGCTGCCACCACTAGGGGTTAGAGAACCTGAGTACCATGGATGGACACCCTCTCTGTACAGACAGTGATTGGAGGGGCCACGTTTCAAAGGTCATGATGTGCAAGATTGGGCAAAAGGCCATGACAATGATGGAGGTTCCATCTCCCCCATAACCAGCAAACAACAGGGCTGGTAGAAAGGAAAAATGGAATATTAAAGCAGCAGATTAAATTACTAACTGGTAAAACCACCTTGGCTGGGGGGACTAAAGTACTGTCCAGGATCATTTGAATGATCCGCCAGTAGGGCCTGTTGCCCCGTATGCCAGACCGGGGCCCTTGCGGAGCACCCAACACTGTAGAGGTATGCACATCACAGGACACGGCCATTGCCCCGACTCTCATGGGCGATCAACGTGCTATTCTGCTGAGACCGGCAACCCCATCACACCTGGGAAAGGAATCATGCACTGGAATTTGCAATGGGAAGTCCCACCAGATTGAGTGAGTTATTTCACACTCCTGGGTGGCAGGAAACGACTCAGTCTCCCCTGGGATCCTGCTGTCCTGCTGCGGTAGGAACTATGGAAATGCATTATACCTGGAATGGCGCACACGCCATAGACAGAAGTGAGAAGACGAGTGTCCTGGTGTGGCGTACCCCACCCTCCATCCACCTCCTCATGGTGCTGCCTCCCCCAGGCCACGTGGCTGGAATGCACAACCTGGTCAAATTCTTAAGGCTGTGGCCACATTAACATCTAAAGATTAGGCCACAAGTGTCATGCTTGTAGAAGGGGAAGACATCCCCCATACAAGTTCCTACAAAATATCTGTCTTTTGACCTTCGGCTCTGCTGCTTCTGTGGTGTCCAGTCACAAGACGAGCACCTGAAGGAAATACCTTTCTACAGCGGGCCCACTCATATGCTCGACAAGGAAATCCAGCCAACTCTTGGGTATGTGGGCAACAGCCCCTCTCCAGCTTGTCAGGATTGCCAGGGTGGGCACTGTCCCTCCAGAGAAGGGATTGGATAGCCCTAAAGCATTACACTGGACAAGAACAAGCTAAAACCAGCACCTTTGGTTCATCTGATATCACTGATACTGACCCAGAAACTTGGCTCGTGCACACACGACTGATAACACCAGACATGGGTATTCTTTTTCTGTCAAACACACGATAGAGGCAGCCCATCAAATTGCTGACTGGAAAGGTCCTAGAAAGACCACTGTCAGAGCCATGAGTGGCTATGCACAGATTTGGGGTGGGTTTATGTGATTTACCCCAGGCTAAGGAGATTTGAAAACCTGGGCATCCCTATGTTGGAAACAGGAAAAAAAAAATCACTCTAAGCAAAATCAACCCAATTTTACCAGAAACATGGGTTTGACGCCACTGGGACTGTGCATCTGTTCTCTCATGTAAAGGGAGGCGACTAGCTTGACACTGACTGGTCATACCATGCAGGTGTTTATTGGGTAGCCCCAAATGGAGCCCAGTGGTTTTGTGGCACAAATCTTTGGCCACGGCTTCTACCTGGGTGGTTGGGCTACTGTATGCTGGGTTTTCCCTGGGCACGGGGAGAACTGGTCCCATGGTAACAACAGTGGACAACCTCCCTCTCCTGAGGCAAGATGGGTACACTCTGTCTTTGATTGGTACAATCATCTGGCTGCCATCTTTGTTTGCTCCAGTGGCTTTGCAGACGTTGCAGCACATACGGCTGTATGTCTGTAAGGACATACAGACCTCACTTAATTCACTTAGCATGCTTCGAAAGATCACGGAAAAAGCTTGCCCTTACTGAACACTGAAACGTCTCTAATGAGAAGAATTGTCCTCCAAAATACAATAGTCTTGGACATTATGACTGCTTTGCAAGAAGTGCTGTGTGTTCACACTTGATGAGTCTGCCACTGTGTCATGTTTAAGTCCTACAAGGATACAGTAAATGCCCTGAATGATCTCACCACTAGTCTTGGATTTAATTAATCGGTGGTTGGGATCATGGGACTCCTGGTGGAAAAAGTTGCCACTGATTCTGGGAATCTTGGTCTTAATCTGTGTTTTCTCTTGCACTGTTGCCATGGCATCTGCCTCCAACGCAGCCAGACAGACGCCACAGGCCCCACCTCCAGGCTAGTGAGGCCCCTTGCTGACCACGCAGGGCACACTGCAGAAGGGGTGGGGCATGCACGTGAGGTCATAAGAGCTGGTCATGAAAGGTGGAGTGTTGGGGAGGTCACCGAGAGGATGCGACCATCACGTGCTGTGGTCTGGACTCAGGCAACCAGAGGCTTCTCGCCCCCACCCCCTTGACTTGAAATGTGGATTTTGCTGCCTTCCCTGCTCCCAGAGACTGCTTCAAGGACGAGGCCTTGAGACAGTGAAGTGGTGTTGGGACTAAACCCAGTTAAGACCTCTCTCTAAACGTTCAAGATGTGGCAAGTGGGTGTGGGGATCTACTCCTTTTGCTGTAAGTGCCCTTGCTTAGTAAGCCTGCCTCTTTCTTTGGTCTCTTCCTGCCCTCTGAACAGGGGCTGCCTGCACATTACATCTGGGAAGCTCCCGAGGATACATGAATTAGATCGTTAACAATAGATCCATGGACATTATGTCTAGACTTTAACAGAACAGGGACACCTAGTAACGTGTACAGAGGACACACGGGAAACTTTGCACATAACACCATTATCCTTGGTGGCATATATCAGGCTTCAATCTCATACTACCGATTTCTGCCCCCAAGAATATGGGATTCTTTGTTAATAAACCCTCTCACAATCATATTGGGAGCTACAACAGTGGCCTAGTACTTGAAATTTAATATGCAAGACTTTCTAGACAGACAGAGGGCCCCCAAATGTGCTCCGTTTTATCCACCTTGCAACCTATGCCCAAAACAGAGTCACTAAAGGGAAGGAAACCCTTCCAGTTCCCTGTTGGACTGGTAGGAGGTTTAAGTGGAGGAAAAACAGCAGCCACATTTTCCTCAATTCCAAATCAATCAAATCACATTAAGCTTTAAATATTTTGAAACCAGACAATCTCAATGTAACACACATGCCATGGCAGCTCTGTCATCACTGGGTACACAGACGGATGACATTAGCAGCCTGTTACAAACCGTACGTGAATTTCACATGGAAGTTAACAGAGCAATGGGAATTCCACATAAAGCAGTTGGAGGAATCGCTAAAAATAACAGAATACCAAAAAACCGCCATGAATGATGTTTCTCTATTTGTAGACTGACAATGGTTGCAGTTAAGACTGGTTGAAACGTGGAATACATAGAATCATAGAGCATTTATGATCTAAGACATCGGATAACCCAGCCAGAAGCGAAGTGGGCAACACACAGCCTGATGGTTGTGATTCCTTGGGCAACTGTGGAATTGGACTATTGGCATTTCAAGGAGGACACAGGACATGGAGTATCACACTTCTGTGGTTCCCCAACATCGAAAGACGGAGTGGAGCCTATAGGCCACAGAAGCCCCTTTATGACAGAAGGGAAAACATGTTCTCAGGATGTGTTGGCAGAATGCAGTGAAAATGCCCTTATAGGTCTTAGAACTTTGGCTGTACCTATACGGCCTCAACACCTCCTTACCAGTTACGTAGAATATAGGGAACTGGACCAGGACAGTATGGTGTAAGCCCAGCGTCTCCCTGACCTACTGGAGTCAAGGGAAATGTAAGGACACAACGTGGTGGGATGCGTAACAACCCGAACAGGGCATGAACGTAACCATAGAAAGAAAGGATATTATTCGAGGCTAGAGAAGATAAAGCAACTATTAAAATAACCAGAGAAATATTTCACATTGAACCTCCAAAAATTGATCTAATACATACATGTCGTATGTTAGCAAAGTAAAGACAAGTACGGAAACATTGGAGATTGAGGCTAATAAAGTAAAAGAACTTTTCAGGAAATGGAAAGAGAGCAAAAATACGCATGCCTGAAATAAATTGGCAGCTTGGAATTATGATGTTCTCGTGTCTGGAGACACGCTCGATCGTGCTGTACGTGGTTCTGGCCCCTGGAAGGGGACCTTAAGAAAATAATATTTACTTGAAGACATGATTGTCAAGGAAGGTAACAAGGACTGGTTTAGGCAGTTTAACTCCTGGTCATTCGACGGTTAGATATGGCGCCGTGTTCAAGATTTCTTTGGTGCGCTTGTGCTGACCGTATTAGGTACACAGTGGCTGAAGCGGGTCAGTAAAGTGTGGTGTCAAAAATGCACATCTGGGCAAAAATACTCACAGAATATGACTGATTGGGATTAAGACCCTAAGTGATACGCAATCCCAGGGCGGACTGACGTTTCGGTGGAGCTGGATTTGTACAGGGCATTCGGCCCTAGTGTGAATCACTGTGTGAGTGATTTGAAACCACAGGGTGGATCATTGTGTGTTGATTTGATGGGATTTCAAATACACCTGTTTCTGGTGAATTCCACCACCCCCCCAATTGTTCTTAGTAGCAAAGTTGTTTTGATCTCAGAACGCAGAAAGTTGTGAGGGGATGGCATCATCCCACCTGCTCTCACCTGTAGGAATTCAGTAGCTCAGCTGCTGTGGGGCCCCCGGGAGGGGTGTCAATGAAGACACAGGTGAAGCAACTATGGTAAGAAAACACTTAGACTGTAAACCCCGACAGCTGTGAGGACCATCCAAGAGTATTCGGTCTGGCAAAGCTAGAATCTGCGGACTTAAAATCTTTCTCCAAAGACCTTGGAACAATGAGTTCCTGCCGAGGAAGACGAGGCCCTTTTATGGGCAGTGGTGAAAGCCACGCAAAGGCCCCTCGGGGGCGTACATCTGGCCCATCAACACCAGCACCCTCCTTCCCTAGAAACATGCTCTAGCAACACCCAGCTTTTAATTTGGTTCTGATAGCCGCAGGCCCGATCTCGGTGGGCAAAGGTGTCTCTCCAAGTGCCGATTCTGTAAACATACACCAACTACACTTGAACTTTACCGCTTTCATCTCCCTTTGCCTGAAACAACAGTGTGACTAATCTAGCATTGGTTTGGGATATATTAATTCTTTAATGGTAAATTAAAAAGCATTACCCTGTATGCTATTGGCTGGAGATATCCACACAGTGACCCAGTGTTAAAGACATTGTTGGCAAAGAACCAGTCTGAGCATATTTGCTCCCCCAAACCAAGCAGACCTCAAGGGGAATATGCGTTTGTGTAGGTTAGGACTTGGATTCAGGCAGATGCAGGTAATCCCCCCCCCCCCAAGAGTCTGCCACTGACCTCACCTGTCCCGTGTCCCTGGCTCCCCTGACCCGGGAGGCTCACACAGGCACAGCGTACACCCACCAACTCCCCAACCCCCGGCATCATCTCAAGCATGGAAGGCGCCCACCCCTAAGAGTCCTTTTGCGGCAGCCACTGAAATGGCGAGAGACATGTGTACTTACCCTTTTCTGAAGCTCAGGGCTTCTGCAGCCATCAAGGCTCCCGGGTGTCTCTAATTGAGGACGCCCTGGTCAGCATGCTGCAATCAGCCCTTGCGAGCCTTCCAGACTCCTCAGCTCTGCCTGTGGGGACAATGCGTATTTGTGTGGATTAGCACTTGGAAAGAGATGCTGGGGACCCCGCTAGCCCACTCCTGCGAACTGGCCTCTCCAGACCCCTGCCCTGGACCAGACCTCTGGCTGTGCGCGCCCCTGCGAGGCTGGAGCAAGCTCCCGAAGCAGACCGTCAGCATGCAGACGGTAGCCCAGCGTCATCCCAGCCTTGGGATGGTCCTGAACCACGTGCATAGCTTCCAGGCTGGAAGGAGCCCACCACTCAAAAACCCTTCTGACACGCACCTTTCAACCGGCCAGGCTCAGTCCCCATTTGGAATGGCTCCGTGATGGGTCCCAGGCTTACCAGGAATCAAGGCTCCCAGGTGTGTCTTCGGGAGGGAGAGTCCTGCACCCGACAAGCCACGTCCTGGCCGTCCAGACTTCTCCATCTGTGCCTTCAGAGAGGATATGCACAACTGTGCAGGACGGGCTTGGAACAGGCAGGTGCGCTGTAACCCCAAGAGCCTGCTCTGGAGACCCAGCTTCTCAAGCCGCTCGGTCTGTTCCAAATCACCGGCTCCGCGGACCTCCCAGCTCGCCCATGCGCAGTACGTGCCCCATCAGCCAGCCAGCGGCAGCTGGGGCCCTCCATGCCCGTGGGGGGTGAGCCGGTCCTGAACCACCTGCCTAACCAACAGGCCACTGAGATAAAAACCCCACAAATATTTATCGATCCATTTTTTTTTTAAAGGTTTTCCTCTAGTAACTTTAGGATGGGGCTATATCCCATGATATAGGTCTACAATTTAATGAAAACCCCACAAATATTCCTGAAAAGCAGCTTTAACCTGGTGACCATCGGCCCCCGTTTGCACTGACTGCCTGATCAAATCCTTGCCTTCTCCAGAACTCGAGGCACCCAGGTGTCTCTTATAGGAGGATGACCCAGGCCAGACCCACCCCCGCAAGGCAGTTCAGTTCCCTCTAGCTCAGGCTTAAAGGGAAATAGGCCTATTTGTATAGGTTCAGGCTTGGAAGCAGATTTCATGTACCCCCAACAGCCAGTCCTTGAGACGCTGCCACACCCAACACTTGCCCTGACCGGGTCCCTGGATGCCCTGGCTGCCCTGGCTTGGGCAGCTCGAGAATGTCATTGGCACACCTGTCAGCCAGCTGAACACCTCCAGCCAGTGGAGATTCGGATCTGTCCCAAATCACCCCCAACAGCCTCCAGGGTGGAAGAAGCCCTCCCTCCGAATACTTTTCTCAGGTGGCAGCTTGACACTGTGACAGAAGGGCCCTGGTGGGATTGGCTGCCTGCTTAATCGGGTCCCAAGCCCAGAAGTCAAGGCTCTCCCAGGTGTCTCATAGTGAAGGATACCCTGGCAGCCACACGACCGGCAGGCAGAGCAGACCAGACTCCTCCAGCTTTACCTTGGGAGGGGGGGTGGAATAGGCTCATTTGTGTAGGATAGGGCTTGGAATGAGGCAGAAGCTTTGGACCATCCCAGGCCTGCTCCAGAGACACAACCTCTCTGCACACTTGCCCTGTTCACTAGCTCCCTGACCTGCAAGGCTCGAGCATGCTTAGTAGGCTCCTACTCAGCCCGTTTGGGGGAATCTGGGGCCCTCCTGGCCCTGGGAGCTCAGGTCGGTCCCGAACCACCAGGACAGCCTCCTGGCCAGAGGGATCCCAGCCCCGAGCGTCTATCAGAGGTGACAGCTTGAGTGTGGTCCCCATTTGGACTGCTTGCCCGATGGGGTCTCCAGCTGCTCCAGCAATCAGGGCCCCCAGAGGTCTTCTGCAGGACGGTTACCCCTGCCAGCCAGCTCCCACCCGGCTCTGGCAAGGCTGTGCCGTTGCCTCCAGATTGGCCTTCAGGAAGTGTGTGCATTTGTGTCAATTAAGGCCGCCAATGAAGCAGATGCCAGGTACCCTCAAATAGCCCCTGCTGCAAGCCGGCCTCTCCCTACACACGCCCTGGTCCAGGTGGCCGGTGCCTGGACCTGAACGGCCTGTGGACTCACCGTCTGCCCCTCGTCAATCTACATTTCTCCACGTCTGCCTCCCAGCAGGATACGTGCCTTTGTGTAGGTTTGGACAGAAATCAGGCAGACGTGTATCCCCAGGCGCCCGCTCCTATGACTTGGCCTAGCCCTGTAGCTTTCCTGGTTTCGGTACCTGGCTCCCCCCAGCTTCTTTGGCCTTGCGGACCCCGTGAGCTGGTCTTGGTGAGCCCAGTTGTGGAGCTCGGGCCCACCCTCAACCACGTGCAGAGCCTCCAGGGTACGGGAAGCCCACCCACCGAAAAGCTTGCTGAGGTGACAGCTTTAAACTGGTAACAGTCACTCCCCATTTACACAGACTGCCTGGCGGGGTGGGGGGGGGTGGTGAGGGGGTTTGCCAAGCTTCTCCAGGGCTCAAGGCCCCTGGGTGTAGCTTTTTGAAGGCCACCCAGCCCGTGGTTAGGCCTTGACCCAGGAGGACAATGCAAGTTCTCCAGCTCTTCCCAAAGGGGGCAGAGGCCCGATTATGCAGGTTAAGGCGTAGAAAAGGCTGATGCCCGGTACCCCCAACAATTTCCTCCTGGTAACCAGTCTCGCTGGGCATTGCCCTGTTCTAGGTCCCGGATATTTTGGCCTGCTGTGAGCTGGCCTGGGGCTGCCAGGGACAACCCAGGCCTGTGGACATATGACCTAACCCAACCAGCTTCAGAGCCTCCAGGGTGGAGGGAGCCCACGCTCTGAGTAGCTTTCGGAGCCTTCCTGTTACACTAAGGACTGTCAGTCCTCTTTCGGGGGCCGGTTGCCTCTCAGGCCTGGGGCTTCTCCAGCAATCACGGCTTCCCAGGTATCTCTTCTGGGAGGGTACCCCCAACCACCGCACATGGCCCTTCTCTCACGGCTCTCAGGTGCTCCTACTGCTGTGACTGGTGCTCTTCAGCCACTTGTCCTTAGTTACCCGGACCTGGGGCGCCTAACAGATAGACAGGGAGCACCCTGTCAGTTGGCCTTGGGCTGCAAGGTGCGCTCCAAATCTCTGGAGCTCTAGCTTGACCACGAGCACCCGAATGGGCTCAGGGTGCTGGAGGGCCACACCCTGAATATTTTTCTGAGGCTACGCTCCTGTTCATATCAACAGATTTCTGGTCCAGATGCCAGTCATCCTGTTGAATTTTAAAGAGCAGCTGCTTGTAAAACGGTGGCTGCTTCTGGCCCCGTTTAAAGGTCTTTCTGCCCAGTTTGAACTCCTTAGCTATGTGTTTCAAAAAGGAAAATGGAGCTTTTCTCAAAATGGAGTTTTTCATGTACAGAAGTTTTACCCAAGTCCACACCAGGGATCTCGAACACAGCAAGGTCTTCAGAAGCTGGTCATAGCTTTCAGAGGACAAGAAGGTTGTCTAACGACAAGCCCTAGCTTGCAAATAGGCACCTGCTCCCTCCCAGGGGCAGAGCTGGTGGATCCTGGGCTGCATAGCCAGGGAGGGGCAGGGCTGCTGGCTGGTGATTCCCCCAAGAATAGAGCTCTGGTTGCTGGAGAAGCGAGGACCTGCTAGGCTGCAAATCTGCTAGCATTGACAGATGCTTCAAGGTGATTTGGGAGGTATGGGGCTGGGCTCTTCACACCCAGCAGGGGTGAGTTGGGTCACATGATGCAGGAAAAGTGGGCCCAAGGCCTTCCCACCTGCTCTGTGCTGCCGGGAAAGCCACCGCGCTCCAGGGGAAGACCATAGTCTCTCAGGCTGAAGTCACATTTCCCATTCCTGTTTGTTCACTGCAAATCCCCCCAAGCCAGGGGGTATGGGAAGGCAGTGGGAAGAGCACTGACCAGCTGTGTCCCCAACTCACCACCCTCATTCAAGCCTTCAGTGGAGGCTCCATGGGGCAGGGACCTGGGGTTGTTCACGATACAGCCATGGCAGGTCCTGCCACCAAGTAGGTATCCATCCACTTTGTGAAGGATGCATTCCGCTGGGAGTCTGGAGTTGGGGGGGACAAAGAACTTGACTGTGGACTCGTGTCTTCAGTCCTAGAAGAACCCCAGAATGGGGGGGGGCATGTGAAAAGTTGTTCAAAGCGGCTGTTAAAAACCTTTATTATGACAGGTGTTTAGAACCAGTTAAAAGTTCTAGAGACGTCCAGAAGGCACCTCCTGGAAAGACACTGAGATCCCCACCCTACCCAGGGCGGTGGGGTGACCTCAGTCTCGGCATGCTTGTGTAGGGAGAGGGGTGCATGGGGAACACTGAACAGGAGAAAGAAGGTGAGGGTAGGCAACTTGGAGTAAAGAGGGGAGGGGACAGAAAGGGAGGGAGGGAGGAAGGGCTGCGTCAGGTCTACATGGCTACGAACCTCAAATGCTGAGACCCCCACCAGAGCACCACAGGTTGGTCGGGAATGCAGTGCTCACAGCCTGACTGGTGTGTTGTTGGAACCTTGCAGCTTGGGTCCTAATCTGAAACATAACAGAGAAGGGAGTCCCTGTGTTAAGAGCCTGTGGTTCCACCTTTTGGACTCCAGTTTCCCCTTTCTGACCCTGAAGCAGGATGGTGAGCAGGGGGGCAAGGTGGCTCGTGCCCTAGAAGAGTCCCCTTCAGAGGCCTCCAGACTTCAACCCCAGAGAACCCAAGGCCTGGAGTCAGCAGCCCCACCCAACCTGTGCCTGCCTGAGTCTTGGGATCCCACTGGAGAAGAGTGCCTGTGGCTCCGTTAACCTACTCCTATGTCTACACAGTCTTTGGGCTGGGTGTTTTGGGATTTGTCTTTTTCTGACCTCTGGCGTCCTGGCAGCTCCCAGGCCATGAGCCATCCTGTAGGGGTGTCCAGGGGTCACAAGGGTTCTTCCAATTGGAGCTGGGCTTGCAAAGAGCAAGGGCTCCCCAGATCTGCTCCCCTGGCCTAGGCTGCACACACTGATCCAAGGCTCCTGGGCGGAGGTGACCCAAAATAGGGAACCTCCTGTCTGCCGTCACTCATCTCTGACCTGCAGAGCCCAGAGGTGGCCTAAACAGGCTTTTATACCCAACCCAAATATCTCCCAAAACTGAAGGTCAGCAAAAATAGTGTGGAAGAGAAGAAATGAGACTACCTCTCTTTGGGGATGACATGCTCCTATATGCAGAAAAATCCCCGATAATCCACACACAAAAACTAACAGAGTCAATAGACTAACTCTGTAAAGTTGCAGGGTATGAGATAGACAAAAAAGAGTTGTTTCTATACACTAGCAATGAACAATCTGAAAAGCAAATTAAGAAAATAGTTTTATTAAGAAAATAGTTTTATTTACAATAGCACCCCTAACAATAAAATATCTGTGAATACATCTATTCAAGGAAGCAAAAGACTTACCCACTGAAAACTCTACGACATTGCTGCATGAGATTAAAGAAATGGAAGGCTAGCCCGTGCTCACAGACTGGAAGATTCCTTGGCATGAAGGGGGCACTGGCCCCCCAAAGGGATCTGCAGACCCAGTACAGTCCTATTCAATGTTTTTCTTCTGCATTTTCTAATTGCTGTCAATCCCTTACAGTAATTTCCTTTCAGACATTGTAGTGGGCATCCCTTGAAGTTAGATTGGGTCATTTATCTATTTTCCATTTGTCTCAACGTCTTGAACTTAGGGACTACTGTTTTAATAAATGTTCTCATGTCCTTTTCATCCCAGAATCACTAAGATATCTGTGCCAGCTCGGGGTCAAACTTTCTCAGGCAGTCAATGGGAGCAGGTGCAGGGCTCCCCTGTTTGTTTCCCGTCCTTTGAGCATTCCCATCCTCTTCGGCCTGATGCCCAGTATCTTGAAAATCTGCATTTCATGTATTTTGTGTGGTTTTGTTTGTGCTGTTCTCTTGCAGTGGCAGGCCAGCAGACCCCGTTCCTGTTACTCTGTACCGGTCTGGCATCCCCTATTTTAAAATCAAGGTTGGAAAATGTCGATCTAGATTCCAAGTAGAATAGAGTCTCTATTACAGAATAGAGACTACAGCCACAGCCAGGGGGAATCCTTGAAGGAAGAAAAAGCCCTTAAGTTTGTATTTAAAAAGGACCATGTCAGTTCTAAGAGCAGTTTTGCTTGACTCTGTCTGGGATTGCAAGAAGCCTCATGACCCATCACCCAAGAGCTGAGTGGGTGTTCCTGTGAGGTCTGTGGTGGAAACAGGATCTCTGCCAGATGACAGGCCTCTGTAAAAGACTTTCTTCTTCTTTTCTTTTTTAAGATTTTATTTATTTATATATTTAGAGAGAGTGAGTGAGTGTACAAGCGGGGGGAGGTGCAGGGGAGAGGGAGAGAGAATCCCAAGCGGACTCTGCACTCCGTATGTGGAACCCCCACGCCGGGCGGATCCCACTGCCCCGAGATCACGACCCTAGCCCAAATCAAGAGCCGGATGCCCAAGCCACTGAGCCACCCAGGAGCCCCTAAAAGACATTCTTTAAAGATTTGATCATTCTATTCTGTCAAAGGTCCTCCAAAGGATTAAGATGACTACAAAGTTGCCTGATGGGAAGTCCCCACTTTCTCTGGGGTTTTGTAGGGTGTCCCTGGGAACACTGGGCTCAGACCGATTTCTATTCCCTGGGGAGTGAGCAAGAGACAGCAGCTTTGCCCAATGGATGGGCTGCAACCCAAGCACTGGAGGGAGGACAAAGGTTCCCAGATGCCTCCCAGTGCTGCTCCAAAGGAAACCCCCAAAAGGGCTCCACTCACCAGACCCTTCCCTAAGCATCCCAGAATCACTAACTTCTGCGCATGCCCAGTGGGCCTGTTACTTAAACAGGACGCTAGGGAAGCGCCCCAGTTAGAGGTGCACCCACAGCCTGAAGTGGGGCAGTCAAGTTTCAGGTATCTGAAAACACCTCACAGGGACAGACAAGTCTCCAAAGAAAGGAGTGAGCACAACACTAAGAATTGTATCCTCATAAATGGGACATTTCCTCCCGTTCCCTACCCCCAGTTGCCTTCCCATTTGGGTAATCCCGCTCTGGTCCTCCTCTTGCATCCTCCCCAGCCTCCTTGGTCTCCTCCGCAGACTTTTCTTGTCACCACTCTTCCCTCTCCCTGCAACTGCTGCCCCAGCCCCGCCGGCGCGCGCGCACCCGCACACATGCACACATGCACAGGGACACACACACACACACACACACACACACACACACACACACACAGCGGCCAACACAAGAGAGGCTGCCCGGTCTGCGAGGACGACGAGGGAAGCGTTTCCGCCAGCGGGGAAGCGCAGATCCATCGAGGGAAGCGTTTCCGCCAGCGGGGAAGCGCAGATCCATCTCTCTCGGTCGGAGCCTGGTTTGGAGGAGACCGAGGAAGGTGGCTTTACCCGAGGAGCTCAGCCTCTACAGCCAACCCCCCAAGCCCGCGCAGCGCCACCCGGGCCAGCCCCGGGGATGCGTGACCGCAAGTCAGGAACCTCTGTGCACGCAGGCTGACACGCGAGCCCGGCAAGATCCCGACTCACGGCACATCCTAGTGCCCGCTTCTTTACCAGGCGAATTCCCAGGGAAGCACCGCCGCGCCCCCTCGTGGCCTCCGGCGGGAGGTGCACAAGGATCCCCGCGTTCGGGCGAGGGTAGGTCCAAACAAAACCATTCCATTGGCCCCCTTAGATCCAGCTGCGAGTTCATAGCCAGAGGTGAGTGGGGTCCCAGGCACACGGACTCCGCCACCGCCTTCCCTTCCTCCACCATTGCACTCTTCGCCCCGGACGAGATTTCTACAGTCTGCCTTTGCAGGGGGAAAAAAGCCACATCTGGAAAACACAACTACTCTAAAGAGGGAGTCCCTGTGCAATTTTAGGGTCATCAGCGGACACTTCTAGGCTTCTACCTTGGCTTCGTTTTCATTTGCTGTTCTAGATTGTGCTCTGGGGTACTGTCTTAATTTTACTAACCTGGCAAAATTAGAAAATATATGTTTTTAGTTTCAATATTTATTAGTTGGCCCCTGAGTCAATCGTGTGGCAGTAGGCAGAATAATGCCCCTCCCCTGCCGAGGAGGTCCCCATTCGAGGCCCTGGAACCTGTGGATATGTTATAATCACATAGCAAAGGGGGCTTTGCAGATGTGCTTAGTTAGGTTAAGGACCTTAGATGAGTAGGTTATCCTGGACTTCCACGTCATTACATGACGGCTTTAAGAGTGGAAGGGGCAGAAAACGAGGTCAGAATGATGCCTTGTGAGGAGGGCTCTACCTGCTGTTGCTAGTGCTGAAGATGGAGGAAGGGGCCCTGAGCCAAGGAATGGGGGGTGGGGTCCCTAAGTGCTGGAAAAGGCAAAGAAACAGACTGTCCCCTAGAGCCTCCGGAAGGGAAGGCAGCCCTGGAGACACCTGGATTTTCATCCAGTGAGATCCTTGTTGGAATCCTAACCCATAGAACAGTGAGATAATAAATGTGTGTTCTTTTAGGCCACTAAGTTTATGGTAACTTGTCAGGACAGCAATAGAAACCAGTACACATGTCATTGGCTCGAGCGGTAATACAATCTGCTGGGTGTAATAAAGGCTGTATGCATTCTGCAGGTTGTATCAGGTCGAGAGCTAGTTTTACACATTTAAAGTGTTACATTAGGCACCTGCCTCTTTCTCCTTTCCATTCTTTCCCGTAGGGTCACCCCGTTCCCTGCACAGAGCGCCAACATGGTTCTTAGGTGAATTACACAAATGGGAAGCCAGTGGTTGTCACACACAAGTTTTTTTAAAGAATGGGCTCTGTTTCTGTCGCATAGTAAGAAGAATATAACATACAGAATGTTAAATACTGGAGCACCCTCTTCTCAAAGATACGGTTTTTTTGCAACTAGTTTTATTACAGCACAGAGCTACTTTTTAACATCTCACAGAGTGGAATGCAAGAATGGTTTTCAGTCTTTTCCCCAAAAAGGATTTATGACTGGATTCTGAGCTGATCTGATATTTCCTTAATACCTTGCTGCTCTCATAAATGTTATGCACATAAAATGGATTTCTTAGAAGCAATATTTGAGTTCTTCACGGATTACTGATTATTTGATCAACACCGACCAGACCTGGGAGCACAGGGATGAAGGCAAAATTGCTGGGATACTTGAATAAGCACAAGGCAAGAGGGCCTCACATTTGCTACTGCATCTTTAAGTAATACTTTATGGTGTTGCTGGCTTTTCATCCATCCTGCTGCTTCTGCCAGTGAGCTCTGCCGTATTGACAGCCAAACACGCTCACGGAACCACTGAAGCCACTGAGTGTGAAAGCGGATGTTGAGGCCACTCCATCCATAATGAAAGTGGGGCATGTCTTCACCCCAGGCAGGAGTCTGTTCGTGGATCTTTTTGGTGGTGGTGGTGGTAGCAACAGTGGTTGTTTGTTCTTAGTCTTGTTTAAATTTTTCAACTGTTTCTGGGGAATAACTGTGGAGTGATAGTTTTATTTTAATGCTGGAGGGCGAAAGGACATAAGGAATAGCTGAAGATGTTTATGCCAACATCTATGGAATGACTTATATACTTTTCAGTGACAGGTTCTTAATTAAAGGAAAATGAATTGATTTACAGTTTTGACTCAGTGTTGCAGAACAAGGTTCTGTGAACTGTGGTCTGCAGCCCACTGCACCAGAGCCTTCTGGGGTGTTGACGTGAAACATGAGGAACCCAGGGCCGCCCACCAACTAAACCTCTTGGGACTGGAGCCGAGGAAGTTCTTCTATAATCTCCACCATAGACTCGAAGTCTGCCCAAACCTAAGAACTGCTGTCTCATATTTTTCGACTGGGGATTCTCATAAAATGACAACGGAGAAACGTATTCTTGTAAACTTAGACTTCACATATTAGGCTCTGAGCTACTTAACAAGTGTGTCTTTCCTACTCTTTCACACGCAGCCTGGAGACTGGTGCTGAAACTGGAAACAAAGCAGGTGAAGAAAAAATGTTTATTTCTTTGTATAACATTTTGCTTTTCTAGGCACCAAAATGACGGTGTTTCATTTCCTCTAATGGACCCTGTCCACCAGTTTTATTGGCTGTCAACATGTCGCTATAGCAACGCATATGAATGTGGACCCTACATTTATACACACATTCTAAAGCACCGTGAGACACAGGCTAGGCTTTTGCACAAAAAAGATCAACTGCACACGCAAATGATCACTGGTTTGCTTCACACAAGACTTTCAGTGGGCTTGGTCTGGCCATTAGTCCCAGTTCCCCAGAGTTCAGATGATGAAATGGGACAGTGTATTTAGAGTGAGGTCACCACACTTTGGAGATCATAAAAGAACGGAAATGGGAGGTGCTGGGCTAAGCAGGAGATGGCACCAGGGAAGCCACTGCTTTCATCATGTGGATTCAAAGTACTGGGGTGCTGCAGTGTAGACAGACACCCAGTCTGATGGTGACTCAGCTGAGCTGGCCCTGGGTCAGGTGTGGGTCTGGGAGTAGGGCTGGATGAGCCCCACTGGCCAGCAGCACACCGCTGCTCCATCACGTTTTTAGAACTGCCAAGGAGCTCCAGTGTTGGGACCACATGCCCCATTCCTCGGAAGCAGGGCCCTGCTTCCCCTGAGTTGACCATTTGAGGATGAGCGCCGAGGGGAGATGCAGTGGGACGCAGATGCCACATATGCCATGTATCACAGGCAAGCAGTGATACTGGCCACAGGCCTTCATCAAATGCACCCATGTTCCAGCAATGAGCTATGTCAGGTAAATGAGGACCATGAATATCCTTTTGTCAGTTCAGTTATGTTTTGTCACCAAACGAGTATATGGAAAAGATTTCAATTCACAGATCTTATTGGATTGTAGAATTAAGGGTAAAGGATTATGGGGCTTTAGTGGTAGTGCTTTGAAATGAATCCTAAAAGACCCATAAAAATGGATAAAGACATGAAAGGGGAAGTATTTCAGGATGAAGCTGTTTGCAGAGACTAACTCCAAAGTTCTATGATGTTCCTCTGTTTCCTTCCCTAAATCCAAATTCTCACAAAGCTTTGCTTACTATTTATTCCCCTTTATCTTCCTGACAGCACCTAGATTAGACCCTCATCATTTCATGCCCAGAACATCACTGCCCCCGTTCAGTAGGCTTCTCCGGTTCTAATGTCTCCTGACTGTAGCTGGCCACCATTCTTACCATCAGAGAGTTCTGTTTCTGTCACGTACCTACTGTACTCAGAAAAAAGTACTCATTTTCCATTGTCTGCTATGTGGAATGCACACTTTCATCCAATCCAATCGTAGGCCTTCTACATGCTGGCAACTGTTCTTTCAACTGACCTGACTTCTCACACCTTCCCGATAAAACACTCTCCTTGAGGCAAGTAGGACCCAACACTCCCACAACTTTGTGCATAAGCTATTCTCTCAGCCTGCTGTCCTCCTATATTTCTTCAATTTCTGGTTCACCTTCTCATCAGTAAGTCAGGAAATTCAACCAAGCTTTATAAAAACTCAAAGTTTGCCAAACAGTGAACATTCTTAATAAACCACATTAATAAACCATACGGAATTTTAAAACATATAATCAAAAGAACTTAGAATTAAAAGGTTAGGGAGTCAACATCTCACCCAAAGCAAGAAATGCTTCCATAGGATCTTTGACAAACCGTCCCTTTCTATGTAAAGAGAGCTTGGATGGGGAGCTTACTTCTTACAAACCGGCCATTCCTTCACTAGAAGGCTTGAGCAGCGAGGAAAGCATCAATTAAGTAGATTCCTTAACCTGTACCCTTTTCCCCTTGTTCAGCCCTCCAAAGGGACACAAAACACATCAGCTCTTCTTCACCCGACAATTCTTCAAATATTTAAAGCCAGTTCTCATCCCCTCATCATCTTTTCCAGGCCTAAACATTTTTAGTTTCTTCAACCAGTTTGAGATTTCTGGTCCTTCAGTATTGTGGTCCCTGTCTTAGTGATGTTCCCTCATTTGTCAATGTCCCTTAAGTGCCTCACAATCTACCAATATTTCTGACACGGTCTCATCACATGGACACCACTCTTACACAACTGCGGTCTCAGGTGGAGTTGGCTTTTCTAGCGACCTTGACCTATGAGTTCCTGTGTACATGTGTTTGCACTTAACTCTCTCATCCTCAAGCCCACAAACGGCTACAGGGCCAGACCTCCCCATTCCCCTGTACTCGTGCCACTGATACTAGCTCAGGACTTTCTGTTTGTATTTGCTGAATTTCATCATACTGACATCAGCCCTCTGTTGCAGACTGCTTGGATTTATTAATGTTTAGAATACCCTCCGATTGAAGCATGGGGGAAATACAAGATTCTCAAATAGTAGGCTATCATTTCAGCAAGTGGTGAAAGTGCTCCATAAAAGAGTTTAAAAATTTAGATTCAGGCTTGAAATTCAGCTTCTATTAGTGGTATTTCTGTAATTTTTTTTTTATCTTTTAATTTTCTCACTGTGGAGTGGGTCAGTGTGGGAGCAGGCTGTTACTACATTGGCTGTGTGGGTGGTCAGTGTGTATTATTCCCCAAATTTAAGACCTTTTCAAATGATGGTACCACCAGGACAGTTCCTTATATTTAAAAAAAATCTTGTATAATCCGGACTTTAACTTGTCTCTGGACATCTGGGTAGGTGAGGTTGGACTTTTGTGGTCTATTTTTAGGGTTGGCAGGGCTGGGTCTTGCTCATGAGACCAGCCTCTGGGTTTTCTGTATGAGGGCTCTCTATCTTCTTTTTGGGAGTCTCATGCTTGGCTAGGGGTCTTTCTGAAACAGAACTCTTAGCTTTCCAGATGTCCACAACTCCCAAGGTAAAGGGAGTCTATGATCATAAGCAAGGGAAGGAAACTTGTGGGGTGGGGGAGCACCTTACAGTCCCTTCTTGGAATTGCCATGAAGTGCCTCATAGATCAGTAGCTCTGACTGGAGGGACCTCAAGAGCTGCTATTTCTCTTCACACTGTTGCTGCGGGAGGCCAGCTTATGCTGCAGATGCCAGGGTAGAGGCAACGGTCTGCTGAGCTGGCAAGGGTCCCCAGGGCAACCAGCTGTGAGCTAGCCTTTGCATCAGAGTTTTAGCCCTAGATGTCAACCCACAGGTCATGAAACCCACCACTTTTATTTTACAGATGTGGAAACAGAGACTCAGAGAGGTGAAGTAACTTTGCCTGACGTCATGCCATTAGCTACAGTAGCTAGGGGCAGACACCACAGCTTCACGTTCTTACTGCCCCTGCTCTTTTCATGGTGACAAGCAGTTATACCGTTCATGCTGGGGCTTAGTGTCAGGGCTGGTGTAGATGTTTCCTACATTACAGTGAGACTAATATTTTTAAATAAACTGGAAGCATGAGAACATTCTTTCTCCAATATCCGATATGCTGCATCCTTCTATAACAAAACTTTAGCCTCCCAACTTTGGAGAGAAAAAGATGTCCCCACAGAAGTCTTCCCTTCTGCTCCAAGTCACCCATAATCAGGAATAGCGGAGAAGAAACAGATTTCCAAATGAGGCCATTAACTGTCTTGCCAATATCCCTTCTAAATCTGAAAATGGGGCCATTTTCCTTATCAATGGACTCCCTCTTACCTGGAGTAGTTCTCCTGGAGGGTTAGTTGTTCCTCCTGGAAAAGCAAGATCTCCTGTTGCTTCTCCTTCGAGTCTTCCAAAAGCTGCTCCATCCCACCTTTTGGTCCTCCAGCTCCGTTTCTAGCTCTTGAAGCCAGGACGGAGAGGAGCATTCTGTTTTCTGGGAAAGCTCTGGTGAGTAGGGACACAGCGGTATTTATACTATGGGGCTAAGGGTCAGCAGGAAGATGAGCCCTAGAACATCCATCCTGACAAATAGAACTAAGACAAGAGAAAAGCCAGCTTGGGCTGCAGCTGCCCAGGGAAGCAAGACAAGTGTCACCTCACTGTGTCCACACACCCTCCATCTTTGTAATACCTGTGATCCTCTGATTTACTAAGGTGTGTCTTGCTTTTCAGAGAAAATACTCTGGTTTCTAATGCTCACTATTTTCTAAGTTTTCACATACCCTCTGTACAAAAATCTATTCTTGAATTTTGCCAAAGATAATCAAGTTTGTCTACAGATTTTAGAATACATTAGGTTCATCATTTTGAAAATCGGGACATCTGTTCTTTTCTGGGCTTGCAGCATCTCTCGCTCTTCCTGGTTTCTCAAAGACTGTTGATGGGGATTCTGAGGATAAGGCTGCAGCGCTGTCAATCCTCTGGGGAGAGGTCACCTGGGCCAGACAGACTGTACTCATTTACATCTTATTATCTTCTCCCCTGTGAGGTCTGTGCTCATGTTGCCAGGCATGCAGTGGTGGTTTAGTAGTTCTGTCTTCTCTCTTATCTATTAAATTCTGTTACTTCCCTAGCACTAACCTTTCCCCTCACATCCTCTTGCTCTGAGGTGAATTTATAAATACCACTTGATGTCTTTTCTGGTTCCACAAGCATTCTTTCATTGTGGGCTTAAGCCTTTTTGACACTATTCTTAGTCTTTTATGGCTATTCAATAAATATTTGTAAATAAAAATAATTTGTTCTTGATAATATACTGATTTGATCAAGTCAATTAACACTGAGATCAGCTGTCCCCTGGGCCACACAAGAAATAATGCTCCACCATGGATGCCCATTGAATAGGGTTGGGAAAGCACTGGAGGACATTTCATTGGTACCTCCATACACAGAGTCATGAAGATTACTGACCAGAGAGGAGCCTTGAGTGCATGAGTGAGGGGACATGGTGAGGAGATATGGGGAGGGCAGTTGAGTACCAGGAGGAACACACAGAGCTGCAGTAAAGCCTGGAGAGGGAGACCAGATACCTAAATGGTATCCAGTTTGATAGCTAATGACTGAATATCTGAGTATCTGTGGGTTTGCATAGGAGTGGTAGACTTCCTGGTGCTATTTGTTTTTGAAAGTCTAGGAGTGTGAGCACCCATGGCTGGGACCTCTCAGGAAACAGCTCCTTCTAGACTGAGAATAGTCATGGGACTTCATGCTGATGGATCTGGGTAGCTCTGTTATTTCCACCTTCTTCTCTTTGCTTCTCCAGTTGGTGACTGGTATGGCCAGGGAGGAAAGGGACCCAGGAATGACCACTGTTTATGGCTTTTATTACCCACTTCTGGAAACATGACTCTGCCTGAAGGCTCTGGTTTTCTCCCCTAAGGGCTTGTTGTTCCTTGTTGTAGAGTTGAGGTGTTGACTCAAGGCTTGGACATAGAAGTTAAAGGTGGACCCTTGTCCCAGAAAGTACAAGATGAATTATCTATTTGGGTAATAGATGCTTTCAAAAGTTGTCCATTCTGTATCTCCAAAGATACTGTCCCAACCCTGCAGACACCTCTGGGGCTCAAGGCCTGGGCCTAAAGCCTGATGGACAGAGTACTTGGTTTCCATGTGCCTCCTCTCAGTGGCTCTGTGCATATTAATTGTAGTCATCATTTTTTTAAAGCAGGCTCCATGTCCAGCATGGAGCCCAACATGGGGCTCACAATCACAACCCTGAGATCAGGACCCAAACTGAAATCAAGAGTCGGATGCTTAACTGATTGAGTCACCGAGGAGCCCCTAACTGCAGTAATCATGTTGCCAAAACAGGACCTGTGTTATAAATAGTTCTTATGTTTTGGCCACCTTCATCCAGTTCTTCCCATCCCCAACCCCCTGCCTCTGCGAACCACAAATATGATCTCCTTTTGATGAGTTTAGTTTTTTGTTTTTTAATTATTTTAGATTCCACATATGAGTGAGATCACACAGTATTAGGTTTTCTCGGTCTTATTTCACTAAGCTTAATGCCCTCAAGGTCCATCCATGTGGTTGCATATGGTAGGATTTCCATCTTTTTTATGGATAAATAATATTTATATATATATATCACAGCTTCTTTATTCATTCATAGGTCAATGGACACTTAGATTGTTTTCATGTCTTCACTAATGTAGATAATGCTGCTATTTTCATGGGGTGTGTGGCTATTTCTTTGACAGTGATTTCTGTTTCCTTCAAACATCCCAAAACTGGAATTGCTGGATCATATGGTAGTTCTTTTTTTTTTTTTTTTTTTTTTAAGATTTTGTTTATTGGACAGAGAGAGAGCACAAGCAGGGGGAGTGGCAGGCAGAGGGAGAGGAAGAAGCAGACTCCCCAGTGAGCAAGGAGCCCGATGCGGGATTCAATCCCAGGACTCTGAGATCATGACCTGAGCCAAAAGCAGATGCTTAACCGACTGAGCCACCTAGGTGTCCCAATGGTGGTCCTATTTTTAAAAATGTTTGAAAAACCTCCATTCTGTTTTCCATAGGGTTGTAAAGGTTTACAATCACACCAAAGTGCACAGGGGTTCCCCTCTCTCCACATTCTCACCAGTATGTATTTTCGATGATAGCCATTCTGACAGGTGTTAAGGTGATATCTCATGGTGGGATTTTTTTAAATTGTAGAGTTGACATAATATGTTATATTAGTTTCAAGTGTACAACAGAGTGATTTGGCAATTTTATACATTATTCAGTGCTCACCATAATAAGTGTGGTCACCATCTGTCACCATATAGCATTATTATAGTATTATTGAATACTTTACTTATGCTGTAGTTTTCATTCCTGCGACTTATTTTTTTATAACTTCTTAAATTTACTGAGACTTATTTTGTGGCCTAACATGAGATCTTGGAGAATGTTCCATGTGCACTTGAAAAGAATGAATACTATGGGATGTCTGGGTGGCTCAGTCAGTTAAGTATCTGCCTTCAGCTCAGGTCATGATCCCAAGGTCCTGGGATTGAGTCCCACATTAGGCTCCTTGCTTGTCAGGGAGCCTGCTTCCCCCTCTGCCTGCCGCTCCCCTTGCTTGTGCTCACTTACTCTCTCTCTCTGACAAATAAATAAATACAATCTTAAAAAAAAAGTTAAAAAAAGAGAAAAGAATGCATATCTGCTGTCTTTGGATGGAATGTTCTGCATATATTTGTCAAGTCCATCCGGTCTAATGTGTCGTTCAAAGCCATTGTTTCTTTATTGATTTCTGTCTGAATGATCTATCCATTGATGTAAGTGGAGGTGTTAAAGTTCCCTACTATTATTGTATTACTGTCAATTTCTCCCTTTACATCTGTTAATATTTGCTTTACATATTTAGGTGATCCTGTATTAGGTGTATAGATACTTATGATTGTTATATTCCGTTTTGGGGCTGATCCCTCTGTTGTGCAATGCCTTTTTTGGTCTCTTGTCACAGTCTTTATTTATTTATTTATTTATTTATTTATTTTTTAAATTTTTATTTAAATTCTAGTGAGTTAACATACAATGCCATATTGGCTTCAGGAGTAGAATTTAGTGATTCATCACTGACATACAACACCCAATGCTCATCACAACTAGTGCTCTCCTTAATACCCATCACCCATCTAGCCCATCCCCAACCCACCTCCCTCCAACAACCCTCAGTTTGTTCTCTATCATTAAGAAACTCTTATGGTCCCCCCCTTTTTTTTCCTTCCCCTCTTCCCATATGTTCATCTGTTTTGTTTCTTAAATTCCACATATGAATGAAATCGTAAGGTATTTTTCTCTGACTTATTTTGCTCAGCACAATACATTCTAGCTCCATCCACATCGTGGCAAATGGCAAGATTTCATTCTTTTTGATGGCTGAGTAATATTCCATTACACACACACACACACACACACACACACACACACACACCCACCCCACATCTTCTTCATCCATTCATCAGTTGATGGACATTTGGGCTCTCTCCATAGTTTGGCTATTGTTCATAATGCTGCTATAAACATTGGGGTGCATGTACCCCTTCAAATCTGTGTTTTTGTATCCTTTGGGTAAATACCTAGTGGTGCAATTGCTAGATCATAGGGTAGTTCTATTTTTAACTTTTTGAGGCACCTCCATACTCTTCTCCAGAGTGGCTGTACCAATTTGCATTCCCACCAACAGTATGAGAAGTTTCCTCTTTCTTTTTTTTTTTTTTTAAAAAGATTTTATTTATTTGACAGAGATAGAGACAGCCAGCGAGAGAGGGAACACAAGCAGAGGGAGCGGGAGAGGAAGAAGCAGGCTCATAGGGGAGGAGCCTGATGTGGGGCTCGATCCCACAACGCCGGGATCACGCCCTGAGCCGAAGGCAGATGCTTAACCGCTGTGCCACCCAGGCGCCCCTCCTCTTTCTCCACATCCTCACCAACACTTGTTTCTTGTGTTGTTAATTTTAGCCATTCTGACAGGTGTGAGGTAATATCTCAACGTGGTTTTGATTTGTATTTTCCTAATGATGAGTAATCTTGAGCATCTTTTCATGTGTCTGTTAGCATGATGTCTTCTTTGGATAAGTGTCTATTCATGTCTTCTGCTCATTTCTTAACTGGATTATTTATTTCCATTTCTTTATGTCCTCTTCAGTTTCTTTCATTAGTGTTCTATAGTTTTCAGAGTACAGATCTTTTACCTCTTTGGTTGGTTTTATTCCTAGTTATCTTCTTGTTTTTGGTGCAATTGCAAATGGGATTGATTCTTTTATTTCTTTTTCTGCTGCTTCATTATTGGTGTATAGAAATGCAACAGATTTCTGTACATTGATTTTGTATCCTACAACTTTGCTGAATTCATGTATTAGTTCTAGCGTTTTTTTGTGTGTGTGTGAAGTCTTGTGGGTTTTCTACATAGAGTATCATGTCATGTGCAAATAGTGAAAGTTTGACTTCTTCCTTGCTGATTTGGGTGCCTTTTATTTCTTTTTGTTGTTTGATTGGTGAGACTAAGACTTCCAGTACTATGTTAAAAAGTAATGGTGAGAGTGAACATCCTTGACTTGTTCCTGACTGTAGGGGAAAGGCTTTCAGTTTTTCCCCATTGAGGACAATATTAGCTGTGGGTCTTCTGTATATGGCCTTTATAATGTTGAGTTATGTTCCATCTATCCCTACTTTGTTGAGGGTTTTTTTTTTTTAAGATTTTATTTATTTATTTATTTGACAGAGAGAGAGAGAGAGACAGCCAGCAAGAGAGGGAACACAAGCAGGGGGAGTGGGAGAGGAAGAAGCAGGCTCATCGCAGAGGAGCCCGATGCGGGGCTCGATCCCATAACGCCAGGATCACGCCCTGAGCCGAAGGCAGATGCTTAACCGCTGTGCCACCCAGGTGCCCCTTGTTGAGGGTTTTTATAAAGAATGGATGTTGTATTTTGTCAAAGACTTCTACATTTATTAAGAGGATCATATGGCTCTTATCCTTTCTGTATGAATATGGTGTATCACATTGATTTGTGAATACTGATTCAGCCTTGCAGCACAGGAATAAATCCTACTTGGTCCTGGTGAATAATCCTTTTAATGTACTGTTGGATTCGATTTGCTAGTATCCTGTTGAGAATTTTTGCATCCATGTTCATCAGGGATATTGGCTTGTAATTCTCCCTTTTAATGGGGTCTTTGTCTGATTCTGGAATCAAGGTAATGCTGGCCTCGTAGAATGAGTTTAGAAGTTTTCTTTCCATTTCCACTTTTGGGGACAGTTTGAGAAAAATAGGTATTAACTCTTCTATAAATGTCTGGTAGAATTCCCCTGGAAAGCCATCTGGCCCTGGACTTTAGTTTGTTGGGAGATTTTTGATTACTGATTCAATTTCTTTGCTGGTTATTGGTCTGTTAAAATTTTCTGTTTCTTTCTGTTTCAGTTTTGGTAGTTTGTATGTTTCAAAGAATTGTCCATTTCTTCCAGATTGCCCAGTTTGTTGGCATATAATTTTTCATAATATTCTCACAATTCTTTGTATTTCTGTGGTGTCGGTTGTGATCTCTCATCTTTCATTTTGATTTTATTTGGGTCCTTTCTCTTCTTTTTGATAAGTCTAGCTAGAGGGGATTATCAATTTTATTAATTTTTTCAAAGAATCAGCTCTTTGTTTCGTTGATCTGTTCTACTAGTTTTTTGTTTGTGTATTTGTTTCTATATAATTTATTTTTGCTTTTTATTATTTCCCTTCTGCTGACTTTTGGCTTTGTTTGCTGTTTCTTTTCTAGCCCTTTTAGGTGTAAGGATGGGTTGTGTATTTGAGACTTTACTTGCTTCTTGAGGTTGCAATGTACTTCCTTCTTAGGACTGCCTTTGCTGCATCTCAAAGGTTTCGGACTGTTGTGTTTCCATTTTCACTTGCTTCTGTGTACTTTTCAATTTCATCTTTAATTTCCTGGTTAACCCATATATTCTTTAGTAGGATTTTCTTTTTCCTTTTTAAAAAAGATTTTATTTGAGAGAGAGCGAGAGAGCAAGCATGAGTTGGGGGCCAGGGTAGAGGGAGAGGGAGAAGCAGACTCCACATTGAGCAGGCTGCCTGATGTGGGGCTTGATCCCAGGACCTTGACATCATGACCTAAGCCAAAGGCAGCTGCTTAACCAGCTGAGTCATCCAGGCGCCCCAGGAGGATTTTCTTTAACCTTCATGTATTTGTGGTCTTTCAAAATGTTTTCTTGGGGTTGACTTCAAGTTTCATAATGTCATGGTCTGAAAATTTGCATGGAATGATCTCCATCTTTTTATACTTGTTGAGGGCTGATATGTGACCCAGTATGTGATCTATTCTGCAGAATGTTCCATGCGCACTTGAAAAGAATGTGTATTCTGCTGCTTTAGGATGAAATGTCTGAATATATCTATCAAGTCCATCTGGTCCAGTGTATCATTCAAAGCCATTGTTTCCTTGTAAATTTTCTGCTTAGATGATCTATTGATGTAAGTGGGGTGTTAAAGTCCCCTACTATTATTGTATTATTATCAATGAATTAGTTTCTTATTAATTGCTTTATATATTTGGGTGCTCCCAAGATGGGGGCATAAATATTTACAATTAATAGATCTTTTTGGATGGATATACCCCTTAATTCTGATATAATGCCCTTCTTCATCTCTTGTTACAGTCTTTGTTTTAAAATCTAGTTTGTCAGATATAAGTATGGCTATTCCAGCTTTCTTTTGATGTCCATTAGCATGACAGATGGTTCTCCATCCTCTCGCTTTCAATCTGCAGGTGTCTTTAGGTAAAAAAATGAGTCTCTTGTAGGCAGCATATAGATGGATATTTTAAAAAATCCACTCGGATACCCTATTTCTTTTGGTTGGAGCATTTAGTCCATTTACATTCAGAGTGATTATTGAAAGATATGAATTTAGTGCTATTGTGTTACCTATAAAGCTATGTTTCTGATGATGTTCTCTGTTCCTTTCTGGTCTTTGTTGCTTTTGCTCTTTTTTCCCCCCAAACAGTCCCCCTTAATATTTCTTGCAGGGCTGGTTTAGTGGTCACAAACTCCTTTAGTTTTTGTATGTCTGGGAAACTGTCTTTCTATTCTGAATGACAGCCTTGCTGGATAAAGTATTCTTGGCTGCATATTTTTCCCGTTCAGCATGTTGAATATTTCCTTCCACTCCTTTTTGGCCTGCCAAGTTTCTGTGGACAGATATGCTGCGAACCTGATCTGTCTTCCCTTACAGGTTAAGAAGTTTCCCCCCTTTCTGCTTTCAGGATTATTTCCTTGTCTGTATATTTTGTGAATTTGACTATGATACGCCTTGGCGATGGCCAGCTTTTGTTGAATTTACTGAGAGTTCTCTGGGCTTCTTAGACATTGTGTCCTTCCCCAAATTAAGGCAGTTTTCAGCTATAACTTGCTCCAATAACCTTCTTTCCCCCCCCTTTTTAAAAAATCTCTTCATCTTCTGGGACTCCTATGACACAAATGTTATTACATTTTAATAAGTTGCTGAGTTCCCTATGTCTAAATTTATGATCCATTACCTTTGTTTTTTTTTTTTTTAGCTTCGTTATTTTCCATAATTTTATCTTCTATATCACTGACTTATTCCTCTCCTTTGTCCATCCTTGTTGTTATGGCATCCACTTGGTTTTGCATCTCTGTTATAGCATTTTAAATTTTGGCCTGACTAGATTTTAGTTCTTTTATCTCTGCAGTAAGGGATTCTCTAGTGTCTTCTATGCTTTTTTCAAGCCCAGTTAGTATCCTTATAATTGTTTTATATTCTAGTTCAGACATCTTACTTCCATCTGTATTGATTAAATCCTGGCTGTCATTTCTTTCTGTTCTTTCTTTTAGGGTGAATGTTTCTGTCTTGTCATTTTGGAGGTTAAAATAAAATAAAATAAAATAAAAATTAAAAAAGAAAGCAAGCAGGCTAGATCCTAGGTGTGTTTTGGTCTGCTTGTTAAGAGAAGCTTGATAGTAAAAAAAAAAAAAAAAAGGAAAGAACAAATAAAAATAATTAAAAAATAAAATAAAAATAAAATTAAAAAATGCTTTAAAAAAACCCCAAGGGGCGCCTGGGTGGCACAGTGGTTAAGCGTCTGCCTTCGGCTCAGGGCGTGATCCCAGCGTTATGGGATCGAGCCCCACATCAGGCTCCTCTGCTATGAGCCTGCTTCTTCCTCTCCCACTCCCCCTGCTTGTGTTCCCTCTCTCGCTGGCTGTCTCTCTCTCTCTCTGTCAAATAAATAAATAAAATCTTTAAAAATAAATAAATAAAAAATAAAAAAAACCAACAAAACAAAAAACAAACAAAACAAACAAATGAAAAACTACAAAGGAAGCTAGATCCTGTTTCCCCTAGAGCTGAAGCTTTATATCACTCTACGATCAGTAGACTTGGTGCATGTGAGGGGTTTATGCTGGTCTTCTGCAGGAGGGGCCTGCTGCTTGGATTCTCAGGTGGATTTACCCTAGAGGAGATGCGCCTGTAAGATGGAGGGGGGTGGGGCTTGGTGTAGAGGGCTCCAGTCTTCACTTGGTGGTGCTGTTTTTCTCTCACTGTAGTCGGTCACTGCTGGTGGGTGAGGGGTGAAAATGGGTTCGCCCCACTCTCTAGTTTCTGGAATGAGGAGCTCTTGCTTTAGGAAGCCCTCACTGTTGAGCAATCACCCCTCCTGTGTCCCTGGCTTCCATCAGATCCCTGCCTTCACCCTGTCTGCCTACCAAGTGGTGCAACACTCTTGTCTTTTTTTTTTTTTTTTTAAGATTTTATTTATTTATGTGACAGAGAGACAGCCAGCGAGAGAGGGAACACAGCAGGGGAGTGGGAGAGGAAGAAGCAGGCTCCCAGCGGAGGAGCCCGATGTGGGACTCGATCCCGGAACGCCGGGATCACGCCCTGAGCCGAAGACAGGTGCTTAACGACTGTGCTACCCAGGCGCCCCAACACTCTTGTCTTTTATCTCAGGCGAGGCTGGGTTTCAAAACCCCCTGTTCGTTCCCAGGGCATGGACCTGCACTGATCCTCTGGGGGAGAGTCTTACCGTGCTGTGACCAGTGTCGGCTTGTCTCAGAAAACAGTTGCAGGACCTCACAGTGTATTGGGAGTTTATGGTAAACTGCAACACACAGCCAGGGCCAGAGTTTGCTGCCCTCAGCTGGTGTCTTTGTTTCTATGCTGGTGAACAGGGCAGCTTCATGGCGCCCACAGGGTCTTTTGCCCCTGGAGCAAGAGGCCTTATCACCTCTATCAAATGCACTCCAAGCAGGGAAACCGCTTCTCCCTGTGTGACCTAGGGGATCCTCAGACTGTGCTGCCCCCTCCCAGGGATCTGCCCTCCTTCCCCACCAGAAGAAAGTCGACAGGTGCGACCCTAGTGATGGTGCTACCTCTGGAGAATTTTCCATGTGCACTCGAAAAGAATGTGTATTCCTCTGTTTTTGGATGGAATGCTCTGAATAAATCTGTTAGATCCATCTGGTCATCCATGTGTCATTCAAAGCCACTATTTCCCTGTTGATTTTCTGTTTGGATGATCTATCCAATGATGTTAAGTGGGGTATTAAAGTTCCTTACTATTATTGTGTTATTATTGATTTATTCCTTTGTTAATAGCTGCTTTATGTGTTTCGGTGCTCCCATGTTGGGTGCATAAATATTTACAATTGTTATATCTTCTTGTTGGATCGTTCCCTTTATGATTATGTAGTGTCCTTCTTTGTCTCATTACAGTCTTTGTTTTAAAGTCAGTTTTGTCAAGTTTCATTCTTTCACATGTAGCTGTCCAATTTTCCCAGCACCATTTATTGAAGAGACTGTCTTTTTTCCACTGGATGTTTTTTTCCTTCTTTGTCAAACGTTAGTTGCCCAAAGAGCCGAGGGTCCATTTCTGGGTTCTCTAGTCGTTCCACTGGTCTATGTGTCTGTTTTTGTGTCAGTACCATGATGTCTTTGTGATCACAGCTTTGTAGTATAGCTTGAAATCCGGCAATGTGATGCCCCCAGCTTTGTTTTTCCTTTTCAACAATTCCTTGGCGATTCGGGGCCTTTTCTGGTTCCACACAAATTTAAGGGCTGTTTGTTCCAGTTCTTTGAAAACTGTCATTGGTATTTTGATCGGGATGGCATTGAAAGTGTAGATTGCTCTGGGTAGCATAGACATTTTAACTATGTCTATTCTTCTGATCTGTGAGCATGGAATATTTTTCCATCTTTTTGTGTCTTCTTTAATGTCTTTCAAGAGTGATTTGTAGTTTCTAGAATATAGATCCTTTACGTCTCTGACACCATTCACAAAGACAAACTCCAAATGGATGAAAGACCTTGATGTGAGACAGGAATCCATCAAAATCCTAGAGGAGAACATAGGCTTCAACCTCTTTGACATCGGCCACAGCAACCTTTTTCATGACACATCTCCAAAGGCAAGAGAAACAAAAGAAAAAATGAACTTGTGGGACTACATCAAGATAAAAAGCTTCTGCACAGCCAAGGAAACAGTCAAAAAAACTAAGAGGCAGCCCATGGAATGGGAGAAGATATTTGCAAATGACACTGCAGTTAAAAGATTAGGTATCCAAGATCTACAAAGAACTTCTCAAACTCAATATACGTAAAACAAATAATCAAATCAAAAAATGGGCAGAAGATATGAACACTTTTCCAATGAAGACGTACAAATGGCTAACAGACACATGAAAAAATGTTCAAAATCTTTAGCCATCAGGGAAATTCAAATCAAAACCACACTGAGATACCACCTTACGCCAGTTAGAATGGCAAAAACTGACAAGTCAGGAAACAACAAATGTTGGAGAGGATGTGGAGAAAGGGGATCCCTCCTACATTGTTGGTGGGAATGCAAGTTGGTACAGCCACTTTCGAAAACAGTGTGGAGGTCTCTTAAAAAGTTAAAAATTGAGCTACCCTATGATCTAGCAATTGCACTACTGGGTATTTACCCCAAAGATACAGATGTAGTGAAGAGAAGGGACATTATACACCCCCATGTTCATAGCAGCATTGTCCACAATAGCCAAATTGTGGAAGGAGCCAAGATGCCCTTCAACAGGTGACTGGATTAAGAAGATGTGGTCCACATATACAATGGAATATTACTCAGCCATCAAAAAGAACGATTTCACAACATTTGCAGCAACATGGACGGGACTGGAGGAGATAATGCTAAGCGAAATAAGTCAAGCAGAGAAAGACAATTATCATACGGTTTCACTCATTTACGGAACATAAGTAGGAAGATTGGTAGGAGAAGAAAGGGAAGAAGGAAGGGGGGGTAAAAAGAAGGGGGCATGAACCATGAGAAACTATGGACTCTGGGAAACAAACTGAGGGCTTTAGAGGGGAGGGGGGGCGGGGGATCGGGATAGGCTGGTGATGGCTATTAAGGAGGGCACATACTGCATGGTGCACTCGGTGTTACACGCAAGTAATGAATCATGGAACTTTACATCAAAAACTAGGGATGTACTGTAAGGTGACTAACAAAAAATTTTTATAAAAAAATAGTCAATTTTGTCTGATTTAAGTATTGCTACCCCAGCTATCTTTTTACTTCCATTTTTATGATAAATGCTTCTCCATCCCTTCACTTTCAATCTGCATGTGTCTTTAGGTCTGAAACGAGTCTCTTGTAGGCAGCATGTAGATGGGTCTTGTTTATTTATCCATACAGTCACCCTATCTCTCCCTCCTTCCCCCCTTTATCTCTTTCTCTCTTCTTCCAGGTCTTTTGGAGTGTTTTGTCCTTTTACATTCAACGTAATTATTGATAGGTATATACTTTCTGCAATTTTGTTGTTATAGTTGTTTTTGTAGTTCTTCTCTGTTCCTTTCTTCTCTTGCTCTCGTGGTTTGATGGCGTTCTTTAGTAATAGGCTTGGATTCCTTTCTCTTTATTTGTTGCATACCTATTACAGGTTTTGGAATTGTGGTTACTATTAGGTTTATATATAATACCGTATGCACATATCAGTCTATAATAAGTTGATGGTTGCTTAATTTGAACCCATTCTAAAAGCACTAAATTTTACTCTCCTCTCCCCACCATTTTATGTACATGGTGTCATACTTTACATTCCCTGGAGCCAACTTGATCATCATGCATGATCACTGATTGTATGTTGAATTTAGTTTGCTAATATTTTGTTGAGGATTTTTGCTTCTATGTTCATCATGAATATTGGACCATAATTTTCTTTCTTGTAGTAACCTTGTCAGGTTTTTCTATCAGGGTAATGTAGGCCTCATAAAATGAGTCTCGGAGTGTTCCCTCCTCTTCTATTTTTTTTTTGGAAGAGATTGAGAAGAAATGGTTTTAACTTTTCTTTAAGTGTGTGGTAGATTCACCACTGAAACTGTCTAGTCCTAGACTTTATTTTGTTGGGTTTTTGATTACTGATTCAATCTCCTTGCTGGTAATGTCTGTTCAGATTTCCTGTTTCTTCATAATTTGGTATTGGTAAGTGGTATGTTTTAGGAATGTATCCATTTTTTATAAATTGTCAAATTTATTAGTGACTAATTCTTCATAGTAAAATCTTTTAAAAATTTTTATTTAAAATCAATTAATTAACATATAGTGTATTATTAGTTTCAGAGGTAGACTTTAGTGATTCATCAGTTGCATATAACATCTAGTGCTCATTACATCAAATCCCCCCCCTTTTTTTTTAAGATTTTTTATTTATTTATGTGACAGAGAGACAGCCAGTGAGAGAGGGAACACAGCAGGG
Organism: Ursus arctos; assembly: GCF_023065955.2. Taxonomy (NCBI): domain Eukaryota; kingdom Metazoa; phylum Chordata; class Mammalia; order Carnivora; family Ursidae; genus Ursus; species Ursus arctos. The sequence goes on along the minus strand of NW_026623019.1, from coordinate 4,830,738 downwards.
GGAGTGGGAAAGGAAGAAGCAGGCTCATAGCGGAGGAGCCCGATGTGGGACTCGATCCCGGCACGCCGGGATCACGCCCTGAGCCGAAGGCAGACGCTTTAACGACTGCGCTACCCAGGCGCCCCACATCAAATCCCCCCTCAATGCCCATTACCCAGTTATCCCATCCTCTCACCCACCCTTCTTCAGCCACCCTATTTACTTCCTATAATTAAGAGTTTCTTATGGTTTGTCTCCCTCTCTGATTTCATCTTATTTCCCCCCCTTCTCCTGTGTTCATTTGTTTTGTTCCTTAAATTCCACATATGAGTAAAATTATATATTTATCTTTCTCTGACTTATTTCGCTTAGCAGAATACCTTCTAGTTCCACTCACGTCATTGCAAATGGTAAGATTTCATTTTTTGATGGCTGAATAATATTCCATCGTGTGTGTGTGTATACACATACATGTACATATACATACACACACACACACACATTCATACCACATCTTCTTTATCCATTCATCTGTTGATGGACATCTGGGCTCTTTCCATATTTGAGCTATTGGGGACATTGCTGCTATAAACATTGGGGTGCATGTGCACCTTCAAATGACTATGTTTATATCCTTTGGATAAATACCTAGTAGTACAATTGCTGGGTCATAGGGTAGCTCTATTTTTAACTTTTTGAGGAACCGCCATTGTTTTCCAGAGTGGCTGTACCCCAAAAGCAATCTATACATTCAATGTAATCCCTATCAAAATACCATGAACAGTTTTCACAGAGCTGGAACAAATAATCCTAAAACTTGTACAGTAGAATCTTATGATCCTTTATATTTCTGTGGTATCAATTGGAACATCTCTTTCATTTTTTTTCTTCTTTTGGTGAGCCTTGCTAAAGGTTTGTCAATATAGTTATCTTTTCAAAAAACCAGTCTTAGATTCATTGATTTCTTCTATTGTTTTCATGTTCTCTATTTTGTTTATTTAGACCCTGGTCTTTGCATTTCTTTTCTTCTACTAACTTCAACTTCATTTGTTCTTTGTCTAGTTCTTTGAGATGTAAAGTTAGGCTGCTTATTTTTGATTTTTAAAAAATGTTTCTTGATGTTGGCATTAATTGCCATGAACTTCCCTCTTGGTACCGCTTTTGCTTAACACCGTAAGTTTTGGTATGTTTTAATTCCATTTAGTTGCCTTTTAAAAATTTCTTTTGATTTCTTCTTTGACCCATAGGTTATATTCAGTAGCATGTTTTTTGATCTCCACTTCATGGTGAATTTTCATTTTCTTCCTGTAATTGGTTCCTAGTCGTGGTCAGAAAAGATGTTTGATAGGATTTCAATCTTAAATTAATGAAGACTTGCAATGTGGCCTAATGTATGTTCTCTCCTGGAGATTGTTCTAGGTACATGTGAGAAGAATGTGCCGTCTGTTGCTTTTGTATGGAATGTTCTGTATATGTGTTTAGTCCCTTTGATCTAGTCTTCCAACTCTTCCAGTGAGAGAGTGGCCTCATTTAGAAGATGAATCTTGCTATCCCTTATGTTCTACATGAGTGAAACCATATGATAACTGTCTCTCTCTGCTTGACTTATTTCATTTAGTATAATCTCCAGTTCCATCCATGTCGATGCAAATGGTGGGTATTTATCCTTTCTGATGACTGAGTAATATTCCATTGTATATATGAACCACATCTTTATCCATTCATCTGTTTAAGGGTGAACCATGAGAGACTATGGACTCTGGGAAACATTCTGAGGGTTTCAGAGGGGAAGGGGGTGGGGGGATTGGGTAGCCCGGTGATGGGTATTAAGGGGGCATGTGCTGTAATGAATACTGGGTATTATACGTAAATAATGAATCATGGAACACTACATCAAAAACTAACAATATACTGTATGGTGACTAACGTAACATCATAAAAAAAAATTTAAAAAAAGGAAGATGAACCTTATCATTCAACTCTGCCGTAGCTCTTGGTTGTCTCTCAAGCCATTGTGATTGTCTAAGTAGTCGATTCTTTCTTTAATGGCTCCCCATATTTGAGGGTATGCCAACCTGTCAGTGTTCCAAAGGGGAGGATCTCAGCACCCGAATTCAGGCTGTTTGGAAGCCAGACACTCAGGCAACAGCTTTTATTTTTATTTTTTATAATAATATTTTTTATGATGTTAGTCACCATACAGTACATCCCTAGTTTTTCATGTAAAGTTTCATTATTCATTACTTGTGTGTAATACCCAGTGCACCATGCAATACATGCCCTCCTTAATACCCATCACCAGCCTATCCCATTCCCCCACCCTGCTCCCCTCTGAAGCCCTCAGTTTGTTTCCCAGAGTCCATAGTCTCTCACAGTTCATTCCCCCTTCTTTTAAAGTATGTAAATATATGTAGTCCTGTGGTACCACAAGTGTAATCCTCACTGACTACCAGAGCCAAGTGATCTGGAGATGTGCCCTGGTAATTGCAAAAATACAGGCTCCAGACATGTGTTTAAGCTTTTAGGGGTTTATTGGTGAGTTGTAGCAAGGCAGAGGGGGCACGGTGTCCAGCAGTCTACATTCTCTGAGAACATATCTGTAGGCCCTTTGATGTGTGCCAGAAGCCTGCCCTTCAGGCTAAAGCTCCAAGACAATCAAATATGACTTTTTCACAAAAAGACAGGGTGGTGTCTTAGTCTGTTGTCTGTGTAGTGCCCTATGATGGTATCCTGCCAGGAACTGACTCTCCAACTGTTAAAGTCTCACAGGACCCAGGAACACAAGCCCCCTTGGCTGCCAGAGCCAGGCAATCAAAGGGTATCCTCTGAGTGGCAACTGCAAAATCCATGGCACCAGATGTAAATGTTGGGACACAAGATGCATGTAAAAGCTCCTCTCCGGGAAATACTGGTGTTCCGGAACACAGCAGAAGGACAGCATAAAGATAAGACCTGCATATGGAGGTCTCTGGAAAGGATTAGAAGACTGCTTCTCAAGCTGTAGGTATAGTGATAAGCAAATGGGTCTTTTCACAGAAAGAGTGGGCTATAGGGTATGTTGACTCTTGCTGTGCCTTGGGTTAGTGCCATTTAAGAACAACTATTTCTCAATGCTTTTATAGTCCTGGGGAACCCATAAGCATAAGACCCACTGGTCACCAGAGCCAAACAATGTAGAGATGTTCCCTGGTGGTAGTCACAAAAACTGGAGCATCAGACTAGCGTAGAAGCTCTTTTATTGGAGAAGGAAAGCACAAAAAATTGTGTCTACTAATCTCCGTTCCCTGAGATTACCTTGGTTCCTTGCCCGAGCAAGACTGTAGGATGGTTTTCACAGTTGTCTGGGTTCTCTGATCAAGCTTTCTAGATGGTCAGGACTGGCTACCACACTCAGCAATAGGCAGGGCTATGAATTAGCTACCCTGCTCACTTGGGGCTGCAGAACAGGCTCCAGGATCAGCAAGGTTCTTTGGGAATCAAAGCAGAGAAACATGCATGCTAACCTCCCTTGACAGATGAAGTCAGTTTTGGCTCTGCATCTAGAGCTGCTGGTCAGGTTCTTTACTCAAGTGCTGCTGTAACTGGGGCTGAAGGATGGGCTACTAAGCATCGCAGGATCTCTGGTTAGGTTTCCTGGTTAGTGGGGTCAGGCTGCATTCAACAATGGGCAGGGCTATGAATTCCCTCTGCTGCCTGGGCAGAGTAGGGGGAACTGGATCCAAGGCTGACAAAGCTCTTTGTGGTCCTGACTCAAGCTGACCCTCTCCCCACATTCCCTGGCCACTGGGTTTGCTCTGCAGATGATCAGTTCTGCCTGCTGAACTCTGCTCAAGCATTGCTGGGTTATACATCTTCCAGGTGGTCTGCCCAGTCTTTCTGATTGGGTAGGGCTTAGAACTACTCTTTGCAGTGGACTGGGCTATGATTCAGCTCCCCAACCTGGGCAGAAGGGGGAAAGACCAGGCTCCAGGGCTTAAAAGGGTCTTTGAGGTACTGATTGCTCAGGCAGACTTGTGCCCCATGGTCTTGGCTCTGTAGTTCAGCAAAGCCACTGCCTGGGAGTACTACGTGGGTGCTGCACGCAGGAACGTAGTTTGCTCAAGTTGAAGCACTGGTAGTTTTCATCACAACCTGATTCCCAGTGCTCAAGCCCTGCTAATTCCCTGTGATCCCCATGAGGCAAGACCAGAGTGGGGACTCCCAAGAAGTGAGTTACAATGCTGGGGGAGCTAGGTGCCCACCCTCGACTCTCTTCTCCTATTGTAGGAGGAACTATAGGCTTAGGGGGACTTCCCAGTGCAGTGCTGCACCAGCTTGGGGGAAGAGCTATGTGGTAGTGTACAGCTGCTACCCCTGTAACATAGTCTGTCTTGTGTCGGTCTTGGTCTCCACTTATGGTGCAGGTGGAATGCTTCAGCCTCATTTCCATGTTGAGATTTTTTTCACTGGTGTCTTGTCCACGGATAGTTACTAGCCCTTCTGGTGAGGGGGGAGGGAAGTTGGGAATGACTTATATTGTCATTTGATAACATCACTCATGCTCAACAGATCTGAGACTTTCTAGCCTCTGCATGGGCACTGTAAGATGCAAGGGAGAATGGAGAGGAAGGAGGGGGAGGGAATGAGATTAAGAATATGCAGAATAAATTATAGTGAATGCAGTGTGAGTGCCTAGTCAGAATAGAAAGAAGAGGAAGCAGCCATGGAGAACAGGCCACAGGGGAAAAACAGAGGATATTGTCTGATGATAGGCTCTGCAGGGTGTGGGAACTGCTGGAAAAGTGGAGTCATAAATCTTCAGATGCCTTACCTTAGAAGTGAGAAGACTAGCTTGCAGACTTTTTTTTTCTTAAATAACTTTATTAAGGAATACTGTACATATAAAATTCACCCACTTCAAGTGTACAATTTGATGATGACCAGTAAATGCACTAAGTTGTGCAACCATCAGCTTAAATCATTTAAAAAAATTTTCATCACCCCAATAAGATCCTTCCCCCAGTCCCATTTACTGCTAATACTCATTCCCACTCCTGCTCCAGGCAACCACTGCTTGTCTTTGGAGATCTGTCTTTTCTGAAAAAATTTTTCCCACATAAATGGAGTCAGACTGGTCTCTTGTGTCTGGCTTCTTTCACTTAGCAAAATGTTTTGAGGTTCACCCATGACGTAGCATGTCTGCAGTTCGTTCCCATTTATCGCTGAGTGGTAGTCCATGGTACTGATTTACCACACTTGGCTATCCTTTCACCAGCTCATGACAATTAGGTTATTAAGTACGGAATATTCCTAACTCCCTCTGCTATTCCTGTGGTAGCACATCCTGCATAGCCAGGTCTCTCTCACTGAGAACAGAATAGAGACGAGACCCACGACCTAGCCAAGAGGCTGGAAAGGTAGAAGTCAGCACAGGCACTCTTACTTACAAAGTCCTGCCTGGGAATGAGTACCACTACCTCAGCCCTCCCTACACACTGACCTCTTGGATCTCCTTTTAACACCCTGTAAGGAATAGGGCAAGTGCTAGTATCAATGATGGAAATAAGGCCCAAAGAGGTGGAGTGGCTCTCTTAAAGTTTGAGCAACGAAGTTGAGGATCTCTAATTTCTGGCCAAAATCTCTAGATTTGGAGGTGTTTGCAGCCACACACTTCTCATCTGATGGTCTATTGTGACACAAGGAGAAAGAAGCAAGGATGAGCCAAAAATCAGACTACCAAGCTCTCTCTCTGGCTGCAAGACAGACCACAGGAGGAAGACACAGGATGGCTCCTGGTTTGTCCACCTCCCACTCCAGCACCTATCTGTAAGCAGGGAGAAAGCCCATCTGCTGCAGGGCTGTGCTGAGAGATGACAGAGCCCCCTGCTCCCTAAACGGGCCATGCTTAGAGCCTCTTCCTTCTCTCCCTCAAGTTCTGCTCCTCACCTGAGCGAACATCTAAATATGACGTTTTTCTTCCAAAGTACACTTAGTACAGTAACAAATCCAGGAGCTCTGACAACCATCACAGTAGCAGCAATGATTCCATCCTCTGTTCAATGCACTGGATACAGTGCTGCATGGAAATTTGCGTTTTTTTTTTTTTTAAACATGGGGCTTGAGATCAAGGTCTGAGCTGGGATCAAGAGTCAGATGCTTAACTGACTGAACCACCCAGGTACCCTGGGAACTTGCATTCTTACTCCTTATTGGCATCAACCCTTATTGGGCGTCAACCCTCTCAAATCTGAGCCCTCGTAGTAGGTTGTTTCCTTTGTTCCTCACGGGAGGTCACAGGAAGTACTGTGTCTGGCCTTTAGCATTCCATCTGGCAGGTATATCTCTGAACCTCTTCAGGGGGACATTGTATGGACACCTGGTTCTGGTAACTCCACCTCCCCTGGGCAGGACTGTCAGACTCACGGGTAAATGTGACGTTGAGGACAGAAGCTAAAATCCCAGCCCTTTACCCTTCAAGGCTTCAATGCAGGTGACAAAGATGGGAGTTCTTGGCAAAGAAGTCAAGCCATAAAGAGACCTAAGACTGGAACCTCTGGGGAAAAATAGAGCAAACCCAGACTCATAAATACACAAAACAGACCCTAGTTGTGAGGCCCAACACACCTCTTGAACATCCCTTGTTTCCCAATGGCAAAGAATTTAAGAATCTCAATTCAATGCAAGTCAGTAAACATGGCAATGTCTCTGTGCAGTAGGACAGTACTCTTGCACATAGGTCTTGTCAATCTTTGCTTACATGTTCTGTGCCTCCAGCAGCCTGACATTTTGCACTGAGGCTGAATCACTCTTCATGTAAGAATTTCAGTGTAGGTGAGGGGGTCCAGCCAATTTAGCCCAAACTCTAGACCCTCTGGTGCTGTTGTCCTGTATGGAGTGGCATGTATGGAGTGAAAGCCTGAGCCCTGCACTCCAGACAATGGCCACTGCGATATACTGTGCTTAAGCCTCCCCCAGCTCACAATAAGCAGCTCTAATTCAGAGACACCTCTCCTTCCCCCAAATTAGGATTCTGCTCCAGATTCAGAAGGAATTATATCTGTGATGAATCCTGGATATCTCCTCACCGCCCTTGCCAGTAGTAACAGAAAAAGACCCCCAGATCTCTGGACCTTCAGCATCATAGAAAAGCCCCCACATTCACCTGTGCCATGGCCTTGCTGACTTGTGATGTCTAGTGTCAGCCTGAACCGTGCCACTACTCTCAGTAACGTAGGTCTTGGCTTCCATGCTCAGCTTCATCTACAATCCTAGGGCTCTCCCCTATGGCTGTCACAGGGAAAGAAGAGCTTGTCAGTTAATTGAATCAGAGCCAGGAACCAGTGTTGGCCAGAACCAGCCTGAGGTGTAATAAAAATTATATGATTCTGAGAGAGGACAACATAAGATTCATACTGATTGATCAATTCCAATTTCCTGCCACTTCAAGCAAAAAGCATTGAAATTCTACTGTCTTGGCCATTGAGGGGAATGTCCAAAGGGTCAAGAAGACTTGTAGTATGAGATGGTAGGACAGGAGAGACACAATCTCATTCTTTGGACAAGTTGTTTGTTATGCACAGGGCCCACAGTGACAAGCGGATAAAGAAGGGAATAGAGAAATGGCACAGATACAATCTAGGGAATGATAAACAGGTAAGGCCTGACGGGACCAACCTGAGGAGAGGGAGGCTAAGCACAGGCCTGACAGTCATGGTAAATGCCATCTAATAAGAAGTACCAATTAAAGAAAGTCTTAGGGCCTAGGCTCCTCCACAGGCTACAAATGCCATTAGTCCTCCCTACACAATTCAGCCTCAGATAGATGCCCTGGGTTGCCCATCATTGATCCAGGAGAAAGGAGAGCACAGCTAATCCAGTGCCCCTGCACCTCCGCAGACACCATGAAAGCACTGGTCTCGATGTGTGTGTCAAAGGATTTACAACTGTCTGAAAGGAGATGTCCAGCATGGGGACTGGCTCGCTTCCAGATAATCCCATATCCACAAACGGATTTGCAACTATAAGGTCAGGAGCTGGTCTCTCCACTAGTCATGAATGAATGACTAGATGATGAATCCTACCTCATTCCTTTCTCTACTTGGCTGAATAAAGTGGGGGAAGATGTTTACTGTGAGGTTCCTCTGATCCTGACTCACCAGGTCAAACCATCCACATGAAAAGGCAGAGGAGAATAATTAAATATGCCCCTTCCCAGCTACTGAGATGGCCAAGATTTACTTCATGTCCATTATTCACCAAATGGGTCAGATCCTGACTGTTCTGTGAATCTTTAATACTGAATTAAATTGGATCATTCCATCCTTTATTTTTAAGAGAATGAACTCCTCACCAAAACTTTACATTTCTGTCCCTGGTTGCCCTCAACTAGCCCAGCCCACGGTGTTAGCTATCTATGAGAGGAGGCTTACTGGGGCACGTCAAGAGGAGATACTGGGCAAATCCAGCTGGAGAAGCAACTGGGAACTGAGGCCTCATCCTGAGAGAGAACCAAATGGATACAGACAGGATCTCTACTGGTGATTCTAGCCAACGTCACGTCACCCTGGCAGGGCAGAGGGAGGGTAGGGCCAGGGCACCAGTGGGTGGCTAAGTCCCTGGCTGGGTTCTATATATAAACTGGAAATGCCAGGAGCCAGCTCCTACTTATTTCCTCTCCTCCATGGGTCTGACAAGTATTTAGTGGTATGAGGCCTTGGACTTTTTCATCCTACAGAGAGGGTGAAAATCCGAGACTGTCACAGATCCCAAGGGAAGGACAGCTGATGATGCCACCAAGATGAAGGGGAGGCCCATTATAGGAAAATACTAGAATAAAGATTGGCGCTATCTCATAGGGGGAAGGTGCTCTCCTAATAATAGTAGAAAGATGTTAAGTATTTCTTCAATTTTTGTCTGTCCTATGTTTAGTCTCCCTGATAAAGAAGGTCCAGAAAGGCAGAGCTTTTTATTTTTTAATAAACTTTATTTTTACAGCAATGTTAGGTTCATAGCAAAATGGAGAGAAAGGTACACATTTATCCCACATACCCCCTAGCTCCAACATTATCAACATTCTCCACTGACGTGGTACTTTTGTTTCAACTTATGAACCTAAACTGACACATCATAATCAGCCAAAGTCCATAGTTTATGTTAGGGCTCGATCTGGGTGTACAATCTATGGGTTTGGACAAATGTACAGTGACACATATCTATCATTACAGTGTTCCACAGAGAAGTTTCGGGGCTCCATCTAAACGTCCTTCCATCCACTGTAACCCTGGGCAACCACTGATCTTTTAACAGTCATCCCAGTTTTGCCTTTTCATATATTCATATTAATGACCATGTAGCTGGAATCACAGGCTGCCGTAGAGTTGTAATCACACAGTATGTAGCCTTTTCAGACTGGCTTCTTTCACTGAGTAATATGCATTTAAGGTTCTTCCATGCCTTTTCATGCCTTAGTGGCTCATTTCTTTTTAGCACTGAATAACAGCCCATTTTCTGGATGTATCCCAGTTTCTCTCTTCACCTACTTAAGGACATCTTGGTTGCTTCTAAGTTGTGGCAACTATGAATAAATGGCTAGGGCTCAGTCATTTTGGGAGCTTGTTGTGCCTCTGGACTGTGAACTGCACATGTGCTTCTGTTCCCCTCTCCTTAGGTGGGGCAGGATGGCCAGAAGGGTCTGTAGTTGGTTTTTCTCTTCTCCCACATGGAAGGTTAGTGTCAGCTGGATTTGGGTATTTACCTTCCCCCATGTCGGTTGGGTTCTGAAGAAGCTCCAGTGGGTCTTAAATTTGGTTAAATAATTTCTCCTTAGGACAGCCCTTCTTAAGAAAGGAATGCTGTGGTGTATTTCAATATAGTTCCTTTTGCTCTTCTCCTGCCAGAAGCGAGAGGGGATTTTTCTCCAATATTCAGTATGATCACCTTACAGAAGTGGGCAATGCTACTCTTTTTTTTTTTTTTTTTTTTAAAGATTTTATTTATTTATTTGACAGAGACAGCCAGCGAGAGAGGGAACACAAGCAGGGGGAGTGGGAGAGGAAGAAGCAGGCTCCCAGCACAGGAGCCTGATGTGGGGCTCGATCCCAGAACGCCGGGATCACGCCCTGAGCCAAAGGCAGACGCTCAACAACTGCACCACCCAGGCGCCCCGGGCAATGCTACTCTAACCCCAACTATGTCCCCTGGAGGTATTAATTCTCAGACTTGTGCACCCTGACCTTCTGGCAACTAGTGAATTACGGTATAGGTTTCCTTATGCCAGCTCCAGTTCCTACAGAGCTTGATGCTCCCGTAAGCTGGGAACAGCACACGTTTTAATTCACTGACGTGTACAAGTGCCTGGAGTAGTCCCAGTGCATAGCAGGCACTCAGTAAACATTACAGAATGAACGCATGAATGAATGAATGCACAGATTTGCTGTCAGTTACACGGAGATGATCAGTTTACAAACCAGCATAACTGACCAAGAAAGAGTAAAAAGTACCCCAGCCGCTGCTTTTTTTTTTTTTTTTTTTTTTAAGATTTTATTTATTTATCAGGGAGAGAGAGAGGGCACAAGCACGGGGAGGAGGCGGCTCCCTGCTCAGCTGGGAGCCCAAAGTGGGACTCGATCCCAGGACGCTGGGATCATGACCCGAGCCGAAGGCAGACGCTCAACTGACTGAGCTACCCAGGCGTCCCAAGCCACTGCCAGTGTCTGTCCAGGCCCAGGTGTTTCTACCTTTCACATCATCAGTCCACAGATGATGCTTGCTCCCTGTGGGCACACCTGCCCCACCCTAACATGATCCTAGCTGCTTCGGGCCTCAGCTCCACCACTGCACGGTTCTTTTGCTTCCAAGTAACTTCTATTTAACTAATTCTAAGTCGGATTAATAAGTGAGTTTACTGTACACATGTGTGGGTACCTCAGGCTGAAGAAGATTTATCTGGATCTCTGATGACCAGATCGGATATTTTTTAAATGAGGCGGTTACTACATTAAATACCTATTAAGGAAATAACTACAAATGTAATATGTATTGTAAGATCCTCTAAGGGCAGAGTTTAGGAAAAGTTACAAATAAATGACTATATAAATAAACCAAATCTCAAACAGCTTAAAATTAAGAAGGCCACACAGAGAAAACAAGATCACTGCCCAAGAAACCAATAAATTTTCTGCCCACAGACACATCAGCTCCAGCTGTGCTGGGTAGGAGGCAGAAGGTCAGCTAATGGAGAGGCCATGGGCTGGGACACAGGACACCTCCACAGCATCCGGGGGAGCAGAGATCAGGGAGGGAAGAGGGAAATCTGGGGCAGATAAAGAAAGTACCACTTACTCTTGTTCCTTGCCCTGGGCTGTGAGCAAAAACTCTGGTAGAAACAAATGTCTCAGGCGACATTAAAAGAAGGGTGGGAACTGGATCTGAGTGGAAAGACAGTGTGGCCAGACCTCCCAGCCCACCGTATTTAATTATAGCCCTCTTCTCCTCTGCCATATCCTGCAGTTTCTTGTCCTGTGAACTGTCTTAGTTGGGACCCCTCGTCTGAGGCCTTACCTGACCTGTCACTCCCACGCCATCATGCACATGTCTGTGTCGCCAGCCCCCTGCATATTACTGCACAGTTACAGCAAATACGGAAATATTCTTTTAATTAATTATTTAATTAATTGAGGCAGACCATCGAGAGGCTAGACAAGCCCCTGCAGGACGCAACATGCAGGAGAGCAGAGACTGATAGCTCCAGGCCACTCAGTAAAGGGTGGAGGCAGGGATACCCAAGTGTACATATGACTTCATCTCTTCCTAAAGATGTGTTTTTGGTCAGACCAGGTACTAACTCTCTGAACCACAGTTTTCTCCTCTGTAAAATGGAGACAGTAACGTCTACCTCTCAGGGTTGTTCTGAGAATAATGTAACCAAAAATCCTGGCACAGAAACACAGAAGGCACCGGTCAATCTGTCCCCATTCTGACAGTCCCACTTTCCACTAACTCCTTGCGGGGGAAGAAAGGTTACAGGAATGAACGAAAAAGTACACAGAGAAAAAGGTAAGAGGGGCAGGTGAGTGTCTTAGTCTGTCTGGGCTACTGTAACACAGCACCTTACACTGGGTGGCTTATCATGGCTCTTTTTTTTTTTTTTTGAAGATTTTATTTATTTTTTTTCAGAGAGAGAGCGAGAGAGCGAGTGTGAGTGCGCACAAGGGGAGGGGCAGAGGGAGAAGCAGACTCCTTGTTGAGCAAGGAGCCTGATGTGGGACTGGATCCCAGGACCCTGGCATCATGACCTGAGCTGAAGACAGACCCTTAACCGACTGAGCCACCCAGGCACTCCTAAGATCGTGGCTCTTATCTAGTGAAGGTCCTCATCCTTATTGATGGCCATCTGCTCCCTGTACCCTCATTCGGCAGAAGAGGCTAAGGAGCTTGTGAAGTCTTTTTTTAAGGACACTAATCCCAATCATGAGGGCTGCACCCAAATGAAATTATCGCACACTAAAATCCCCACCTCCTAACACTATCACTCTGGGGGTAAGGATTTCAACATATGAATTTTGGGAGGGACACATATTCAGTCTATAGTAGTGAGAGCAGAGGGAGAGAGAGAATCTTAAGCAGGCTCCATGCCTAGCACGGATCCCAAATTGGGGCTTGATCTCACAACCCTGAGGTCATGACCTGAGCCAAAATCAGGAGTTGTATGCTGAACCAACTGAGCCACCCAGGCGCCCCTGAAATGGAACCCTAAACCAGCTGATCGGTATCATCTGCTCTGCACTAGGCGGGTCATCTGCCTGACAGGCCCCTGTCACCCCCTAAAGGAAAGGAACCTTGCAATAACCATCCTACTTTTTTGCCCTTGTAGAATTTCCTTATTCCTTCAGGATATTCGTTTTGTGTAGTTCCTCAGAACTCCTTCCTACCTGCTAAATGCATGCTGCCTAATTCAAACAGGTTTTGTTCAAATAAACTACTAAAAGTTTTAACATGCCTCAGTTTACCTTTTAAAAGTTCTGGTGTCAGAAGAGGGAAGTGAAGGAGACCCCTGATGGTCCCAAGAGGCAAAAAGCAAGCAGGTATATCAGTGAACCCCTTGAGCTCACTGCTTTCTTGCTGTCTCTGGAGGCTGTAAGTAAATCTATCTTAGATCCTCACTCTACAGCTTTTGCTTTATGAGCTTTCAGACTTTGAGCATTTATTTTCCTGGACTGGGGCTACTGACTGATTGATTGACTGATTGAGAGAATCTTAAGCAGGTTCCATGCCCAACATGGAGCCGGATATGGGGTTCCATCTCCTGACCCTGAGATCATGACCTGAGCTGAAATCAAGAGTCAGATGCTTAACCAACTAAGCCATCCAGACACCCCTAGACTGGGGCATTTTAAAAAAAGATTTTATTCATTTATTTGTGAGAGAGAGGGAGAGAGAGAGTGTGCTCGCACAAGCGGGGGGAGTGAAGGCAGAGGGAGAAGCTCCCCATACCTCCTGATGCTTAACCGACTGAGCCATAGACTGGGGCATTTTTCAATGGAACTGGGTCTGGGGTCAGACTAGGCCCAACACAGCAGGACTGGGTCCAGTGTGAGGCCTCTGGTGAATACAATATTAAGGCGGAAGAAGCAGGTTAACCTAACCAAAGACAATCTTGAATTACAGTGACGACAGTGGAGAACTTTTAACCTAGATACGTTTATCCATTTACAAGGTGCCCTACAGAATAAGGGGTCTCAGTGAGGCACTCACCCTAAAGAGTAGAGGGGAAATTGTTTTTTCTTCTACAGTTTTTGGTGGTCAGGATGAGACCTGGTGGGACATCCCAATCACTCCAGAGCCTATGGATGGGATGCTACAAAAACTGGCAGAAGCCAGCAAAGTGTGAGAATTCCTACCAAAGTCAGCTCCCCCAGATCTCTATGGTGCTTGTGGACAGGAATGTAAAATTTCACATTGTCTGTTCCTTCCCAAATTCAGATTGATAGGCAAAGAAATATTTTTTAAAAATTAGGTCTTTGAGTTGTGACTTGTGGATTTGCTTTTGGGAAGCCACTGATTGTTGATCTTTCTCTCCCAGGCACGGTTATTGCCTTCCTATCTCTTTTTGTGTCCTGAGAACTGGGGCCTCTAAAATATAGCCGAACTGGGATTTGCACCCTATTTGTAGCTAGATATGGCTGGGCAGAAATGTGGTTGCACTCCACTTGCATCTAGGGTCCTCTTGGCTATTGCCAGCTCTCATGGGAATTGTCTAATAAGTATTTCTTTTGGTTATCTTTGGGAGTGGCTCTGAACCTTAGAAGGGTTAGTATCTTTTGCATCCTCTTTGGGAATGTCTCTTCTATCGAAGGGGTTGTTCAACACAGCCAAGGATATTTACTCTTTGTCTTGGCTGAAACTCAACTAGGTATTTAAAAGGATTTTTTTTTTTTTAAAGATTTATCTATTTTAGAGAGACTGGGCAAGCAGGGTGGAGAAGCAGAGGGAGAGGCAAGAGAGAATCCCAAGCAGATTCCATGCTGAACATGGAGCCTGATGCAGGGATTGATCCCAGGACCCTGAGATCATGACCTGAGTTAAAATCAAGAGTTGGATGCTTAACCAACTATGCCACCAGCGATCCCTGAAAGGAGTCAGGAGTCAGGCCAAATTGGAAGCAGATATTCTGAGCCTGATAGGAACTTTTTTAAAGGACTTCTCCCCTATGCTAAGATGAAAGTATCCCCCAGAGATAAAGAAAAATATTCTGAAGCCTTTTTAGGATTTACTAAAACATTCTAGAGATACACAGCTCTGCACTTAAACGTAAAAATCTTAATTTCCATTTTAGTTGAAGTTCTTCTCCCTGATATAAAGAAGCAAACTGAAGTAGTTGGATGGGTGGGGTCAGTCTTGATATAATTCAGATTACAACCCAACTCTTTGAGGAATTAAAGACAACTGTACTTGTCTTACAAATCAAGTCTTTCTAAGAACAGAAATATGGCTCTAGAAGCAATTCATAGCCCATCTATCCTTCCACCAACCCTCAAACCTCCCCTATTCATCTCAAAAGGCTTGCAGATGTTGTAAAAAATCTGACTTAGAGAACAAAAGTTTTTCTTGGTGATACTTACATTCTTTTTCTGTGCTTGTTAAGATGTAAATATTCTACCTGGTCTCCACTAGGAATGAAGATATTCTTATCAGAAGGAGGAAAGAAAAGGGGTGGGGGAGGCTATTTTGAAAACCAGGCCTATGAAAAATATTTTAAGTCTATTTCACAAATATTAGTAAAAAGCTTTAGCCATCTAAGCAGGAAACCTTAACTTTTTTTTTTTTTTTAAAGATTTTATTTATTTATTTGACAGAGAGACAGCCAGCGAGAGAGGGAACACAGGCAGGGGGAGTGGGAGAGGAAGAAGCAGGCTCCCAGCGGAGGAGCCTGATGCGGGGCTCGATCCCATAACGCTGGGATCACGCCCTGAGCTGAAGGCAGACACTTAACGACTGCGCCACCCAGGCGCCCCGGGAAACCTTAACTTATTCAATCTGCCAGAAACACAATTTGGATTCAACTGTTCTTTTATAAAGTAGTGAGTTCTACATCACTGTACCATGACTCATGGCTCACATTTTAAAATAAAAACTGTAAGATCTCTGTGTCTGTTTATGTATGTCTACATATGTACGTTATAGATGTGTCATAATTTTTCTACCTCCATATGGCATTGCCAAAGTTAATCTGTAAAGAGCTCTATTTAATTGGCTTAAAGACAAACACCAATCAAGTATACTTTCAGAAATATAAAAACTAGCCCAAATGTTTTTGAAGTGGCAGAATCCGCTGCTAAAGCGGCAGCCTCCCAATCAAAGTCCCCAGACTCTCTGGCCGAGTTGTTCTTGATAACTGGATAGCCACGATTATCTTTTAGCTGAGCAAGGAGCTATCTGAGCTCTGACCAACTCCACTTGTTGTACTTGAATTGACACTTCTGGGGAAGCTCACTTGGCTACATGTCACTAAACGAGGCAGGTGGCTTTAGAAAGTGACTCCTTTGACAGGGTCTTTCTACGACTTGTTTGCTTCTGATTGACTTGGGTCCTGGGGACCAGGGCTCCAAAGTGCACCCCAGTCATTGGGAATTATCCTGCTTATGATAATAGTTTCCCTGGTGTACTGTATTATCTCAAAGGCTTAAAATGGATGTTTGCAGCTACCAAACACCAAATGATCTCTCTTAGAATGTCAGAAAAGGAACAGAAATAATGACCAACTCAAAGAATGTGACTCCAACATCATGACCTGTTAGATGTCACTAAGACATTCACTTATGCCTTATTATTTTTGATTGTACCTCTCAACTGAGCCTAAAAGGAGGGAATTGCTAAAAATAACAGGCACCAAATGAAGTTGCTTATAAGAAGCCCCATGCCACCTAACTGAACTCAGTAACAGTTTCCGCTCTCCCAGAAATGGAAACTTAAACCAATCAGGAATCACCTGATCAGCACTAGTTAGGTAACCTCCCGTACAGACCTCTGCCATCCCCTACAGGAAAGTAACCTTGCAATAACCAGTCTCTTTCACCTGGTATAACTTCCTCGTTTCTACTCCCTTCTAGCTATAAAAGTCTCAACTTGTACAGCTTCTTGGAGCTCCTTTCTAGCTGCTAGATCGGATGCCACCTGATTCAGATCAATTTTTGCTCAAATAAACTCAAGAGTTCTACCAGGTAATAGAACAGGACTGACTGCTGTCCTTTAAAAGTCTGCCTACAAGGCTGATATCTAGAAACCTAGATTTTGGAAGGCTTCTCACCATTCTCGGAAATGATAAGAATAGCTCAACCGTGCCTACACTGTGAAAACAATGTGGTTTATATCGAACACTTGCTTTACCTTCTGGGAGAATGTACCTGCTAGGCAGACAGTGCCCACATGACTAAACCCCCAATAAAAACACTGGGTGTGAATTTGTAATGAACTTCCCTGGTAGACAACTTTTCACATGTATCATCACAACTCCTGGCTGGGGGAATTAAATGTACCTTGTGTGATTCAAATTGAGAAAGACCTCACTGATGTTTGCATTAAACTCCTCTCAACTTTGCCCCATGCACCCTTCTCTTTGCTAATTTTGCTTTGTAACCTTTGGCTGTGATAAATTATAGCCACGAGTATGAGGTGGTCTTGTGAAGCCTCCCAGCAAATAATCAGATTTGACGGTGGTCTTAGGGACTCTTGCTTCATTTGGCATGAGAAGTGGGATTCACTAGAATGACTCACTGAAGTGTGGCAAAAGCACTATAAAGCACTATTTGGAAGAAGGAAAAATGAAGGGGTGGAATGCAACCCGTCTTTGGTGCCTAGGAGCTGCTGCCTTCTGATGTGAGAGGTAAAAGCCATCTACAAAACTAAAATGGGAGTCCCAATTGTAAGACAGTGGGCTCACCGAATCCAAGGGCAGAGGAAAGGGCAGGGGCAGAGGGAACCTTTATAAATGTGAATTTCCTTTGCAAAAGGGAAATTTATGGTGTTTTTAGTTTTTCCTAATTCTGTTTTTCAAAATAGTCAGCTGAAAATAAACCTTATGCCACAGTAGCATACTTTTGGGTGGTCTCCTATGACTTTCAGTCTTCAGAACTGAGAAAATACATTTCTGTTGTTCAAGCAACCCAGTCTGTTACAGCAGCCCAAACAAACCAACACAGTAAGTACTGACTTTTGCTATGATTTTTTTTGCCTCTTGGAGTCTCTAGAAAAAGGGAGACAACATAAAAAGAGAGGCAATCTCTAACACTAAAAAAAAAAAAAAAAAAAAAAAAAGAAAGAAAGAAAGAAAAAAAGCTTGAAAAGGGGAGTTTTCCGTTGCTAATAAACTCCACTAAAATCAGAGATTGATTTTCTGGCCTGATGTGCATTTTGAATGGGTGAATTTGGACTCCAAAGCTGATGGCATAAAAAAGGGCTTTCTTGTCACTTGAATTTGTAATCTGATATTGTCTGCCTTAGGCTGTTTCATTTTTCCTGTGAACTATGGAGTGAAAGCAGGCACCACCTGAGACTTGGGACACCTCTGTGTGAGGCTAAACTACGAAAACTGCAAGGATGCTGCCGGGACTGTCTGGGTCACATACAAATGCTCACGGGCATGACTTGTTCTCTGATGGGAACATGTGAAATTAAGCTGCTAACTGGCTCTATGGTTCTGAGGCAGGGACTGAATGCGGACTGAATGCGATCCTAACCTGTGATTCTGCCTGCAGTTACAAGTTGGGGTGTACACATCACAGGAACTGTGACCCCTCCACACACTAACAGAGTAGACTTTCAAACCTCTCCTGCAAATGTCTCACTGCTGCTATGTTCAACTTTTGAGATTAGTTGCACAACCTTTGCAGCAATGGACTATACGACTGAACTCAACTCCCTTCACACTTTTCTTAGTGTACATAACACAGTAAGGCAGTTTGATTACTAAATAAGCTGTCACCAGAATGGGATCCATCTGTTAAAATAAAAAACACATGGAGATCAGCCTTGAAAATTCCCTGAACAGCCGAAACCAGTTTAGTCATATACGCAAAGCTGAATTTAGCAAGGCGTACCTGACCTGAGTCATTTCTTGATTATGCCTCTGAAAATCATGAGCAAAACTTGAACTGTTTCCCAAAATTGACAGGAGGTAACCATTAACCCTATTATTTAAGAAAGTCCCAATATTACAACCAGTCACTGTGTGAAGAATAAGCAGCCAGGGCCTTCCCACTCTATGACCTGCTATAACAATATACCTTGAGCCTCGTTACATGTCTGGTTTGCATGCTCCCGGTGCATGAACGTTTTGGTGTGTGCAAAATAAACTTTTACTAATTACCATTTCATTGACTGAGTGGTTTTACTTCTGTTATTTCTGAACTTTTGACAGATCTTTTATACTTTCCTCACTAGATAAATGACTGAGACAAAAAGAGGGGGAAGTTGTATAAATACACTTGAAAAAAACTTTGGAATTCAAAATTCTGGCCTACCCTCAACTCTATGGTCAACTAATCTTTGACAAGCAGGAAAGAATATCCAATGGAAAAAAGACAGTCTCTTCAACAGGTGGTGTTGGGAAAATTGGAGAGCCACGTGCATAAGAATGAAAGTGAATCACTTTCTTACACCATACAGAAAAATAAACTCAAAATAGATGAAAGACCTAAATGTGAGACGGGAATCCAGCAAAATCCTAGAAAGGAACATAGGCAGCAACCTCTTTGATCTCGGCAGCAGCAACTTCTTGCTAGACACGTCTCCAAAGTCAAGGAAACAAAAGCAAACATGAATTATTGGGACCT
The DNA here is from genome assembly GCF_023065955.2 of Ursus arctos. Taxonomy (NCBI): domain Eukaryota; kingdom Metazoa; phylum Chordata; class Mammalia; order Carnivora; family Ursidae; genus Ursus; species Ursus arctos. Next base: position 4,811,452 of record NW_026623019.1, on the reverse strand, counting down.
CATCAAGATAAAAAGCTTTTGCACAGCAAAGAAACATTTGACAAAACTAAAAGGCAACCTATGGAATGGGAAAAGATATTTGCAAATGACATATCAGATGAAGGGCTAGTATCCAAAAACAATAAAGAACTTATCAAACTCAACACCCAAAAAACAAAAAATCCAGTCAAGAAATGGGCAGAAGACATGAACAGACATTTCTCCAAAGAAGACATACGAATGGTTAACAGACACATGAAAAATGTTCAACATCACTTGGCATCAGGGAAATACAAATCAAAACCACAGTGAGAGACCACCTCACACTGGCTGGAATGCCTAATGTGAACAACTCTGGAAACAACAAATGTTGATGATGCAGAGAAAGGGGAAACCTATCACACTGTTGGTGGGAATGCAAACTGGTGCAGCCACTCTGGAAAACACTACAGAGTTCCTCAAAAAGTTCAAAATAGAGCTACCCTACGACCCAGGTATTGCACTACTAGTTATTTATCCAAAAGATAGAAACATAGTGATTCAAGGGGGCACATGCACACCAATGTTTATAGCAACAATGTCCTCAATAGCCAAAATATGGAAAGAGCCCAGATGTCCCCTGACAGATGAATGGATGTGGTATATATATATGTACAATGGAATATTACTCAGCCATCAAAAAATAAATAAATCTTGCCATCTGAAACAACATGGACGGAATTAGAGGATATTATGCTAAGCAAAATAAGTCAGTCAGAGAAAGACAAATACCATATGATTTCACTCCTGGTGGAACTTAAGAAACAAAACAGATGAACACAGCAGAAGGGAAAGAAAAATAAAATAAGATAAAAACAGTGAGGGAGGCAAACCATAAGAGAATCTTAACTCTAGGGAAGAAACTGAGGGTTGCTGGAAGGGAGGTGGGTAGGGATATGGGGTAACTGGGTGATGGGCATTAAGGAAGGCACACGATGTAATGAGCACTGGGTGTAGTATGCAATTGCTAAATCACTAAATTCTACCCCTGAAACTAATAATAAACTCTATGTTAACTAAATTGAATTTAAATAAAAAATTTAAAAAGAAAAGAAATATGTCCATATCTGAAAAAAATTCTGTCCTAATTCTTAAATATGATGTGATTTTCTTGTAAAATTATATACTTAAAAAAAACCCCACTTATGTCTGTCATGCAATATAACATTTCTAGACCAAAAGGTCTGGATAACAACAGAGGATGATTTTAAAAAATGTAAAATTATTACTGCTAAATACAAAACAATGTGGTGGTGGTGGGGGAGAACTTTCCTTGATCCTCTTAGGGTTCCTGGCTGGGTGTGAAAATTAAATTGACAAAGAAGATTAACAGGAGAAAGCATACTAATTTATCTTAGTTTTACGTGACACAGGAACCTTCATAAGGAAATGAAGACCCAGACAGAGCCAGGGATGTCTAGGCTAGGTTTGAGGAAGAGTGGTCAGTCATGGAGAGTTGTAACAGGCCAGAGTATGAGGGAAGGCCAGAAAACTGAGGGAAACAGCAAGTGCTGTTTGTTTGAATTCTTCCCAGAGTCCCTCTGTATTGAAGATAAAGATGCTCTTTTCTCCCAAGTATAGGGAGGGCACCTCTCATGTGAGGGTTTTTTCTTTTTTTAAAACTATATCTGAGGAGAAAGGTGGGGGAAGATCAAAGTGGTGTTCCTGCTTCTGCTGTTTTCTCAAAGTCCTTCAGCTTGAAATATTCAATATGCCAAGGTGGCATATTTTGGGGCAGCATATCCTGACAAATTTTGTAAAAAGTGACAGCAAAAAATGAATAACCTCAGCATCCAAGGAAGGATGGGGAACGAGGGAGAGCATTATGGTACTCATTTCCCAAAAGAAATAATAAGGGAATTAGAATGGTATTATACCGGAACCCTGGTAGAATGTATCTATGTAACGTGGAAAAAGGCAGATGTGAGAGAATTGAGGAATAAAAAGGCAGAAGATATATACAAAACAAAATGGCAGAGATAAATCTTACCTATCAGGAGTTACACTAAATGCAAACTGATTAAACTCTTCAATTAAAAGGCAGAGATGGACACAGTGGATTTAAAATAAAACAAGATCCAAAGACATGCTCACTTTAGATTCAAAGACACAAAAAGGCTGATAGTAAAAGGATAGAAAAACTACACTATGCAAATGGTAAGCAGAAGAGAGCTGAAGTGTCTACATTTATCCTACAAAATAGACTTTAAAGCAAAAAGGGTCACTATAAGAACATTTTAAATCATGACAGGATCAATCCATCAAGAAGACATAACAATTATAAACACATTTATACCCCAACACTCAAACAGCTTTAAAATACAAGAAGCAAAACTGACAGAATTGAAGGAAAAACCAGGCAATTTAACCATTGCCCACTTTCCATGGCAGGCACAACCAGACCGAAGATGAGTCAGGAAACAGATGTGAACACTATAAACCAAAATTAAACTTAACAGACACATACAGCACACTCCTGGAATACACATTTCTCCCAAGTACACATGGAACATTCTTCAAGATGGATGATAGACTAGGCCATAAAACAAGTCTCAATCAATTCAAAAGAGTAGAAATAATCCAAGTATGTCTTCCAAGTGTAATTACACAAATTTGAAAATCAATAGCAGAAAGGTATTTGGGAAATTCACAAATATGTAGACGTGAAACAGAAGAAATCACAAGAGAAATTAGAAAATGCTTTGAGATGAATGAGAACCAAAGTACACATCAAAACTGGGATACAGCCTTGATGACTACAGCTTTGTAATGCCGCCTTACGTCTGGAATTGTGATGCCTCCAGCTTTGCGTTTCTTTTTCAAGACTGCTCTGGCTATTTGGGGTCTTTTGTGATTGCATACAAATTTTAGGATTGTCTGTTCTAGCTTTGTGAAAAATGCTGGTGATATTTTGATAGGGATTGCATTAAATGTGAGTAAGACAGTACAGCACTGGCACAAAAACAGACACACAGATCAATGTAACAGAACAGAGAACCCAGAAATGAACCCACAACTATATGGCCAACTAATCTTTGACAAAGCAGGAAAGAATATCCAATGGAAAAAGACGGTCTCGTCAACAAATGGTAGTAAATTCTTACTACACACATCTCTAGGGGCAAGGGAAACAACAGCAAAAATGAACTATTGGGACTGCATCAAGGAAAAAATCTGCAGCATAGTGAAGGAAACAATCAACAAAACTAAAAGACAGCCTATGGAATAGGAGAAGATATGTGCTTATCTGTCAGAACAGCTAAAATTAAAAACACAGCAACCACATGTGTTGGCGAGGATGTGGAAAAAGGGAAACACTCCTATGCAAACAGGTGCAGCCACCCCGGAGAACAGTATGAGGGTTTCTCAAAAAGTTAAAAATAGAGCTACCCTATAATCCGACAATTGTACTACTAAGCATTTACTCAAAGGATACAAAAATACTGATTTGACACATGCACCCCAATGTTTATAGCAGCATTATCAACAATAGCCAAATTATGGAAAGAACCCAAATGTTCATTGACTGATGAACATTTGGGGGTGTGTGTGTGCCTGTACAGAAATAGAAATATATTAAAAAAAATATATATATATAAAACAAATATAAATAAATATAAATATATAAAATGGAATTTTACCCAGCCATAAAAAAGAATGAAATCTTGCAATTTGCAATGATGTGGATGGAGCTAGAGTGTATTATGCTAAGTGAAATAGAGAAAGACAAAACACCATACGATTTCACTCATATATGGAATTTAAGAAAGAAAACAGATGAACATAGGGGAAAAGAAAAAACAGAGCGAAACCATAATACAGACTGTAGAGAACAAACTGAAGATTACTGGAGGGATGGTGGGTGAGGGGTGGGGTTAAATGGGTGATGGGGATTAAGGAGAACACTTGTTGTGATGAGCACTGGGTGTTACAGGTAAGTGATGAATCACTAAATTCTACTCCTGAAACTAATAGTACACTATATGTTAACTAAATGGAATTTAAATGCAAACTTGCAACAAACAAACAAAAAAACAAAACTGGGACACAGCAAAAGCAGTGCTCAGTGGGAAATATACAGCTGTAAACACCTACATTTAACAAGTAGTTAAGATCCCAAATCAATATACTGTTCCATTTTAAGAAACTTGAAACAGAAGAGTAACTAAATCCAAAGCGATCATAAGTAAGGAAATAATAAAGGTTAAAATATAAATTAATGAAATAGAGAATAAAAATACAATACATAAAATCAGCAACAGCTGGTTCTTTGAAAAAAATAAAATCGACAGGTTTTACTTAAACTGAATAAAAAAGGAAGATTCAAATTAAAAATCAAGCATGAAGGGAGGAATATCATGACCAAGTTGCAGAAAGAGAATGTTAAGGGAAAACTATAACCAACTGTATACCAAAAAACTGGATAATTCAAAAGAAATAGAGAAAGTTCCAGAAAGAGACAAACTACTGAAACAACTCAAGAGAAAATAGAATATCTAAATGAGTCTATAAAAAAAAAAAAGAGAGACTAAAGCAGTAATAAAAAAACAAAAAACAAAAAACAAAACTTCATGCAAAGAAAAGCTCAGGATGAGATGGCTTCACTGGTAAATTCTACCAAAAGTTTGACAAAGAAATAACACTAACCCTTTACAAAGTGTTTCAAACAAGAAGAGACATTTTCTAACCCATTTCATAAGTCCAATATTATCTGGATATTAAAACCAGAAAGACACCACAGGAAAACTACAGACTAATTTCCTTTATTATTATACATGCAAAATTCCTCAAAAAATTGACTAGCAAACAAACTACAAACGTACAAAAAGAATCATACATCACGACCAAGGTGAGGTTCATCCTTGAACGGCAAGGGTAGTTCCGCATAAGACAAGTAATACAAAATGTGTGACATTAGTTGAACACAAAATTGAATTCAATTTTTTTTCATGGATTGTGCTTTTGCTGTTGTTTAACTAGAAACTCATCACTAAAAATTAAATAAATAAATAAATAAAAACTAATCACTAAATCTGAATGATAGATTTTCTCCTGTGTTTTCTTCTACTTACGTACTTTGCATTTAAGTCTAAGATCAATTTTGATTAGATTAACTTTTGTGAAAGATGTGAGGAATGTGTTGAAATTCTTTTTTTTTTTTTTTTTTGCATACATCCAGTTATTATACATGATGTGTTGAAAAGACCACCTTATCTTCATTGAATTGTCCTTCACCTTTATGGAAAATATATTTGTGTTGGCCTATTTCTGGGCTCACTATTCCACTGAGTTAGGTCTCCATCTATCCTTTGCCAGTCTGGATTACTGTAGCTTTAGAGTCAGGCTTCAAATGGGCCAATATTGAGTCTCTAACTTCTTTCTCAGAATCGTTTTGGATTCTCTAGTTTTTTCTTTCCATATGCATTTAAAATCAGCTTGTCCATGCCTACAAAAGACCTTGCTGTTGACCGGGATTTTGCTCAACCTATAGATCAAATCAGAACACCATTAAGTTTTTCAATTCGTGAGCACAGTATAGCTCTCCATTTAATTAGATCTTTGATTTCTTTCAACGCATTTTGTAGTTTTCTAAATAAAGATTATGCACATATTTTACTACACTTATACCTAAGTATTTCATTTATTAGTGCTATTATAAATGATATTTTCTTAAATTTCAAATTCCAGTTGGCTGCTGAATTTGGTATACAGAAAAGTGATGTTTGGAAACTGAATTTATATGCTGCAACTCTGCTGAATTTGTGTATTAGTACTAAGAGTATTTCTGCAGCTTTAGAGTTTTCTACATAGACAATGATGTTATATACAATAAAGAGACTTTATTTCACACTGAGCCACATTATAATCAAACTGTTGAAAGCCAAAGCACAGAGCTAAATAGCAAATGAAAAGTAACTCATCAAATTATCAACAGGCTTCTTGGCAGAAATGTCATAGTGCTGAGAGAAGTCTATAATTGTAAACACATTTAAAAAAGAAAAAAGATCTCAGATCAAGAACCGAAACTTAAACCTTAATAAGAAAAAGAAGAACAAAAATCCAAACCTGGAAGGAACAAAGCAGTAATGATTAGAGTCAAGATAAACAAAACAGAGATTTTAGAAAAACAATAGGAAAAAACTGCAACAAAACAAAGTTTGCTCTTCACAAAGATCCAGAAAACTGACAACCATTCCTTAGATTAAATAAGAAAAAGAAAAAAATACTCAAATAACTAAAATCAAAAATAAAAGATGGGAAACTGCCAATTTTACAAAAATAAAAAGGATAAGAGAGCACTATGAACAATCATATGTAACCAATTTGGGAGAACCTAGATAAAATTAATAAATTCTTAGAAATACATAACCTCCCAAGACTAAAACACAGAGAAACAGAAAATCTTAATTGATCTAATACTAGTAAGCGCATGAAAATCAGTAATCAAAAATCACCCAAAAAAGAAAATCTCAGGACCAGATGAATTCAATAATGAATTCTATCAATTCCATCACTTGAAGAAGACTTGACATCAATTCTTCTCAATCTTTTCCAAAGAAGAGGCCAGCATTACTCTGATATAAAACATAGGAAGAGATACTACAAGAAAAACCATACACTATATCACTTAGGAATACTGAAGTAAAATTACTCAACAAAGCACTAGCCAAGAGAATTCAATGGCATATTAAAAGGGCTGTACAATGACCAAGTGGAATTGATTCCTGCAATACAGGGATAATTCAACATGTGACAATTAGTCAATGTAACACACAACATTAACATCATAAAATGAAAAGAATATGATCGTCTAACTTGGTGAAGAAAAAACATTTGACAAAATTCAATAGCCCCTCAAGGAAAAAAAAACACGTAGGAAAGAATCTCAAAATAATAAAAGCTATCCATGAAAAATCCATAGCTATCATCGTTCTAGACATGGAAAGACCGAAAGGTTTTCCTCCAAGATCAGGAATCAGACAAAGGTGGCTGCTCATGCAACTTTTATTCAACACAATATTGGAAATCCTAGCCAGAGCAATAAGGCAAGAAAAAGAAATAAAAAACAGCCAATTTGGAAAGGAAGAAGCAAAATTATTTCTGTTCAGATGACATGATCTTAAATGTAAACAACCCTGATGATTACACACACACACACACACACACACACAACCTGTTAGAACTAATAAGTGAATTCAGAGGAGTTGTAGGATACAAAAATCAATAACAAAAAATCAGTTGTTCTAAACACTAGGGATGAAAAATCAGGAAATAAAAATAAAAAAATTAATTTACAATAGAATTTAAAATAAAGCACTAAGAAATAAATTTACCTAAAGAGGTCAAAGACTTATACACTGAAAACTATAAAACATTGCTGTAAGAAATTAAAGAAGATACAAATGCAAATAAAAACATCCATGTTCATGGACTGGAAGACTGAAAAATTGATAACATGTCAATACTACCCAAAGCAGATATATAGATTTAATGCAGTCCTTGTCAAAATCCCAAAGGCAATTTTTTAAAAAGAGAAATAGAGGGGTGCCTGGGTGGCTCAGTCACTTAAGTGTCTGCCTTCAGGTCATGATCTTAGGGTCCTGGGATCCAGCCTGTGTTGGGCTCCCTGCTCAGCGGGGAGTCTGCTTCTCCCTCTGTCCCTCTGCCCTCTACCCCACTTGTGCTCTCTCTCAAATAAATGTCTTAAAAAAAAGAAACAGAAAATTTTATTATAAAATTCATACAGACCTCTGAGACCCTGAAGATACAACCACCTTAAAAAGAACAAAGCTGAAGTCTCACACTACCTTATTTCAAAATTTACTACCAGAAGAATTCCCAAGTGAAGACACACAACAGTAAGGTGGCAGAACAGGAGGTCCTCTATGCCTATCACCCCTCATTAACAATAATTTGGCAGCCATCATAGTACAAAAGTGCCTTTGTAGTTTTGGGATCCAGTAGGAAACTGTAAAACGAGGGACCTGACAGGAGACACATCAGTCCATGTGGCCAGAGGTGAACCCACTATTATAAAGATAAAAGGTCAACTCATTAAGAGACTATAGCAATTGTAAGTATATATGCAGTTAACATAGGAGCATCTAATTATATAAAGCAAACGTTAATAAGAGTGAAAGGAGAAAAAGCAATATAATAATAGTAGTGTACTTCTATATCACACTTATATCAGAGGACAGATCATCTGGGCAGAAAATAAATGATACACTGGACTTGAATAACACTAGAGAGCAAATGGACCTAACAGACACGTACAGGAAATACTCCATCCAATACCCAGAATACACCTTCTTCTCAAGTGCACACAGAACACTCTCCAGGACAGATACTATGTTAAGTCACGAAACAAGCTAACAACTTTAAGAAGACTGAATTCATATCAAATTATCTTTTCCAACCACAATGGTATGAAATCTAGAAATGAGTAATAGGAAGAATGCTGGAAAGTCACAACTATATGGAAATCAAACACACTCTTAAACAAACAATGGGTCAAAGAAGAAATAATGAACAGAAACGTATCTGGGGGCAAACAAATTGGAGAAACAGTATACTGAAACCTACGCAATGCACCAAAAGCAATTCCAAGGAAAAGTTTACACTGATAAATGCCTAAATCACAAAAAAAGAAAGATATACAATTAATCAAGCTTTACAGGTCAAAGAACTAGAAAAAAAAAAAAGAAAAAACTAAGCCCAAAGTTAGCAGCAGTAAATAATAAAAATCAGAGCAGAAATATATCAAATAAGGACTAGAAAAACAATTTTAGGGGCGACTGGGTGGCTCAGTTGGTTAAGCACCTGCCCTTGGCTCAGGCCATGATCTCAGGGGTCCTGGGATCAAGCCCCATGGTGGGCTCCATGCTCAGCGGGGAGTCTGCTTGTCCCTCTACTCCCCCCCCCCAGCTTGTGCTCTTTCTCTAATAAATAAAGTCTTAAAAGGTCAATAAAACTTAGCTATTTTTAAAAAGACAAAACTGACAAATACTTAGCTAGACTAACCAAGAAAAAACAAGGATTCATATAAATAAAATTATAAATGAAAGAGGGCACATTACAACTAATACCACAGAAATAAAAAGAATCATAGGAGACAACTATTAGCAATTAAAAACCAACAAACTGGATACCTAGAAGAAATGGGTAAATTCCTAGAATCATATAATCCAACAAGACTGAATTATGAGAAAGAAAATCTCAATAGGCCAATAATGAGTAAGACTGAAGCAATAATCAAAATTTTCCCAACAAAGAAAAATATAAGACTAGATGGCTTTACCCGCGCATTCTACCAAACATTTAAAGAAAAAATAATGCCAGCTGTTCACAAACTCTTCCAAAAAACTGAAGGTAAGGGAAGACTCCCAAACTCAGTTTATAAGGTCAGCATTACCCTCATACCAAAACCCAAAGTCACAAATATATGGAAATTGAACACAATCTTGAACAATGGGTCAAAGAAGAAATAATAAAGGTCATTACCAGAAAAGAAAATTACAGGCCAATATACATGATAAACACAAATATAAAAACCCTCAAAAAATATTAGCAAATTGAATTCAAAGGCATAGTAAAAGAACGTACATGATGATCAAAGGGGAATTTATCCCTTGGATGCAAGGATGGTTCAACATATGCAAATCAATAAATGTAATACACTACATTAATAGAATGAAAGATAAAACTCATACAATCACCTCAACAGAGGCAGAAAAAGCATTTGGCAAAATTCCACATCCTTTCATGATAAATGGCTCAATAAAGCAGATATAGAAGGAAAGTACCTCAACTTAACACAGGCCACATTTGGCAAACCCACAACTAACATCATACCTGATGGTGAAAAGCTGAATGATTTTCCTCTACAATGAGGTAACGAGACAAGGGTGCTTACTGCTATTCAACACAGTACTGGAAGCCTTACCCAAAGCATTAGGCAGTTAGAAGTAATAAAAGACATCCAAATCCAAAAGGAAGAAGTAAATTGTCTGCAGATTATGTGATCTTAAATATAAAACCCTAAAAAAACCACCAAAAACTTGTTAAAATGAATAAATGGATTTAGTACAGTTGTAGGACACAAAATCAACATGGAAGTATCAGCTGTATATCTACGGATATCAATTAACTACCAGAAAGAGAATGAAGAACAGAATGCTATTTACAATAGCATCAAAAACAAGAAAATACTTAGGACGAAATTTAACCTCGATGATGAAACATCTGTACACTGAAAACTATTAGACTTTAATGAAAGGAACTGAAGACACAAATAAATGAGAAAAGGTTCTATGTTCATGGATTACAAGAATTAATACTGCTAAAATCCATACTACCTAAAGCAATCTACAGATTTAGTATTTGTTACTACAAAGCCACAGTAATCAAAATAGTGCGGTAATGGCAAAATGACAGACGTATAGATCAATGGAATAGAGAGACAAGAAATAAACCCTCAACGTATGAGGTGAAACGATTGTGGATAAGGATACCAAGAGCATTCAGTGGGGAGAGGACAGTCTTTTCAATAAATACTGTTGGGAAAACTCGATATCCACATGCAGAAGAATGAAGTTGGGGGCGCCTGGGTGGCGCAGTCGTTAAGCGTCTGCCTTTGGCTCAGGGCGTGATCACAGTGTTCTGGGATTGAGCCCCACATCGGGCTCTTCCGCTGGGAGCCTGCTTCTTCCTCTCCCACTCCCCCTGCTTGTGTTCCCTCTCTGGCTGGCTGTCTCTGTCAAATAAATAAATAAAATCTTAAAAAAAAAAAAAAAAGAAGAATGAAGTTGGATCCTTACCTTACACCTTATTTACAAGATTAATGGATCAAAGATCTATACATCAGAGCTAAAACTGTAAAACTCTTTGAAGAAAACATAGGGGAAAAGCTTCATGACATTAGATTTGGCAATGATTTACTAAATATGCCAAAAGCACAGGTAACAAAAGAAAAAAACAGATAAACTGAAATATGTGAAAGATTCTATTGACAGAACAAATAGACAGGTAAGTCACAAAACTGGGGAAATACCTGGAAGCCATATATCCATCAGGAGAGTAATGCCCTGAATACATAAAGAACTTCTACAATTTAACAACAACAAAACAAACCACCTCATTAAAAAATGGGTAAAAAGCTTCAGTACACAGTCCTCCCAAGAAGATATTCAAATGCCAATAAGGACAAGAAAAGACGTTCAATATCACTAATCATTAGGATTAGTATGGCTATTACCAAAGTAATAGAAAATAACAAGTATCAGGGACATTGTGAAAAAAATCAAAACCCTCGTGGACTGCTAGTAGGAATGTAAAATGGTGCAGATGCTATGGAAAATAGTGTAATGGTTCCTCAATAAACTAAAAATTGAATTACTGTAGGATGCAGAAATTCTACCTCTGGGTACGTACTCAAAAGAACTGAAAGTGGGATCTTGAAGAATTAATTATTCATACACCCATGTTAACAGCAGCAGTATCTACCATATCCAAATGGTAGATGCAGTCCAAGCGCCCGCGGACAGATAAATGGATAAACAAAATGGATAAACAAAAAATAAAAAAAGGATAAAGAAAACACACAATGGGATATTATTCAGCTTAAAAAAATGAAGGAAATTCTTACACACACTGATGAATCCCGAAGACACTCTGCTAAGTAAGATCAATCAGTCACAAGGAGACAAATGATTCCATGTAGATGATGTACACAGACCAGTCAAACCAGTAAAGATAGAAAGCAGAATGGTGTTGGCCAGGGGCTGGAAGTAGGATTGGGGAGTTAGTGTTTAATGGATAGAGAATTTCAGTTTGGGAAGATGAAGAAAGTTTTGGAAATGAATGGAGGTAAATGGTTGCACAACACTGTGAATATATTTAATGCCACCGAAAAGGTACTTCAGAAATAATTAAAATGGTAAATTTTATGTTATGCATATTTTACCTAAGTAAAAAATTTTAAAAAGCTACCAACAAATATCAAGAAGAAAACACTCCCTACCTACCCCATCATGTTTTCTGAACTTATCAGTCACAGAGTAGCTTCTGGACACATCTTTCCAAGTCCTGCTTGGTAACTGTACACCATCTTTTAGACTATGGGACAGTTCCAGCTGAGATCCTGCAGCCCAGGTAAACTGAGTCAGAAAGTTTCCTATCAACATCCTGGCATAAGCTCGCAACCCAGCCTTTCCATTTCTTTTTTTCTTTTCCTTCAAGAAGTTAGAATTTAGAAATACATTTCTCTATTCCAAAATATGTGGGCAAAACCACAAATGAATACATTTTAATATCAAGCTGTACATAAATGAAACTGAGTGAAGTACAACCCTATAAATCAATATGTACAAATGTTAGGTATGTAACATTGAATCAAAAATAGCAGGACATACGACCATTCTAATTAACCTTGAAATCAGTAGAACCAAACTATTACTATTTACAGATTCATAATTCATCATGCTAGTTTTTTCAAGCCAAATCACACACACACACACACACACACACACACACACACACGCATGCACACACACACAGTTTTGAAGTTGTTGCCTCTGGGAAGGAGGGGACAGACAGGGAAAGAGTATACCAGTAGATACACTGTCATGACCGATACTGTTATTCCTGAGCTAGGTGGTGGGTTCACAGACACACATTCCGTTATGTTCCACAATGGGCATGTTTCCCACATTATCGCTACATTTTAGTGTCTTAGAAGAAAGAGTCTGAACTACAGCTCTGGTGATGGGAACGGAAAGGATGAGACTGTGTGAAAGAATTACACTTTTCTTCCTCAGAACTTGATTTGCCCATAACATGGCAGGGGGGACCCGGAGCCAGTTTCATATATTTGGGCCCCTAAAACCAACCATGAGCATATTCTCCTCAGACTGGGAGCATTCTGAAATGGTGCAGAGGCCACATTCCAAACAAACCAGGTATCCCAAACTCCACTTCTAAACACGGGGAAATAAGTTGCTTCCATAGGGGAATGAGTGCTGGTCTGTAACAGGTCTTTGCTTGGGATCATGCCCATAATCTAGAAATCGTACACTTTAATTGTGAATGCCTCCATCAGAACTGGTTTGAGCCGCATCCTTCCTTCCCCCTTATGGAAATTAGCTTAGGTCACGTCAGCCCTTTGAACTTTGAGACAGTGAGATATTTCAGTGACTGAAAGCCCCCAAGACCTGATAGTCCTTCCTATATCTAGGAGGTTCCTTCAAGTCATTTTTCTAATGTCAGAGATGATCTTTAATGAGCACTGGGTGTTATACGCAAACAATGAATCATGGAACACTACATCAAAGCTAATGAAGTACTATATGGTGACTAACAAGATAATAAAAAAAAAACTGATGAGATCATAAATTTACAATTTTTAAGTTGCTGTTCTGTTTTTGCACATGTTTTTTCAATTAGTTTCTATAGATGGCAAGTTATAAGCTGGTTTCCTTTAGTAATACTAATAAATGTTTCTTTTAAAGAGAAATGCATCTGTAAATCAAACTATGAGTTGCTTTAAGTAAAATTTGAATAATGTAGTTATTAGCCTTTACATATTTTAAAGATTATAAAGAAACTACAAGAAAGGCTTGGTCGAGAAACCCAGACTTCACCCAAATCCTTAGAGTCCCCAAATGTGCTCTGGCAACAGAGCTCCCATTTTCGCCCATTTCCAGTCCACACACATCTGAAGATGGTTGCCGTGGCCCTGAGCTTGTATCTGTGAACACCAGAGACGCATGTCTCTGCAGACAGTCCACTGGGACCCACTCAGTCGCCACTGTGGTCGTCCAGGGAGACTCAAGTCATGAGGGGGTGATATGTGGACTGTCCTGGTAGAGGTCCAAGGAGTGGAGCCATGAGCCCAGGGCACTGCACGGATTCCTCTTGCTCTGCTTCCATCCCTCCTTCAGCTCTCTCTATCCCTTCAAGTTCCTGTCATAGCCACGCTCCTGCCTCTTCTTCCCCCTAACTTCATCCGTAAGCATCTCTTGGGAGATGTGAATTATCTAAACACAGAAGGGAACTGACATTGCTTTGTTTCCACCATGAGCACTTGAATCTTTACCACAACCACGCAAGGCAGACGCTGCTGCCACACTTTACAGACGAGGGAACAGACTCAGGGAGATGAGGTCACTGGCCTAGGAGGCAGCTAAGTCCGGATTCCAACCAAGGACCACAGGTTTGCATCGATCCACTGAACTCCTGGCTCTCTATCAGGGTTCTAGGATCCAGGGAAGGCTGATGTTTACACATACTCTCTGGAAGGTCTCAAAAAGCATTCTTGCATAAGCCAACACATGTCAGAGGTTTTGTGAGGCCAGGCATACACATATGTAGACAGAGGCAGGCCAAGCTGGGCAAATATTCAGGCAAATGGCCAGCCCTGGAAAACTCACAGGAAAACAGTCTGAAGTTTGTAAAACAGAACAGCTATAGTTCTCTCGTGTATTTGATTTGCAATCGATGTTTTCGTTTGCTCAGTATGTTCACATAAGGCTTTCTTGTGCGTGATCTCTGGGGTTTGACTTCAGGATCTAAGTTGTTCCACATTCCTTACATTCATAGGGTTCCTTTCACTGTGTGAATCCCCTGATGTTTTCTTAAGCCCAATTTATGACTGTGGGCTTTCCCACATTTATCCCATTAATACAGACCTTCCCCTTTATGAGTTTCCTGATGTCCTCTGAGGACTGATCTGTAGTGAAGGCTCTGCCATGCTCATTACATTCACAGAACTCCTGTGTGAGTTCTCTGTAGTAATCTTAAACCAGATTTCTCACTAAAAGCTTTCTCACATTCATCATATTTAGAGTTTTTGCCTTTTATGAGTTTCCTGATGTCCTCTGAGGACTGATTGAGAGGTGAAGGCTCTGCCACACTCATTACATTCATAGGGTTCTTCTCCTGTGTGAGTTCTCTGGTGTAATCTTAAGCCAGACTTCTTGCTAAAAGCTTTCCCACATTCATTACACTCATAGGGTTTCTCTCCTGTGTGAACCCTTTGATGTACTCTTAGGCCTGACTTTGTGGTGAAAGCCTTCGCACACTCATTACATTCATACGGCTTCTCCCCTGTGTGAGTTCTCTGGTGATTTTCTAGGCTTGACTTCTGAATGAAAGCCTTCCCACACTCATTACATTCGTATGGTTTCTCCCCTGTGTGAATTCTCCGGTGTATTTCTAGGCTTGACTTCTGTTTGAAGGCTTTTCCACACTCGTAACATTCATAGGGCTTCTCCCCTGTGTGAGTTCTCTGGTGTTTTCCTAGGTTTGCCTTCTGATTGAAAGCCTTCCCACACTCTTTACATTCGTATGGTTTCTCCCCTGTGTGAGTTCTTTGGTGCGTTCCTAGGCTTGACTTCTGGTTGAAGGCTTTTCCACATTCCTTACATTCATAGGACTTCTCCCTTGTGTGAATTGTCTGGTGTTTTCTGAGGGTTGAGTTCTGGGCAAAGGTTTTCCCACATTCATTACATTCATAAGGCTTCTCCCCTGTGTGAATGATCTGATGTGTTTTGAGAGCTGACTGCTGGACAAAAGCTTTTCCACATTCACTACATTCATAGGGTCTCTCCCCTGTATGAGTTCTCTGATGTACTCTCAGGCCTAACTTGCGGCTGAAAGTTTTCCCACATTCAACACACTCATAAGGTCTCTCCCCTGTGTGAGTTTTCTCATGTTTCCGTAGGCCTGACTTGTGGCTGAAATCCTTCCCACATTCGTTACATTTGTAAGGTTTCTCCCCCGTGTGAACTCTCTGGTGTGTAAGGAGGTACGATTTCTTATGGAAGGATTTTCCGCATTCACTACACTCAAACCTTATGTGAGTCCTCTGACATACACTGCGGGCTGATTGGTGGCAGAGCGTTCCCCTGCACATATTATGATCACAGAATTTCTCTGTTGTGTGAGTTAAATTACGGCTGAAGTTTTGTCCACATTCAAAGGGCGTCACGTCCGCGTGATTTACTCTTAAGTGTGACTCCTGGCTGAACCTTTCCTCTCCTGTGTCAGTTCTCTGAAAATGAGTAAATAAAACTTGCCACAAATGTCTGTCTTGGATTTCTTGGCTCTTCTCTAAGAGGTTATCATGTTGGCAATCTTCTAAAAATGAGAAAATTAAAAATACCTTATGAATCTTAAGACACATTTCTTATGGGAAGGAGCCCATATATGTATAGTCTGTTACATATTTGACTCTTTGGTTTTAGTAATGTCATACAGGATTGATTAATTTGTAGGCTATATCCCCTATATTGCTTTCATTTGGAAAGAAATTGCTGGAGTGGGAAAAAAAGAAAACCAACTGGCAATGAATACATATATTCATATGATATTTAAAAAACGTGATTTTCAAAATTACATAGAAAGGAAGTACAAGAAAGGTACAATGATGAGTTTGGGAACTGGAAACATCTGAGAATAAGATAAATTCAACAAAGATTATGGGCAGTAAGTATGGACAGGACTAGCAGTGGGTAAGGCTTTCAAGGTATACATAAGAGAGAGGGGCAGGATCAGGGATGAATATCCAGGTCTATGTTCTTACAGGTAACCTGCCAAATACAGGTTACAGGGCAGGAAACTCACTAGTCTCCATGTTTCTATTAGAAGCTTCCTTTCTTCCCCCCCCCCCGCCCAGTTTACACATCAACACCAAAATACATTTATAATAGCACAATTTCCTTCCACTTGAAAAAACAGGCCGATACTTCAAACTCAAACTCTCCTAGTTGTTATTCACAGGAAAAGAAATGCACTAATGAGAAGAGCCATCTCTCAGCCTTGGCTGAGTTCTCTGCTCTACACTGGCTCTGGGGCCTTGGTATATTGTATCAGGGTTGTTCAATAACAATACTGTCCTGACCGTCACGCTGTAAGTGTCCTGTCTGCTTACTCTCTTGCAACAAATCCATCCCCAAGTAATCTGTAAGTCAGCATTCCATCTACGGGTCAACATATAGCTTCTACTGGCTTCTAGAACCGTAAGGACTTTGTTTCATCCTGCTTCTAGAAACTTTAGATATTCTTTATATTCATTTAACATAAAAGCCTTTACTTTTATCTTTGGTATGCCTGACTGCTATTACGCAGGTGCTACCCACATTCCAGCACCAATTTCAGGCCTATACTGGAAATTTAACATGGTCCCTAAAACCACTGCCCCAGGTTCCACTGGACAACAGTCAGGAGACATTCTGGAAAACAATGTTTTACGCCAATTCAGGAACATTAGCTGTTCAAGCTAGCGTCAGAGAAGTCCGCCGTATTTTTGGGGTGTAGTCTGGCTAGACTACTTGACACCCCTTAAGTGAGTCATTCCAAAAAAATCTTGCCCCACATTATTTCTCTAAGTTACCACGCATTCCTTTTCTAGCTCAAACTCTACATAATCTTCAGGGCAAGCCTATTTCCTGAAGTTAAAAAAAAAAATGCCTTCTTATATCTATGAATTTAAGCACCATTTACTTTAAATCTGAAAGCAATTAAGCCTATTCCATTCATGTGAACAATGGATACATGAAGAGCAGTTACATATATGGGGACACAATTCTTTCAAGTAAATTACTACCATTGCAATCACAGTGCAGCTTAAAGTTGATGACATCACATCTGTTTTCTCTTTCCTAGCCAGATCTAAAATAATATTTTACCTTTTAACTGATGGTATTTTAAATGCTATGAAATACATTTTGCACAGCTTTGCTTTCCTTTACCCAAAACAGAACACTGATTCTCTGATTTTCCTTGCGCCCCTCCAGGATACAGAGAAGGGTCCTTGATACAGTGTGTCTGGAGCTACCTAGACTGTGACACATTAGCTCAGACGTACTGCCAATGTGTATCGGTTAGCTCACAAGTCACAGAAATCGGACTACGGCATTTGCATTCAATATGGAATACCATTCCCCTAAAAAGCTATAGTGTCAATCACAATGTAATTATAAAATATCATATATTACATTCCAGACTAGAAAGAGTAAGAAAGAATATTCTTCTTGCTAGAACCACATACATACACACACACATACATGACACATTTACATTTAGTTTTTACTGTGCCCAACTACCATTAATATATTTTCCTTTATGTAGATTTTTGGAATGTGCTTCTTCATGCCACGTTTCTTAGATCCATCCACATTACACATTGCAGCTATCTAATGGTCCACTGTTTGAAAATATCTCTAAGTTTTTTCATAAATAAATATGGAAGTTATTTCTAGGTTTGTACTTTTAAAAAGTTTTGATGCCATGGAAAGTCTGATTCATGTCTTCTGTGGAACATATTCAAGTCTTTCTGGAGAATAAACCTGGAATGGACAGCTGTCCTAGGGAATATGCATGCTCAATTTTATGAATACGCTCCAACTTTTCCCAGTAATTGTGCCAATTTACACCACTGCCTGCCTTGTGGACATTTATCTTGCATTATCTCTTAATTATTCTTGGTACTATTGGAATGAGTTCAAAATCATTGTACTGTGGTCTGAATTTGCATTCCTGAAATTGCCAGTAATGTTATGTATTTTTCATGTTTATTAGTCATTTTTACACCCTGTTTGTCCTTTCTTTCTAATGAACTGTTTGACTTTATATTTGCAATTCTTAGAAGTTTAATAACGTAAGCCTATCTGAATGCCAAATTACATACCAGGAGATGAGCCAGGGTAAAAACTCCCCCTTCTCAGAAAGCATATGCTCCAGTGGAAACAGGCAGACAGTACACAAAACGGAATACATACCCGATATAAGGTGTGTTAGATATTGAGTGCTTTGAAGGAAAAAAGGGGGAGAAATGGACTGCCTGAGTTCATCACAGACACGGGCAGCCATACCAAAGAGATACATAAGATCTGGATTCCTTATTTATTGAAGCAAACCCTCTGTGACGGATATTTACTTGTAGCAAGTATTACCTCCCATTGTTTATCTTGTAACCGTCAAACTCTCTGAAACCATAAAATTCTTCTGTGCGGTTTAAAATATGACACAGAATGAACACTTTGGAGTCACCACCCCTATCCAAGAGCAGAGCAGGATCAGATCAGGGAAGACCCACGTATTGTTTCTGGAGCAAGACGTTCTTCATGCTTACGCATCACATCACTCATAAAATTCATAGCAACACCTTCCTTACTTTTCTTTAGAGTTTACAGACTGTGCATACATCCCTGAAAATACACAATTTTACCAGCTGCTTTATAAAAACCGAATCCTACAGCTTGCTATAATCATTTTTGTTTTGCTCTTTTGTTCAATATTGTGTGCAAGATGCCTCCATGGTTTTGCTGTAGTTTATAAGTTAGTATACTATCTCTGACGTGTAACACTCCGCCAAATAAATGTAATTACTTCTGAGCTCATCTGCTGATGGGTGTTCGGCTTGTTTACACTCACCCTATGATGCCACCATTTTCAAAAGCAATGGCACTAGTTTGCATTTTCATAACCAATGGATGCGGGTCCCGAATGCCCCCCACCCCCCGATGCAGTCAGAGTTCTTATTCTCTGCCAATTTCATAAATGCAGAGTGGCAGTATGATACCGTTTTCATATTTCTCTCAAAACTAATCAGATTAAACACTTCTTCCCATGTTTGCTGGGTAACTAGATTTCCTTTTTGGGGAAGGTTCTTTAAATTAAGCTTTTGCCCCATTTTTCACTAAGCTACTTGCCTTTTTCCTCAGACTTGCAGAAGCACTTTATAGACTGTAGGTCCTAGTTTTATCTCGCTTACATGCACTGCAAATAGATTCTGCTATTCTGTGCCCTGTCTTCTCATAGTTTTTATATCACCCTTTAACACCTAGAAATTGTGAATTTTAATGCAAACAAATTTTTCCTACGTGGCTAAGTGTTTTTTGGTCTTACTTTATCCCCACCCACAGTCATAAAGATTTTCTCCTATATGATTTTCTAAAATATTTCGTTTCACGTTATACAATTCCACCCCAATTTGATTTCTGCTGTATGTGTAAAGTAGGGGTACAAAAAGTCAAGCGTCTAACACGTGTTTATTCCTGGGCTATTATATTTCAATGATTTGTTTAACGATAGTTACATGAGTACAATTAATTGTATCGACAAGAGTGTCATTCAATACCATGCAGAGGAAGTCCCAGAACATTGTTTTTCGAAGATGTTTTAAATTATTACTGGGCCTTTGTTATTTCCATATAAATTTTATTTTTACTTACATAGGTATGTATTTAATTTCTATATAAATTTTAGAATCAGCTTGCCAAGTTTTACAAAAACAAACAGAAATCAAATGAGATCACTTGGTATTATACTGCATCTTTACATACACTAAGAGTATTACTAAGAGCTTTAAAATTGTCTAACCAATCTGTGAACACGGAGCATCTCTCTAATTAAAGTCTATTCAGTACCTCTCAGTTTTCTCAAGTTTCTGTCTACCTGTCTTACTCATATTTCTAAATGTTCACCCTAGTCTATTGTTAGGTACGTCTGCGGAGTGATTTCTTAGGAAGGACTGTCTGAGAAACACCTTTTGGCTAGTTATTATTTACACCACTGTAGTTTTCCAACTCACTGGTTTCTACTTTTATCTTTATTAAATTATTTCTTCTGCTTTGCTTAGTCTTTTTTTTTTTTTAAAGATCTTATTTATTTGAGAGAGAGAGTGAGCGAGCATGGGGGGGGGGAGGTCAGAGGGAGAAGCAAACTCCCCTCTGAGCAGGGAGCCTGATGCAGGACTTGATCTCAGATCATGACCTGTGCCAAAGGCAGTGACTTAAGCAACTGAGCCACCTGGGCACCCTGCTTAGTCTTTTTGAAACTTTGTTTTTTAAAATAAGTATGCTAGAATACAATGTTCCCATAAGCAGGCCTCTACCTAAAGCCCAGAGGCTCTGATGCCATGCTTCCCCATTCTTACAGTTTTCTGCATATACTGCAATTTCGGATCTCATGCCAGCAGGTTCTTAACTCCCAGAAAGAGGTTTCAATTTCCTTACATTGTTTGCAGTTTCTAGTTTTGTTGAACTTTGGTTTTTCTATCGCTTTGAAATTTACTGATGCTTCCTTTTTATCTAAAGTTCTTTCATATTTTTTGACTCTTCCACTGGCGGTGGGGGGAGGGAGGAGCAGAGGGAGAAGCAGACCCCCCCTCACTGAGCAGGGAGCCCAACACGGGGCTCGATCCCAGGACCCTGGGATCATGACCTGAGCCGAAGGCAGATGCTTAACTGACTGAGCCAGCCAGGTGGCCTTCATTTCATGGTTTATAACCTGAATTCAATCTTGACCAAAATTAAGATAAATAATCCCAGCATAGGCTTTTTGTTTTGGCAAAGCACTTTACCATTTTTTTAATATCAAACTTTCCAAATTATCCTTCAGGTCTACCTCGATAAAATCTGATAATATATTTTCACAACAGTTGGCTTTAGCCCATTTTCATTACTTGCTACGGCAGCAGGTTTCTCTTACTTCATGTCATACAGTGTGCTTAACGAAGCCTTTATAAAAGAACACATTCGGTAATAGGCATGTTTGTTTTATTAAGTGAATTTTTCTTCTACTAATTATGAAGGGTGTATTCTGCCCCTCATGGTTACCTTTATAATCTTATGTAATTCCTTAGTCATCTACCTATTAAGACAGTATCTAGTAATTCCCTAATATATAATCAATAATAACATTAGTTTCTTCTCTCTCTTCCCATTCATTAACCTCCAGTCTTATGTGCTTTCGTTTCTTAGTTTTTATTCATTTTTATTATTATTTTTTTCGCTGTTTAGTATAGCTCTATTACTTGATTTATCTATTTTAAATTATATACACTCAGGCTCCCAGCTTTTAAAGATGAGAAAACGATCAAGATTGCACCCATCCCTTGTGTTAGACCTTCCCCTTCCATATACTACTGGACAGGATATAGTCTTCCTCAACATCCACGTGGATGGGGCTCTATAAGAGAGTGCTGAAATTATTTCATAGTAGACACCTCTAACTGACCACTCTGGATCTAATTTACCCTGAATACTTTCTTCCAGTACTTAATAACTCACCTGAGGAGTTCCTGGTTAGAAATTCTTTCTCTAACAAGCATGGATCTTCTGCTTGCTCCAACCTTAAGATCACTTCTGGTTTTGTATAGCAATACCCTGTAAATGGGAAATAATTTAAGACTTGGGCCTGTTACCTGGGCTTCTGTGATTCTGAACATGAAAGAAGACACATTTTCAGGGATGGCACAACGAAGATGCTCATTTGAGCCTTTCTTTGCAGAGCTGACAGCAACTTTTTTTTCCTGATGCTCAAACGTATTAACCTCCTTGAGCTAAATCGTAAGCGTACATAACCCCGAACTCAACAGGGATCTACATGCATAAGGCTTTACAAAGGGACTGCACGGGCTTTCCACTTCATGCCTGATGGAGCAGCAGATGACAGGCACTGCAGGACAAGCCACAATGCAGTACCAGAGCAGAACCCAGAGGTCTCAGTAAGTCGAGGAGATAGAACCAGAAAATCAGAGGCCAAGCCTAACTACCATCTGTGGTGTAAAACACTGGAGACAGAGACCCAGCAGCATCTGCAGGAGGGTCGCCTGGAGTCGCTGAAGAAAAGAAACCATTTGAAACAGGCCAGAGTATTCTATTCTTAACAAAGTGTGCTCTCAAAAGGAATTGTTGAACCAGAGCCCAACCTGTTGAGGGTTTATCAGAGTCTAGCTAAACTGGGGGAAAGGGAACACTCGACTCCAGTTCTCTCTCCTATTCCACATGGGGGAATAGGTTTCCATGAGCCACTGAGCCAGGCCCCAAGCTCCGCGAGGACATCGCTCTATGCCACTCTTCATCTCACTATGGATTCATATCCTTTAATAAAGTGGTAAACCTACATGCTTCCCTGAGTCCCGTGAGCTGCTGTAGCAAATTAATCAAACCTAAGGAGGTCGTCTTTGGAACCTCCAATCTGTAGCTGGTTGGTCAGAAGCACAGGTAACAGCCTGGTGCTTGTGACTGACACGTGAAGTGAGGGGGTGGCGGCAGTCTGCTAGGACTGAACCCTTAACCTCTGGAATCCAAAGCTATCTCCAGGCAGACAGTGTCT
Source organism: Ursus arctos (assembly GCF_023065955.2). NCBI lineage: Eukaryota > Metazoa > Chordata > Mammalia > Carnivora > Ursidae > Ursus > Ursus arctos. Next base: position 4,788,313 of record NW_026623019.1, on the reverse strand, counting down.
AAATTGAGTTAAATTTCCAGATACCCTGTGGATGTCAGAAAATTGCTTGGTATTGTGTGGGAGGGAACTCCCCACATTGGAACTGGGCCCACAAACCCTAAGAGAGGTCCCTCTAGCCATCCTACCCACCTTAGCTAGCTCTTTACACATCTTTTCTTTTCTTTTTTTTAAAGATTTTATTTATTTTTCAGAGAGCGAGTGATCGAGTGTATGCACACACAAGCAGTGGAAGGGGCAGAGGCAGAGGGAGAAGCAGACTCCCCTGAGCAGGGAGCCCAATGTGGGACTTAATCCCAGGACCCTGAGATCATGACCTGAGCCGAAGGCAGACACTCAACCGACTTAGCCACCCAGGCACCCTGCTCTTTATACATCTTAAAAAATTTAAAAGCACTAGTGAAGTTCAGGGTCTAGGGACAGAGGTCCACCAAAAGACTGATCTAATTATAGGACTCCGAACATTTCTCTTGCCCTACACCTTCCCATTAAATTACTAAAGACCTGTCACTGCAGATCTTTTCATCCAGCACATCACATCCACCTTATAACAAAAAATTGCAAGACATGCCAAAAGGCAAGAAATGCAGTCTGAAAGGATGGAACAAACACCAGACTCAGAGTTAGATATGGTAAGAATGCTGGAATTATCAGACCAGGATTTTTTTTTTTAAACTATGATCAATATGCTATAGGCTTTTTAAGAACACTAGATAATACACAAGAACAAATGGGTAATGTAAGTGAAGAGTTAGAAAGTCTAACAAAAAAGCAAAAAAAAATGCTAGAGATTAAAAAAAAAACACACCATGAACAAATGAAGAATGCTTTTGATGAGCACATTAGCAGACTACACATGGCTGAGGGAATCCTGCGCTTGAGAATCTGACACTGAAATTTTCAAAAGTGAAAAACAAAGAGAAAAAGACTGAAAAAAAAAAAAAAAACCAGAATATCCAAGAATGGTGGGGCAACTACAAAAATGTAACATAGGTGTCAAAGGGATACTAGAAAGAGGAGAAAGAGAGAGGGGAACACTCAAAGCAATATTTGAAGCAATAATGAGAATTTCCTTCAAATTGATGTCAGACACAAAACCATAAATCTGGGAAGCACAGAGAACACCAAGTACAGTAAATGCAAAAAACAAAACTACACTTAGGAATAGTGTATTCAAACTTCAGAATATCAAAAGTCAAGAAAAAACTTTTTCAAAGATTTATTTGAGGGGGGGAAGAGACAGGGAGGGAGAGAGAGAAACTCAAGCAGACTCCATGCCCAGTGTGAAGCCTGACACAGGGCTTGATCACCCTTAGATCAGACCTGAGCCAAAACCAAGAGCTGGATGCTTAACCAACTATGCCACCCAGGCACCCCAAGAAAAAATCTTGAAAGAAGCCAGAGGAAAAAATCATCTTACCCAGAGAAGAGCAAAGATAAGCATTAGATCCAGTTTTTCTTTCTCGGAAACCATGTAGTAGGGAGAGAATGAAATAAAAAATTTAGAGTATTGGGAGAAAAAAAATCCACCAATCTTGAATTCTGGACCTTGCAAAATTATCCTTCAAAAGTGAAGAAGAAATACTTTCCCAGAAAAACAGAAATTGAAGCAATTTGAGGTAATTTATTAGTAGACCTGCCTTGCAAGAAGTGTTAAAAGAAGTTCCTCATAAAAAGGGAAAATGGTACAGGGGCACCTGGGTGGGCCAGTTGGTTAAGCATCTCCCTTCGGCTCAGGTCATGATCCTGAGGTGCTCCCTGCTCAGTGGGGAGTCTGCTTCTCCCTCTCCCTCTGTGTTCGCTTTCTCTCTCCCTCTCTCTCAAATAAATAAATAAATAAATAAAATCTTAAAAAAAAAAAAGGAAAATGGGACAGATCAAACTCAGATCTACACAAAGAAAGGAAGAACGTTGGAAAAGGAATAAGTGAGTGTTCAAAAAAAGCTTTTATTTTTCTTACTCTGAATTGATGTTACAGAAAAAGTTTACTCTAAATAATATATCCTATTATATATGCCTGTACACATATAAGTAAAATTAATGACAATCATGTTAAAAGGAGTGGAAGAGAAGAATTAGGAATATTTTGTTAAAGTTCCTACTTATAGTACTTGAGAAACTGTAGAATGTTATTTGAAGCAGACTTGGATTACTTGTAAAACAAAAACAGAAACACAGGACAAGGGCAAAAAATGGAAAACAGCAACAAATATGGTAGGTATTACTCCAACTACATAAAAAATCGCTTTGAATGTCAATGGTCTACATATATTAATTAAAAGACAGACTGTCAAGATGAATCAAAAAACAAGACCCAAACATATGTTGCCTTCAAGATACCGAAGGGGGAGCAGTTATGTTAACTTTCATAGTAAGTAAATTTATCAAGGAGAAAGAGGGGAATTACATAATGATAAAGAGGTCAATTGTCCAAAAAGATGTAACAGTTTTAATATGTATGTGCTTAACAACTAAATGTCAAAATACATGAGACAAACACTGAAAGAACAGTAACGAGAAATAGAAGGATCCATTATTTATTTATTATAGTTGGGGATTTCAAAACCCCTTTATCACAAATGGATGGATCCACCAGGCAGAAAATCAACAGGGCACAGCTGAATCCAAGAGCACCATCAACTGGATATAAATGAAAACCTATAGACTACACTCCATCCAACAACAGCAAATTACATTCTTCTCAAGCTCACATGGAACATCCTCCAAGACAGACCACATTCTGGGCAATAAAGCACACCTTACCAAATATTTACAAAAACAGAAATCAAACAATGTATGCTCTCAGACCATAATGTTGAATTCAACTAGAATTCAACAAAAAGATAGGTGGAAAAAACCCAAAGTACTTGGAGATTAAGCATACACTTCTAAATAACATATGCTCAGAGAAATATTAGGACAAATTAGAAAATATTTTCACTGAAATGAAAATACAGATTATTCAAAATTATGGGATAAGTGAAAGCACTACTTAGAGGGAAATTTATAGCAGTGAATGCTTAATTAAAAAGAAGAAAGATCTGAAATCAATAATCTCAGATTATACTACAGGAAACTAGAAAAAGATGAAGATATTAAATCCAAAGTAAACAGAAAAAAAAATTAAAAATTAGAGCAAAAATCAATGAAACTGAAAATAGGAAATTAATGTAGAAAACTGATGAAACCAAAAGTTGAATCTTTGAAAAGATCAATGAAATTAAGAAGCCTCTAACTGGGCCAAAAGAAAAGGAGAGAGAAGATATCACCCTGTTTCATCAGAAATGTAAGACGGGGCATCACAACAGATCTTGTGGATATTAAAATATAATGAAGAATACTATCAACAACTCTATGCCTACAAATTCTATAATCTACACGAAATGGACCAATACCTTGAAAGACAGCATGTGCCAAATCTCACACAAGAAGGAAATAGTTATCAATAGGCCTTTATGTATGAAAGAAATTCAATAAAAAAAATAACCACCTTTCAAAACAGAAGCCATTACACCCAGATGGGTTCACTGGTGAATTCAATCTCTACAACCTCTTCCAAAAGACAGGAGCAGAGGTAATCCTTCCTAACTCATTCTATGAGAACAGTATCCCCAAATACCCAAACCAGAAAAAGGCAATATAAGAAAAGATAACTATGCACTAGTTTCTCTCATTTACATGCAAAAATCAGCAAAATACGAGCAAATCAAAATTCACAGTGTATATAAAAAAATTACACACCATGACCAAGTGGTATTATCCTAGGTATGCAAGGTTGGATCAACATTCAAAAATCAATTAATATAATCTATCATATTAAGGAGGAAAGAGGAAAAAAGTTCATA